>NC_133328.1:186412367-186719005 GCF_042186555.1 Aquarana catesbeiana
TGCATGCCTGGGTGTAAGAAGATGTCCGCTGCTGACTTCGTGTTCTGTCACATTAGGAAACCTATTGAAATGCATAGCGGCCATGCTGGAATGCATAGTGCATGCGCAATCAGCAATTTTGTTCGCAATGTCACTTCCGTTGCATCTTCTGATGGGTTGTGGTATTCTGATACAACACTGGTAAATTACATATTTACTATCCCTTCCCCTGCTTTCCATCCTGAAACATCCCCTGCAGTAGCTGGGGAGAGAAGCCAGCAGCATTGCGGGGGGCGGGGGGGGGGGGGCGACATGGGCGGGAAGCCCAGCCAGTAGGTGGAATCAGCACCGTACATAGTGATTATGCTGTGCCCAGGCACACCTGGAACACCCCCTTTGCACACCTGTGGTAGATTTACTTTCTTTGTTTATCATAATCACTATTCCTATCCTGCCAAGGTTTGTCTTTTGGGACTCCTAGATGAAGAACTGTGGCCCAGTTATACTAGACATGTGTACCAAGAACAGCGGGCCAGGATGCTGTTCTTGGCCCAGAAAATGATTGCATTTAAGTGGATGCAGGCCCCCTCTGTAACCTTTTACCACTTAAAAAATGGCTTGGTACCGATATGGATGTTGAGATCTTGGGGTGACGTGGATTCCTGCATGAAAGTGGTCTTCAATATGCTTGCATGGTTCCATTGTTTGTATGTAAGTATTCTCTGATTCTAAAACGGCCCTGTAACTGTTCGCCATGTTATTCCCTATTTCCCAATAGTATGTTCACATATGATACTATAATTAATTTTACTCATTTATCTTTATGATAGATAATACAGCTTACCTTTAATTACCCCTGAAGAAGGAATGCAACAATTTATTCCGAAACATGTTGGGCTTCTTGAAATTTATATGAATGATTTGGCCTCCCACAGTGAGACCTTTCGTATGTTTCAGGTGTCAGCTGTATATATGTTATAACTGGACCATATTTTTGTCTTGTCTAAATCAAAATTTTATATGTAATATGTTTGTATAATAAAATTTCGATATATTTCTTCATACCTGTTTACCACTTTTTCTACTTTTTCACTGGATCTATCCCTTGCCCGTATAACCCCTGGGGCATACCCTTCCATTTTTTTCTTAAATAATTTGGGATGAGGCTCGGGTTTTCCACTCCTTTCACTTCAGGTAGTTAAACCATTTCTGGCCCCCTCTGTATCTCAGTGGGAAAAACCCAGTCAACCAAATTACTCCCTATAAGAAGGCTTTCTATGACAATAGAGGTTGTATTTGTAAATACTACAAAATTTGGGATGCCTGGTATAAGGCAGGCCATAGAATCTGCAAATTTCTTTCTTGCAACCTGTGGTTGCAGGAAAAAATTGGCACGATTCCCCCCAGGGGATTCCCTCCTGCCGAGCAATTGTCTGCTCCTGGCAGGAAAAGACAGTGATTGTTGTTAGCGGGTATATCAGCTGCTAGCGATAATTGCAAGTGAATCCGGCAGGCTGGTTGTACCCAAGTTGATCAATCGATCAACTTGGTACATTCAGCCTGTCCACACACGGTTCAAATCTCAGCCGATTCCTGCTGAACGGGCTGAGATTCTAACCGTCTACGGCCTGTCTACTCTACCCTCACTTTAAATACCAACAGAAGTTACTACACGTTATCACCACATTTTGTTTATGTGATAATCAGGTCTGATATATTACAGTTATACATGCTGTTTCACTTTACTTCTGATAATGATAACACAAGACAGCTGTACGTTATTTTTCTGAACCTGTTTATTGCCTTTTATGGCAATTGTTGTTTCATGAACACATAATTGGACATTGTAGTCCGTCTGTTCTGCTACAGAATGCATATTCTGTCATTGTATATTTTGTGCAAAAAACAGCGTTTCAAAAATAAGATAAAAAAAGAAAAACATTGCAAATAAGAAGTAAAATAGCATACATATACGATTGCTGCACAAGCCGTATTGTAATTGAATGTTATTACAAATTACCTTTTCTTTTCAATCTGCAGTTACTGTAATTTTCTATAAAATTCAATGCCATTTTGTTTGGCAGGGAGCAGCAATTTAAATAGAGATTAAAGTAAAGCATTAAAAATGCAAAATTCCTTTAAATAACACTGCCCTTAAAGCAGTAGTAAACCATCTGCTTTTTTTTTTTAAACCTGCAAGGCAAAGTTATAATGTGCTAGCATATTGCATACTAGCACATTCTGTGAAACTTACCTTAAAACATAGCTCTCCAGCTGACAGCTAGTATGAATTGCTGACAGGGCTTCCATCTTCACCCGGTCTTCCGGGTTGGCGGGCTCCGGTCCTTTGATTGCGTGCAGGAGCCTCTGTTCACGGCACACGTTTGCGCCGGTGACATCACCAGGTTCACATTTAGGAGAGATTTACTGTACCTATAGGTAATCCTTATTATAGTAAAAATCAACTAAGGGAGTTTACACTCACTTTTACCTGCATGTGAAGTGGTACATCTCTATGATGTATACAATCTACTACAGCAAAATTGACATTTAGGCTCTGTTTCCACTACTGCGAGTTGTTGTGCGACTTGACACATGTGAAGCCCCATGACAAGTCAAAATACATGTATTTCAATGGTCCCCGTTCTAATTGGTGTGACTCAAGTCGCAGCGACTCCAAAAAAGTTTTTTTTACGACTTTGTTCCGACTTCGGTGCAACTTGTTCTCCCATGGTTCTCACCAGTCACATGACATCACAGAAAAAAAAACGCATTGCAAAGTCGCACTGTAAATCGCGCGACTTTGGGGTCTCAATAGTGGAAACCTAGCCTTACAAACAAATCCAGTTTAAATTGCCAGCAAATGACAGATCCAGTCACTTTACTTCTGTTTGTAAACAAGCAGTTGGGGATTCACTTTATCTATACCAAACCCTGATCCTAGTTAAGGGTCCGCTGTAGATAATGATAATTGGGAACCCCATGCTAAAAAATAAAAAATTGTGTGGGGTTTCCCCCCTAATTCATACCTGGTCTTTCAGGTTTGGTATGAATTTTAAGGGGGGCTCCACAGAAAAAACAAAACAGCATGGGGCCCCCCTCATTGTCCACAGCAGAGAGTTGTGGTCCTCCCTGGCACAGAACCTTGTCCCTATGTTGATGAGGACAAGGGCCTCTTCCCCACAACCTTGGCCCAGTGGTTGTGGAAGTCTGTGGGCGGGAAAGGGGGAAATTATTAGAATCTGTAAACCCCCTTTAAAATGTAAGGGGTCACCCAGATACCTCCCCTCCACTTATGTGAATAAGTGAGGGGTACATAGTACCCCTGCTCATTCACAAACAAAAAAATTAAAAAGTAAATAAAAACATACAGTTTTTGTCCTTCAATTAAAAAAAAAAAGTCCCACAATGTAAACCAACTGTCAATCCACATCAATCACATTTGTATGATGTTCAATAGCTTGCCGAAATAAAAAATCCACCAACCGACCATATGATCCAATCCCCGATGACAGCTCAGTGGAAGCAAGGGCGCGGGTTCTCCCAGGTTAAGTCATTGATCAGATATAGTCATGTCCACACCATTCTGATTGATTTGGATCTGCATCACATGCTGCATTGTAAATGTACATCTTTTTTTTTTTTTTTTTTTATGGCTTGTCAAAAACTGTGTAGGTTTTTATTTACTTCCCTTTTTTTGTGAATGAGTACAGTGCCTTGAAAAAGTATTCATACTCCTTAAAATTTCCCACATTTTGTCATGTTACAACCGAAAACGTAAATGTATTTTATTGGGATTTTATGTGATAGACCAACACAAAGTGGTATGGTGGCATGTGAAGTGGAAGGAAAATGATAAATGGTTTTCCAACTTTTTTACAAATAAATATCTGAAAAGTGTGGCATTTGTATTCAGCCCCCTTTACTCTGATACCCCTAACTAAAATCTATTGGAACCAATTGCCTTCAGAAGTCACCTATTTAGTAAATAGAGTCCACTTGTGTGTAATTTAATCTCAGTATAAATACAGCTGTCCTGTGAAGCCCTCAGAGATTTGTTAGAAATCCTTAGTGAACAAACAGCATCACGATTGCCAAGGAACACACCAGACAGGTCAGGGATAAAGTTGTGGAGAAGGGTTAGGTTTTAAAAAAATATCCCAAGCTTTGAACATCTCACGGAGCACTGTTCAATTCATCATCCAAAAATGGAAAGAGTATGGCACAACTGCAAATCTACCAAAACATAGCCACCCACCAAACTGACAGGCTGGGAGAGCATTAATAAGAGAAGAAGTTAAGAGCCCCATGGTAACTCTGGAGGAGCTGCAGAGATCCACAGCTCAGGTGGGAGAATCTGTCCACAGAACAACTATTAGTCGTGCACTCCACAAATCTGGCCTTTATGAAAGAGTGGCAAGAAGAAAGCCATTGTTGAAAGAAAGTTATGTTTTTGGTTGTAACATGACAAAATGTGGAATATTTCAGGGGGTATGAATACTTTTTCAAGGCACTGTACTTACTTATTCACATGGGGAGGGGATGTCAAATCTGGGTGCAAACAGATTCTGATAAGCTTTCTACCCATAAACACCCACATTTAAAGGACCAGGGTTGTGGGGAAGAGCCCTTTGCTTCTCTCCAGCATGCTCCCCTTCTTGGCAAGGTACCTCTCTATGTTGAAGGCATGTGGTTTGCATGGTTCAGAAAAGAGGGAGAATTAACCTTTTTCTGGCAAACCAGGCCACATGCCTGGATAAGGGTCTGGTGTGGATTTTTGGGGGGACCCCATTCTTTTTTCTTTTTGTATGTTTTTTGTATAGAGCTCCTCTGAAGGATCTAGAATTAAATTTAGGGGGCCCACAGTTTTTTTTTTTTGCTTGGGGTCCCTATGCCAGGCCTATTGAATAGTCTGAAAGTCTGGCATTTGGATGAACACCCAAACAAGCAAAATTCAGTATGAACCTGTGTTTAGATTGAACCAAGAGCTCATCCCTACTCCTAAGCTGAAGAATTGATGCATGTAGAATAAACAATATGTAAAATGTGCAGAAGGAGGCTTATTTAATAAGGCATCATGCGATAACCCCTAGTAACCAATCAATCTTCAGTTGATAGCAATCAAATAATTCTGGTTTTGGTTCAGAGTTCGTACTTAATAAGTAAGCTGTGCGGGGACATTTTTTCTCAGTAGTTTCTTGGAGGATAAGTTCAGCCTTTTAGAGATGGGGTAGAGTTGCTGTGTCTAAGATCTTGGTCACTAGGCTCTACAGAAGGCATCTTCCTAACTGCAGAGACTCACATCTATGGTGAAGTTCATTCAGTCAAGGGCTATAAAGAAGCAGCCCTGCATTTCAATTGGTAACCAAATTCACAACAGTAGAAGCACCTTGGTGTGCGATAAGTGTCTAATACTGTATCCCTCTACAGGCAGAGAGGTGATCTGTCTCATCTCAATAATATGTCCTATAGAGGTCTGGCATGGAATTGAGCAAACCACCTCAAAAGATGATAAATGAGTCCTCATGTTTGCATGTATCTGTGGAATAGAAAGGGAGGGACAGGTGACAGTGTTTGCAAGGGTGATATTTGCCGCTAACCTGTGCTATATGCTGTACTATAAAGTGCTGTATTGTGCTACATTATTACAGCAAACTGCTGATGTGATGGGTTATATAGTTTGTACCTCCATTGTGTTTACTGTGCTGTATTGTGACACATGACTGTGAACTGCAGTGTGTTAGGGTTTCATATTATTGTGTACCACCTCTGTGTTCACAGTGCATTAACCCAATTGTCTTTTTTATGTTTACTTTTTTGTATAGCTACAACTTCAGGTGGTGTTTAAATGGAGCAAACCCCCCTGCTGCTTTTTTTGGGCTTTATTATGATATTATTTAGTTTTGTAATTCTTTATTTTTCAATTTTAGGCAGTACAGAAAGAAAAGTTTTTCACAATAAGACATGAGGGTATACAGTCAAATGGAGAAAAGGCAGTGTTTTAGGTTTTGTTTTTTTGAGGGAGTTAAAAAAAACCAAAAAAAAAAAAGGGCCAGTAATTTTTTTACACCATCTGAAAGCGATGGAGATATAGTTCCTGTCACTGCATATGTACACCCCCCAGCTTAAGGAGGAGCAGTTGGGGGGCTGTAAAAATGCAGCTCAACCCCAAGGTTTTTCCCAATACAAATCATTGCCCCTAGCCCATTTCCCCTCCAGTACAGATCTCCCTTATGTAGCAACCGCTACCTGAGGTGCTAGACTAGTATTTTTCTATTAGCTCAGGGTCCAAGTACAAGTAAATCTAGCCAGGCCTGTGCTTTCGGCTGGGCCTGGTTGTTTTGATTTGGGACTGGGAGTGTTAGGTGTAGTGGGAGGTGTGGCCATCTGTGCTCTGACTCAGAAGTGCCTCCCCTGCTTTCAGAAGGATTGTGGGATCGTAGTCATAACCAATAATCAATAATATTAAATAATCTTTGAATGAATGATACTACATACAAAATACCTGTGGTTGAAATTGGCCGTGGCCTTTTATTTATAGGTATAAATTATAAATCTAGTCATATTCACTTTTAATAAAGCAGAGATATTTAACACACGTATCGTGAGTTAGAATAAATATATAATAAAAACATATCAATATAAAAACATATAAATAGCTCAGCTATTTAAGCTCAAGCTATATTATAAAAACCAAAAACAATTATCCCTTTCCGAAAAAAGGACATAAAACCTCATAAATCAGGCCACGACAGGGAGGGAGGGTGGGATGTGCTCTTCTTGAAATCTTCGCCGTCTTCTGCCCTAATGACGCATCCTCTTGCTTTTATAGGCTGTATTCTCGTGCCAGAGGACCGTTTGGGGCAACTGTCAAACTCAGCAACCAATCAAAGGTAAGTATTAATAATTATTTATTTTATTTTATTAATTAATTTTTTTTTTTTAATAACTTAATTTAAAATGTAAACTTTAAAATAGGTCTGACACGATCCCATAGGTGGTGTGGCAGGGACATTTCATGCCCTGCCCTTCACCTTTATTCTGGAAGAGAGGTTGGATCTGAAATTTGAGTGGCAGGCAGCTCATGTGAGGAGCTCTGATCAATTACCCTTTGGAATTGGCAGGGGGCAGGCCTCCCATATAAGCTGAGGTCACATGCTGCCAGGGAGGAGTTCTGAGAGCAGGAAAAGACAGAATGGAGTATTGAGTTGCTGTTCCGGGCGTCCCCACATAGGGATGTGCCGAGCGCAGAGGAGGGATGGAGGAACCGCTAGGAGGGAGTCCTAGATAAAGATCTTCATCTCTAAGAAGTATCAAGTTGCTGTGACCGGGGAGGGGAGGACTTGTATGCTGGAGAAGATCAGTATGCAGGAAGTAGCAGTCAAGCGGAGGAGAGTAGATCAGCGTTCTGTGACCAGGGACACAGAATTATCCTTTTGGAGAAAGGTCAGTGTGAGAGAAACAAAAGAGAAGAAGCCATCGAGAGTAGTGCAGAATGCTGTGGCTGGGGAACACAGCATGGATAATTATGGACTGGCTGGGAACAGTAGTCCGCCCATTACCATGTGTCAGGCCGTCATGGGGAGGTACCATGTATCTCTGGTCTGGTTAAGCACATTGGTAACCCCTTCCAAAAGTCTGTGTGGTTCTCTGATTCATTGGGCCATCTGGGAGAGGCTGTGTAGGCTTCTGGCTCCTTGATTCGCAGAGGCAATACCATTACAGTCTGCAAGGTGGAATTATTCAGAGTGATTCTTTCTTGTCCCAACGGAAGTGAAGAAATAGTATGTCAGTAGTTTTGCAGGGGGCAACAGTTTGCAAAGAAGTTATTCAAAGGAAAGAGACTGGGGGTGCAAGGTGTGCATCCAGTTTTGCAAGGCCAAGGCCACTGAATAACATTTGATAATGTGCTAAATGCTATGGGCATCTCATATCGTCCTCCCTCCCATCCAAGTTGTATCCTGCAATAAACCTAACAAAACTGTGCAAATGACTGTTCATTGTCTTAACTGATGGATGGGGGTCTGGCGGATTGCAGTAACCAAGTGGTAACCACACCACTACACTTAATTTCCCTAAATAACCCCTCTCAGCCTACCCCCTCAGTACAAACTCCCTGTCCGGCACAGACTGACTCCCTGACACAGACCAGCCCCCCAGCGCAGACCCCTCAGTACAGGCTCTGACCCCCCACAACACTGACCCCAGCACAGACGGACACCCCCCCCCACCAGCACTGACCCATCAGCACAAACTGACCCCCCCAGCACAGAACCCCTGGGCACAGACCAACCTCCCGAGCACAGACCCATCAACACAGATCTGCCCCCCCAGCACAGATCGCTCCAGTACAGACTGATCCCCTCAGCACATACTGACTTCCTCAGTATAGACTGACCCCTCAGTGAAGACTCCTCAGCACAGACTGACACCCCTCAGCACACACCAACCCCCCCAGCACACATTATCCCCTCTTTCTTACTTGTTTTTTTCACATACACTCCCTCATGTAATCCCCTTGTGGGAACACATAGACATTTTTTCTCCATTACTTTCACACCTTTACACATTTAACCATTCCTGTCAGACTTCCACTTACCAGACTGATGAGTCCGCTTGGGCAGAGGGTAGACTCCCTTACTTATCCGACTCGCGGCCCCTGGTAGAGCAGACAGGAGGCACGGGAGTGTGGAATGGTATGAGAGTCTGCTGAAGGGATCCAGGTACAGGATGAGAGGTGATCTTCAAGCAGCAGGTCAGTAGTCAGGAACACCGGTTACAGGTGCTGAGCAGGCGCACGACAGGCAGATCGGGGCACAAGCAGGGTTCGGCAACAGGCTGGCAGCAAAGGTACAACAGGAGCAGGCAGAAGCTGAGTCAAACAGGCCAAGGTCAGGTACAGGCAGCAAACAAGAGAATCCAAAGGCAATCCGGGTCGTAAGGAGATCAGGTACACAGGAACACGAGTCAGGCAACGGGAACGAAGGCACAGGGAGCTGATGATCAGGCAGCACTGAGCAGAGTGCATGGCAAACCTAAATAGGCCCGGTTGGCGCCAACGGCCCGCACGCCAGCACACACACCAACGCCTGCAGGAGCGTGCACAGTAGCACGCACAGGAACGCGCGTGCCAACGCGCGCCGGTGCACCCCAGGGCAGTCAGCACCACGACCAGCAAGGTAAGCTCTCTGACAGTGCCCCCTCCCTAAGGGCAGCCTCCGGATGCCCAGTTGGGCCAGCTTGGAGGCATGAACATTCCTGAAAGTCTGTAAAAGTTCCGGGGCATGCAAATTGCTCTCTGGCTCCCAGGAATTGTCTTCAGGGCCATACCCCTTCCACTTAATGAGGTACAGAATTCCATTCCTCCTTTTTCTACAGTCTAGGATTGCCTCTACTTCGAATTCTTCTTCTTTGTCAATTATGACAGGTTTGGGTGGGCCGACAGTGCGGCCAGCAAAAGGATTAGAGGTAGCAGGTTTCAATAGCGTCACGTGGAAGACCGGGTGCACTTTTAGAGAGTCAGGCAGATCAAGTTCATAGGTTACATCATTTATTTTCCTCTTCACCGGGAAAGGACCCATAAACTTAGGGCCTAATTTCCTAGAGGGACAAGTCATTTTCAGGTTCATTGTGGACAACCACACTTGGTTGCCGGGCTCAAAGATCAATTCTCCACGCCTCTTCTTATCAAACATTTTTTTATTGTAATCCTGGGATTTGGCCATAGTTTCTTGTAGGAGTTTGTTGTTGGTGGAAAAGAAACTCATAGTCTCAGAGACAGCTGGAACGGTACATTCAGGTATTGAGATTGGCAGAAAGGATGGATGGAAACTGTAATTAGCGAAAAATGGTGTTTGATTGATGGCAGAGTGCAAGGAGTTGTTATTGGAGAATTCTGCAACAGGTAATGAGACCCAGTCATCCTGAGAGAAGGCAGAGAAGCACCTGAGGTATTGCTCCAAGGTCTGGTTGGTTCTCTCTGTTTGCCCGTTCGTCTGGGGATGATAGGCGGATGAAAATGTCAATTCGATTTCGAGGGAACCACAGAGGGCCTTCCAGAACCTTGAAGTAAATTGGACACCCCATTCGGACACAATGCTTGCTGGGACTCCATGTAGCCTAACAACTTCTTTGACAAAAATCTTTGCTCTATCCATAGCCGAAGGTGTACCCTTCATGGGGAGAAAATGTGCCATCTTGGACAGCCTGTCTACCACAACAAAAATAGTAGAAAATCCCTCGGAGGGAGGCAGTTCCACGATGAAGTCCTTCGATATCATCTTCCATGGCCTCTCTGGAACAGGTAAGGGTTTTAATAAACCCCAGGCCTTTGTTCTAGTGTTCTTACTCCGAGCACAAGTGTTACATGAATCCACAAATTTTTTACAGTCACAGGATAATTGAGGCCACCAGAAGGTGCGCTGTACCAGCTCAGTGGTCTTCAGGACACCGAAATGTCCGGCCAATTTATGATCATGACATAGTTCCATTAGTTACCCTTAACTTCTCAGGAACCACGATCTTGTCTCTTCGCCAAAACAGGCCCTCTCTCAAATCGGTTTCAGGGTACGGAAGCATTCCCACAGAGGCCTGTCTTATCCGGGAGACAAGGTCCCCTTGGAGGAGCAAGAAGTTCCCAGAAGGAAGAATCGTATCGGGAGATACGGTCTTCTACGAATCATAAAACATACGGGAAAGAGCATCTGACTTTATATTCTTGGAACCGGGTCTGTAAGTTATGTGGAACTGGAATCGTAAAAAGAAAAGTGCCCATCTGGCCTGGCGTGGTCTTAATCTTTTGGCTGTTCTCAGGTATTCCAGATTCTTGTGGTCGGTGTAGACCAGGATGGGATGTGCAGCACCCTCCAACAGGTAACGCCATTCCTCCAGAGCCGCCTTGATGGCCAGAAGTTCTTGATCCCCCACATCATAATTTCTTTCTGACATTGAGAGTTTGCGTGAAAAGAAAGCTACTGGATAGAGGAGGGCTTTGGCGCCCTGTCGTTGAGAGAGCACTGCTCCCACTGCGATCTCCGAAGCGTCGACCTCCAAGACAAATGGTAGGACAGGGTTAGAATGTTTCAGAATGGTAGCTGATGTGAATAGTTCTTTAAGTTTTTCGAAAGCCGACTGGGCTTTATCGGTCCAAGAGAATCGGGTTCCCTGCTTGGTCAATTCAGTGATTGGAGCAATTATTGTAGAAAAACCTTTGATAAACTTCCGGTAAAAGTTGGCAAAGCCAATAAAGCGTTGTACACCTTTTTTATCTATCGGAGCGGGCCAGTCCAGAATAGCAGATACCTTTTGAGGATCCATCTTGATACCCTCCACTGAGATGACTAGGCCCAAGAATTGAATGCATTGACGTTCGAACTCGCATTTTTCGAGTTTTGCATAGAGCCCATGTTGCCTGAGCTGGGTTAGAACATTGCGGACATGTCTACGGTGATCGGTTAATGAAGAGGAGAAGATCAAGATGTCGTCAAGGTATACTATTACATACAAGTCCAGGTAATCACGGAAAATATCGTTAAGAAAATGTTGAAAGGTTGCGGGAGCGTTGCATAATCCAAATGGCATGACAAGGTACTCGAAGTGCCCGAATCGAGTACGGAAGGCCGTCTTCCATTCGTCCCCTTTTCTGATATGGATCAAGTTGTAAGCTCCGTGGAGATCTAACTTCGTGAATATGGCTGCGGTTCCTAATCTTTGAAAAAGTTCAGGTACTAGAGGTAAGGGATAACGATTTTTAATAGTTATCTTATTCAACTCCCGATAGTCGATGCAGGGACGTAATGAGTGGTCTTTCTTCTCGACAAAGAAGATGCCGGCACCGGCTGGGGAGGTAGAAGGACGAATGAACCCTTTTTCCAAGTTTTCATCTATGTAAGCCTTTAATGTGTCTAACTCCTGCTCAGTTAGCGGGAAGATTCTCCCAAATGGAACCTCAGTACCAGGTAACAGTTCTATTAGGCAGTCATACGGCCTATCAGGGGGCAAGCTTTCTGCTCCTTTTTTTACTGAATACATCCAGGAAGTCCAGATAAGCTTCAGGAATGGACTGACGTAGCTCAGCATCTGAGTCCAAGCAAAGGAGTTGGGAGGTCATCTCAGAAGACTGATGTAAACAATGCTGTTGGCAATACTCTGAGAGAAATTTAATTTCTACTGTGGCCCAGTTGATACTGGGATTATGGGCCTGCAGCCAGGGCATTCCCAGGATAATAGGGAAGAGAGGAGAAGAGATGGCATCTAGATGGCAAGCTCCTGATGGTGGGTACCCATGGTGGCCAGCAAGGGGATGGTCTCTTGTGTGACCGGGCCGGAACTAAGGATGGAACCATCCGCCAGATGAACAGCAAGCCCCTGAGCCTTGGGTTGAAGCGGGATACGATGGTTGGCAGCGAAGGTCAAGTCGACGAAGCAGCTACATGCACCGGAATCAATAATTACCGACCCTGGAATAATCCCTCCTGGAAGCTGCAGAGTGATGGAAAGAGCAAGATGAGAACCAGGTTTAGGCAACACAGATGCATACATTGAAGAAGCAGGAC
The DNA here is from genome assembly GCF_042186555.1 of Aquarana catesbeiana. Classification (NCBI taxonomy): domain Eukaryota; kingdom Metazoa; phylum Chordata; class Amphibia; order Anura; family Ranidae; genus Aquarana; species Aquarana catesbeiana. The sequence goes on from NC_133328.1 coordinate 186,424,901, forward strand.
GACACTTACGCATCTTGTTGGGGCAGGCTCTCACATAATGCCCGGATTCATCGCAGTATAGGCACAGGTTGTGGGTTCGTCTGCGCATCTTTTCCTCCGGAGTAAGCGTGGGCCGGAGCAAACCGAGTTGCATGGGTTCAGGGGGTTCTGGAGATGAAACAGAAGAAGCAGGAGGAAACTGACCGACAGGACTGGGAACCTTTGGTAACATCCAGGTGGGACGAAGGTGGCTGGTAGACCTTTCTGACCAACGCTCTCTTAGGCGATGGTCAATCTGGATGGAGAGATCGATGAGCTCTTTCAAAGACTGAGATACCCCAACTCGTGCCAACTCGTCCTTGAGTGGGTCAGATAGCCCCATCCTGAACTGGTGACGCAGGGCAGCGTCGTTCCAGTCCGTGTCAGCGCTCCAACGTCTGAAGTCTACTGCATAGTCTTCGGCCACTCTGCGACCTTGTTGCAGAGAGTGCAGTGCAGCTTCAGCAGTCGCTGTCAGTTGGGGATCTTCATATAGCTGGGACATGGCCGTGAAGAAATCATCTAGGCTATCTAGGGAGATAGACTTTTGCTCCAGAAGGCGGTGGGCCCAGATTTGTGGCTCACCAGCTAGTAAGGAAATAACAAATCCTACTTTGGTTGCTTCCAGGGAAAAGGTGCGGGGTTGCAGAGCAAAGTAGAGCTCGCACGAATTGCAGAAGGCACGATACTTGCTGCGTTCTCCGGCAAACTTTTCCAGTGTGGGTACTCTGGGCTCTGGAGGAAGCATTACTACGGAGGGTGCAGATTGGAATCCAGCAGAGGACACCCCTGGGGGTTGGAAGGAGAAGATAAAACCTGAACTTGTTCCTCCAATCTTGAGTAGCCTTCCTGAAGGCTTTTTACAGCTTGGGTAAGTCCCGCCAGGTGTCTGCACAGTTCATCCATGGGGGAGGCCCCCTGCCCGGACTCAGTCATGGCTGCCTGATACTGTCAAATTTCCACTTACCAGACTGATGAGTCCTCTTGGGCAGGGGTAGACTCCCTTACTTATCCGACTCGCGGCCCCTGGTAGAGCAGACAAGAGGCACGGGAGTGTGGAATGGTATGAGAGCCTGCTGAAGGGATCCAGGTACAGGATGAGAGATGATCTTCAAGCAGCAGGTCAGTAGTCAGGAACACGGGTTACAGGTGCTGAGCAGGAGCACGACAGGCAGATCGGGGCACAAGCAGGGTTCGGCAACAGGCTGGCAGCAAAGGTACAACAGGAGCAGGCAGAAGCTGAGTCAAAAAGGCCAAGGTCAGGTACAGGCAGCAAACAGGAGAGTCCAAAGGCAATCCGGGTCATAAGGAGATCAGGTACACAGGAACATGAGACAGGCAACGGGAACTAAGGCACAGGGAGCTGATGATCAGGCAGCACTGAGCAGAGTGCATGGCAAACTTGGCACACGCACGCGCCCGCACGCCAGTACACACATCAACGCCTGCAGGAGCGTGCACAGTAGCACGCACAGGAACGCGCGCGCCAACGCGCACCAGCGCGCACTGGCGCACCCCAGGGCGGCCAGACCACGACCAGCAAGGTAAGCTCTCTGACAATTCCCCTTTTTCTGACACATTTTTCTAGGAACACCATGCACTTTCGGTGTACACATAGCCTATTGGATCATGCTGTGACCACTATGCTGGGCTCCGGGCGCTGTTCTCCTTCCTTGGAGGGTTTCCCCTTTTCAACCCCGGGGGAGACATCATGCCTTGTGCCCCGTCTTTCTTGGCTGATACCGGACTTGACTTTGAGGTTGTCAGTAAGTATCCCAATCCATCTCCACCTTGTTGGGACTTGATTCCCCTGCCCCCCTTATTCTAAGGGTACCATCATTAATCCCTGTTTTTTCCTTCCTAGTACAATACCTTATAACACTCCTGGTGAATGGCTGTAACGCCAGGAAACGCGTAGAGTGCCACTAGATGCCAACAGTTCCTTGTTTTTATTTTATTTGTCTTTCAATCGATATATTATACCATGTATATTTGCCATGTCTACTTTATTTTTGTTGTAAAAGCAGAAGGTTTTTTATCTTAATGCATTATTTGCATTAAGATAAAAAAGCTTTTGTGTGTAGCAGCCTCTTCATCACCCCCCTAATTCCTTACCTGAGCCCCATCTCTCTCCAGCGATGTCCACGAATGTCTAAGCCATCCGGGACACTCCTCCTGATTGGCCAGGGGCACCATTGGACACATGGAGCTGTGACTCGGCTCCAGTGCCCCCACAGTAAGTTTCTGACTGTGGGGGCACTCGATAGGAAGGAGGGGCCAGGAGCAGCAAAGAGGTACACGAGAAGAGGAGGATCCGGGCTGCTCTGTGCAAAACCAACTGCACAGAGGAGGTAAGTATAAAATGTTTGTTATTTAAAAAAAAACAAAAAAAAAACAAGACTTTACAATCACTGTGTTGTTTACTGAAATTTTGTATTTCCTGTAATATCGTGTGACATAAAAAAATTAAATTTACCACTATTTTACTCTCTAGGGCGGGGCTCGACAAAACCCAGGTGCCAGGTCACCATGGTGACTAGAAATTGCGGCCTGGTGCCTGGGCTTTTGTCAACCCACATAAGAGAAGGGGCTTTATCGTTAAAAATAAAGCTGCTAATACGTCTAACACTCCCCTCCCCCCAGATGGACAATGTTGCAGTCCAAAGGTGCCCCTGTGCTCCTTCATCCAGAGTGGTGGTACTCTAATACAGGAGGTGTATGTTACTGGTCAGATCACCAGGTGAAAACAGAAGGAAAAAGCCTAACAAAAAAAGAAAAATAATGCAGCCATCACATCTAATGATTGGTAAGCTGCAATATAGTACAATTTTGGTTTTGGGTTTAATACTACTTTAAATTAAAGGTACATTTGTATTGTAATTTAATTATAGTACCAGCCTAAAATAAAAAATAAAAAAGTTGTTAATGAAGAATTATTATTTTGGCTGTAGATCAGGTAAGATATTTATAGCTGAATTGTCTCATTGTACGTTGGATCACCTTACGTTTGTCCAGTGTCTCTGTCTCACCTATCATTTATTGAACCTTACTAATCCACTGGTTGGTTTGTCCCACTGCCGCCTCACATTCTGTGTTTATAACAGGATAAGGTGTAGTTTTTTAGGTGAACTCATTTATTTTATGTCTTTGAACAATAAACTAACCCAATGCCCTCTAGTTTCCTTCTTGTAATATTGACAAATGTAATTACATTTTATGAGTGAGTGACTTTCTCCATTTTATGTAATATGTTCGTTGGAAATAATAATTGGCTCCTAGAGGAACCCATAAACACTACCGTGGTTAGAGCAGATCTTTCAGTAACCTTACAAGCCTGCACGAAAAAATTTCAAACATAGTATGTAACAGCAATATAATATTATAAATAATAATAATAATAATATAGTAATACAAGTCTTAGGGCTCTATTCACACAATGTGTTGTTTCATGCTTTTTGCAGAAACACAGGACATGTTTTTTAACCACTTAAGGACCGGAAGGACTTGCCCCCTTAATGATCAGTCCATTTTTTGCGATACGGCACTGCGTCGTTTTAACAGACAATTACGCTGTACCCAAACAAAATGTATATCCTCTTTTTCCCACAAATACAGCTTTCTTTTGGTGGTATTTTATCATCTCTGCGTTTTTTTTTTGTTTTGTTTTTTTTGTGCTAATAAACAAAAAAAGGCCGACAATTTTGAAAAACAAACAATATTTTTTACTTTTTGCTATAATAAATATCCCCTAAAAAATACAAAAATAAAAATTCTTCATCAGTTTAGACCGATATGTATTCTTCATATTTTTGGTAAAAAAAAATCACAATAAGCGTATATTGATTGGTTTGCGCAAAAGTTATAGTGTTTACAAAATAGAGGATAGATTTATGGCGTTTTTATTATCTATTTTTTTTTTTTTTACTAGTAATGGCAGTGATCAGTGATTTTTAGCGGGACTGCGACATTGCAGCGGACAGATCGGACACACCTGAAACCTGGACACAATATTCAGACAGGAATGTGTCTCGGAACAGGGCCTGAGAGGAGGGTGAGGGGGCACTATGCAGGCTGCATGACTATTCTCTTTAGTGTGCCCAAAGGTGCCCCAGGTCTGTTACAATTCTACAGTGTATGCTAAAAAAAAAAAAAAAAAATGATCTGTCTGCATTGCATAGAGAAGCAAAGAGATCTAATGACATCACTGCAGCTCTGTAATGAAAACAGAAGGGATTTATTTAACAAAATGTCATTAGCATGTTGATTGGAGAAGGGCAGGGGGAGGAGGAACTAGGGAAACAAAATATAGACAGATTATTATTATTATTCAGGATTTATATAGCACCACCAGTTACGCAGCGCTTTAGATTAAACTTCAGTTTTAACCCTCACTACCCTAAAGGCAGTAATAAGGATTAAAAAATGCCCGCACGGAGGGGGTGATATAGGCAGCTATGTAATGTCCAATTACTGTGGGAAGGGGGCACAGATTGGAATCTTTTTTCATGCAAAGTTTTCAAAATTACTTTAAGAAAGAAATTATCTGTTACTTTTCCCTGTTGCCCATTTGTTGGCAGAGGTTTGTTGATATGTATCAGTGATAACTTTTTTATAATTATCTCTTTTTATGATACCTGTTATACTTTGAAATGTTATGCAGCTGTTGTTCCAAGTATTTCTCTACAGTGTTATTTACTGTGTAATAAAAATATCTAATCATAGGAATAGTAAAAATAATATGAATAGTAAAAAAAAATGAGTATGCTTATTAGAAATCAAAAGTACTTTGCATTTGGAGTTACTTTTAGTAACAGGAGTATTACATAAAAAATATTGCAGTGATAATATTACCCATCACTTTTTTTTTTTTAGACCAGTCTTGCCAGTGGTATTGAATATAATGGTAGGATACTGCCATCTGCTGGACATAAATGCATACAACAACTTGACTTCAGTAGAGGCATTGTTTAGAGCAGTGTTTCTCAACCTTGTTTCAGTCAAGGCACCCTTTACAATTATGGACAATCTCAAGGCACCCTTTAAAATTATAGACAATCTCAAGGCACCCTCTAAAATTATAGACAATCTCAAGGCACCCTTTAAAATTATAGACAATCTCAAGGCACCCTTTACAATTATGGACAATCTCAAGGCACCCTTTACAATTATAGTCTCGATGCACCCCATTCTAAAATGTAAAAAACGATTCTAATAGTTTTACATAATGAAGCAACATGTAGGACATCCAAAGTTAGAGGTTCCAAAACAAATACACTTTTGCACATTGGTACTGACTAGTATTCCAATGTTTCTCTTCTCCCTCAATTTCTCTCCATCAGTTAGCTAATGTCATCCCAGTACTGAGGGAGAGGGGCACAGGAGGGTGAAACAAGGATGTTGTGGAGTCAACAGACATCCTCCTTATTAACTGATGACATCATTGGTTGTTAGGGATCCAGTATCTAAAAAGTCGTAATGGTGCATAATGAAAACCTGTAGCTATGTGTAGCTAAAAGGCAGGCTTCATCCACCTGCTGGCTTGTATACAATCATTTTGATCAATTTTTAGCCATTTTGCCAATTCACCCCTGAAGAAACCTCAAGGCACCCTGGTTGAAAAAGGCTGGTTTAGAAAAGGATAGCACTAAAATTAGAATATTTTATATAGCCCCAAAATACTCTGTACAGGCTGTTAGATACATTTATCAACATAGAAAGGCAGTGCAGCAGAAGGTGTTGTGCTGTTTATAAAACTTATTTTACTTAAGTTTGCAGCTTAAAGCGTTTGTTACCCCAACACTTCATTTTACTGATATGTGCCTGCTGTACAATGTACTTGTGAGAGAAAGTATCCTGTTCTCTTTGTATTGCTTTCTTTATGTGAAATTGCTGGTGTTCCTGCTAGTCCCCTTGCCTTCCTGATAAAAACTGACCACACTACGCAGGAGAACACACCATGGTCAGTTCTCTAGCTATGCTGGGAACTCAGTGTACTCTCCTCCAATGACCAGACTTGTCCTGACACCCCCCCGCTGCACAGCTATTCACTGGGAAGCTCAGTGTGCAGCTGCTTCTCCTCCCCCCAGCTCTTATGATGCTGAGAACAGAGGGAGTGTGATCATTTATAAAAAAGGAAAAAAAAAATATTTATAATTTTTTTTTTTTTTTTATATCTATACAAAAATGTTTTGCCTTTCATTTTTTATTTTAAACAGAATGGGATGTTTTACAGGGTGATGGTTTACAATCACTTTAAGTCATAACTTCTTTTTTCAACTAGTTAAACCTGAAATGAGATATTACAGACCTTTCCTTCCAAAACTGCCAGTTTCTTTAATTCTTTGAGTCACTGACCAAGAGCAAGTATGTACAAAAGGACATTTGAATTTTCCCGTTTGCTTATTGTTCTGTAACAATGGCGAAGGCTTGGTTCACACCTATGCATTTTAAGTGCAAATGCAAAAAGCACTAAAAATGCATAGGTGTTGAACAGGCCTTAGAAAGCATTGACACCAGTGGATCAGCATACCAACCATGTAGCTGTGATTCCCTTATGATAGGTACACTCTAAAAGTGATGTAAAACATTCATCTGAACAATTGTTAATTGCTGTGTGTTCATTACTCATCTGTCAGTGAGCTCCCTCGTAGACACTGACATCTTCTACCGGGTTTGGAGCCTTTAGCCATCGTAATTGGCCGGGCAGGGATGATGTAATTTTCGTGCATGCGCACAGGAGTTCCTTCATTCCAGCACCACATCATTCCAGTGTACATGCTCAGTGTACAGTACATAAGGACCGAGCCTCTTTCTGAGATTTGTTGTTCACAAGTTAAAAACATTTTTTTTTGCTAGAAAATTACTTAGAACTCCCAAACGTTATACATTTTTTTTCTAACACCCTAGAGAATAAAATGAAGATCGTTGCAATACTTTCTATCACACCGTATTTGCGCAGTGGTCTTACAAGCGCACTTTTTTTGAAAAAAAAAAACACTTTTTTGAATAAAAAAATAAGACAACAGTAAAGTCAGCCCAATTTTTTTTTTTATATTGTGAAAGATAATGTTACACTGATCATTGTGTGAACCAGGAAGTGCTGGTAAACGGGATTCCTCGGTTCACGCTGACAGGGAGAGCCGATCGGCATCTCTCCCTGTCAGAGGGGGGGGGATCTGTGCTGATAATCAGCACATTGATAATCAGCACAGCCTTCATCAGGTGTGCCCATCAGCTGCCAATCAGTGCCCATCAGCTGCCAGTCAGTGCCCCATCAATAACGTCTGTCAGTGCCAATCAGTGACCACCACAGTGCCAATCAGTGCCCATCAAAGTGCCAATCAGTGCCCAGCAGTAACACCTATCAATACCTCATCATCAGTGCTGCCCATCAGTGCAATATAGTGGTGTCCATCAGTGCCACCTAGCAGTGCCAATCAGTGCCACCTATCAGTGCCGCTGATCAGTTCCCATCAGTGCTGCCTGACAGTGGTCATCAGTGCCGCCCGTCAGTGCCCATCAGTGCTGCCAATCAGTTCTCATCAGTGCCGCCTGACAATGCTCATCAGTGCTGCCCGTCAGTGCCCATCAGTGCAGCCTATCGGTGCCCAGCAGTGCTGCATATCAGTGCCCATCAATTCTACATATCAGTGCCTCCCCATCAGTGCCCATCAGTACAACCTTTTCAGTGCCGCCTCATCAGTGCCTGTCAGTGAAGAAGAAAACCAACGAAACTAAGAAAAAAAAATTTTTTCTTCAAAAATGTTCTTTTTTAGTTTGTTTAGCAAAAATAAAATAATCAAATACCACCAAAAGAAAGCTCTATTTGTGGGAAGAAAATGATAAAAAATGTAGTTTGGGTACAGTTTTGCATGACCGCGCGATTGTCATTCAAGGTGCGACAGCGCTGAAAGCTGAAAATTCTGCATAAAAAGCAGATAGCATGCTTATTCCTGTAGTGTATTCTAAAATTAATTTTTGCTAAAATAATCACAGGACAATGGAGTAGGGCTTGTACAAAGGGATATCTTTATATTTGCCTAGGACAGTATGATAACTCAATATAACCCACGTAAGAGACAGTCTGATTTGTGTTGGGTGTGCACCTAATCATTCTGTATCTTGCTTAACCTCATGCCTGCCACCTAATGCATTTAATACGAGGCAAGAAAGGTGGCCACTGCACGCATGCATCCATGACTTGTGCTGCCACAGACAGCTTTGGGTCAAGGCCTTTGATTTGGGAGACAGCGGGAGGGACTCCTGGTCATGTGACCGCTGTGAGAGCCAGTCACAGCTGCCACATGATACAGAAGCCACACTGCCTTCTGATGGCCATTTAAGTGAGCTTTAATGCCCGGGAAGTGGTGTTAGGGGTTAATAACCTTTCAAATGTTTGGATCATTATCACTATCTCCGTAGTGCCTGTAGCGAAATCTGAAGTACAATTCTTGTCATTTAGATGATGATTTCTGGGCAGAATGAAGAACTTGAAAAGTAAATTCTTTCAGCTGCTCAAAAAGTTTTTTCTTCTATTTCTGAAAATGATATGTGCTGTAGGTTAAAGCAAACTTTTTGAAAAAGAAAACTGGGTGCTGCCATTACTAACCTCCTTTTAAAGATGCTAGTTGCCTGGCTGTTATTCTGACTCTTTGGCTTTGGTACTCTTATGCCCTGTACAGACGACCGGTTTTGCCACCAGAATAAACTCTAAAGGTTTTTCCGACGGAGTTCCGACGGAATTCCGCTCAAGCTGTCTTGCATACACACGGTCACACCAAATTCCGACCGTCCAGAACGCGGTGATGTACAACACGTACGAAGGGACTAGAAAACGGAAGTTCAATAGCCAGTAGCCAATAGCTTCCGTCTCGTACTTGCTTCAGAGCATGCGTCGTTTTTGGTGCATCGGAACAGCATACAGACGTTTGTTTTTTCTGATAGTAATTTGTTCCGTCAGAAAAATATAGAACATGTTCTCTATCTAAGTCCATCTGAATTTTTCAACGGAAAAAGTCCGATGGGGCATACACACGGTCAGAATATACAATGAGGAGCTCCCATCGGACTCTTTCTGAAGGAAATTCCGCTCCTGTGTACGCGATATAAGTCACTGACTTGGAAAAAGCATGTGTCTCAAAGTACTGAGTAGAAGAGTCTACAATGCCAGCCTCTGCGGTTTTTTTTGGTAAGAAATTTACAGCCAGAGCTTATATTTATCTGATTTACTGTTGAATGCTGAGTTTGTCTTGTTTAATTTTAAAAATAATGAAGTTTGAACTTTGACTAGGTCCAACTATATTTGTTAAAGATAGTAATGACAGCTGTCTATAGAAACATAAAAGTATATATAAATTTATTCCAGACCATGTTGCAAAAATTGAATACACCCCAATGAAAGTCCTAGGAGTAAAGGCCCGTACACACGATACGTAAACTGGAAGTAAAATTTTGTCCGACTAACGATCTGCCGATTCCGGCTTTTCGTCCGACAAAAGCTGGATGGGCAGATTATAAAATTTTTGTCGTACGTGAACTCAACGTCCGATTTTCATTTAATCCATACGGTTTTCGTACGAAAAAAATTGTAAGAGCAAGACTACGCATGCTCAGAAATGAAAGAATAGATACAAAACTATTCAACGCATTACGTCACTTCTGAAGTTGTATTCTGTCGTACGAAAATTTTCGTATGGTGAGTAACCTCTTCACTTTCGACACGAAACTAGCATGCAACAAAAAACGGACGAATGGTCATCCAAAAATCTAGAGAATGAATGTTTCCGCGCAAAGGAATAAGTACTGGCATAAAGATATTTGGCTTAAGAGAACTGCTGCCTCTACCAATTACTACCACTAGGTGGAGTACAGAAATGAAAAGAAAGTGAAGTAGATGTGGCGCTGTTCTATTGTGTTTGTGCACCTAATCCCTGATGAGCATGAATAGATCAATCAGATATTATGGATACGTATTAGTGCATTTACATTGAAAGTGTGAAAAAATAAAAAATAATAATCTAAATTTCAGAAAAAAAGGGGGGACAATTAGGTCCCATGTGACCTGCATATATATATATATGACTATAAAGTGCTTGTGTGCTGGCAAAACATTACTATTTAACCACTTATCAAATTAGTAACTATAGTAAATTAATACAAACTCAAAAAAACTTAAATCTCAAAAAGGAGACTAATACGGTCCCATAAACATGCATTTAAAATAGTATAGTCCCACTTAGTAAATATTCAAAAAGGTGCTTCTGTGCTGGTGAACAATTAGTGTTGCTAATTCCCACTTTCCAAGGGTGATCACAGCATACATGTCTTATCAGTGCTCTTATTGTGGCTGCACTCACCAGAATCCCCCCCCTCTTGGGGTATGGAGCATTCACAGTATCTGCCACTTTAAAGGTTGAATGATCCCTGCTGTAATGGCTGTAATGGCAGTCCTCCAATCTTGTACCATATATCATACAGAACATAGGGGAGAAAGGAATCCCAGTAGTGTAGTATTGTTTCAACTGTTTATTACTGTCTCCATGTGTTCATCTCTAAAGGAGATGCAAAATTTTAGACAACAAAATCCTAATTAACTAGAATTCAACTACAGGTGAGTCTAATTATTCATTAAACAGGTGTTCAGCAGACAGTTTATTATAAAAGGGCGTTACTTAATAACAAAGAAAACCCCATCCTATTTCATGTTGTCAGCAATGGCACCACATGGAAGAGAAATGTCACAAGGCCTGAGAAAGAAAGTCATTTCTTTATACAAGAAAGCTGAAGGCTACAAGAAGGTCAGCAAAGCTTTACTTATCAGTCAGAATACTGTAGCAAAAGTGACACAAAGATTTAACAAAGATGGAACTGCAAACATCTCACAGAGACGTCAAGGCTATCCACGGAAATTAACACCTCGACAGGAGCGTCTTCTGATGAGAAGGGTTGAGGAAATTCTCCATGCAAGTTCACTGCAGTTAGCTAAAGAAGTTACATAGTTACATTGATGGTGAGGTTGAAAGGAGACACACGTCCATCCAGTCCAACCTGTGTGTGTGCTTATACAGTGCCTTGAAAAAGTATTCATACCCTTTAACATTTTCCACATTTTGTCATGTTACAACCAAAAACGTAAATGTATTTTATTGGAATTTTATGTGATAGACAAACACAAAGTGGCACATAATTGTGAAGTGGAAGGAAAATGATAAATGGTTTGCAAATTTTTTTACAAATAAATATCTGAAAAGTGTGGTGTACACTTGTATTCAGTTCCCCTGACTCAATACTTTGTAGAACCGCCTTTTGCTGCAATTACAGCTGCAAGTCTTTTTGGGGATGTCTCTACCAGCTTTGTACATCTAGAGAATGACATTTTTGCCAGTTGTTTGCAAAATAGCTCAAGCTCTGTCAGATTGGATGGAGAGCATCTGTGAACAGCAGTTTTCAAGTCTTGCCAGAGATTCTCAATTGGATTCAGGTCTGGACTTTGACTGGGTCATTCTAACACATAAATATGCTTTAACCTAAACCATTCCCATTGTAGCTCTGGCTGTATGTTTAGGGTCGTTGTCCTGCTGGAAGGTGAACCAGGGTTTCTTCTAAGATTGCCCTGTATTTGGCTCCATCCATCTTCCCATCCACTCTGACCAGCTTCCCTGTCCCCGCTGAAGAAAAGCATCCCCACAACATGATGCTGCCACCACCATGTTTCACAGTGGGGATGGTGTGTTTAGGTTGATGTGTAGTGTCAGTTTTCTACCACACATAGCGTTTTGCTTTTAGGCCAAAAAGTTCAGTTTTGGTCTCATCTGACCAGAGCACCTTCTTCCACATGTTTGCGGTGTCCTCCACATGGCTTCTCACAAACTGCAAACTGACTTCTTATGGCTTTCTTTCAATAATGGCTTTCTTCTTGCCACTCTTTCATAAAGGTCAGATTTGTGGAGTGCATGACTAATAGTTGTCCTGTGGACAGATTCTCCCACCTGAGCTGTGGATCTCTGCAGCTCCCCTAGAGTTACCATGGGCCTCTTAGCTGCTTCTCTGATTAATGCTCTTCTTGCCCAGCCTGTCAGTTTAGGTGGACAGCCATGTCTTGGTAAGTTTGCAGTTGTGCCATACTTTTTCCATTTTAGGATGATGGATGGAACAGTGCTCCGTGAGATGTTCCAGCCTTGGGATGTTATTTTATAACCTAACCCTGCTTTTAACTTCTACACAACTTTATCCCTCACCCGTCTGGTGAGTTCCTTGGCCTTCATGATGCTGTTTGTTCACTAAGGTTCTCTAACAAAACTATGAGGGCTTCACAGAACAGCTGTATTTATACAGAGATTAAATGACACACAGATGTACTCTATTTACTAATGAGGTGCCTTCTTAAAGTAATAGGTTCCACTAGATTTTAGTTAGGGATATCAGAGTAAAGGGGGCTGAATACAAATGCACACCACACTTTTCAGATATTTATTTGTAAAAGATTTTGAAAAACATTTATCATTTTACTTCCTCTTCACAATTATGTGCCACTTTGTGTTGGTCTATTACATAAAATCCCAATAAAATATATTTCCATTTTTGGTTGTAACATGACAAAATGTGGAAAATTTCAAGGGGTATGAATACTTTTTCAAGACACTGTATGTTAATAGTGCATTGTATACCCCTGTATTTTGTGGTCATTAAGGTATCTATCTAACAGTTTATTGAAATTATTGATGCTCCCTGCTGATACCACTGCTTGTGGAAGAGAATTCCACATCCTTACCGCTCTTATGCCCCGTACACACGGTTGGACATTGATCGGACATTCCAACAACAAAATCCTAGGATTTTTTCCGATGGATGTTGGCTCAAACTTGTTTTGCATACACACGGTCACACAAAGTTGTCGGAAAATCCGATCATTCTGAACGTGGTGACGTAAAACACGTACGTCGGGACTATAAACGGGGCAGTAGCCAATAGCTTTCATCTCTTTATTTATTCTGAGCTTGCGTGGCACTTTGTGCGTCGGATTTGTGTACACACGATCGGAAATTCCGACAACGGATTTTGTTGTCTGAAAATTTTATAGCCTGCTCTCAAACTTTGTGTGTCGGAAAATCTGATGGAAAATGTGTGATGGAGCCTACACACGGTCGGAATTTCAGACAACAAGGTCCTATCACACATTTTCCGTCGGAAAATCCGACAGTGTGTACGGGGCATAAGAGTAAAGAACCCTCTATGCAGTTTAAGGTTAAACCGCTTCTCTTCTAATTTTAGTGAATGGCCGCGTGTCTTTTTATATTCCCTTTCACCGAAAAGTTTTTTCCTTTTTCCTGCTAGGGTCACCAGTACGGTATTTGTACATTGATATCATATCCTCTCTCAAGCGTCTCCTCTCCAGTAAGTTCAATGCTTGTAGTCTTTCCCCATAGCTAAGATCCTCCAGTCCCTTAAAGTAGCTTTGTTGCCCTTCTCTGGACTCTCTCCAGTTCCAGCACATCCTTCCTGAGGACTGGTGCCCAGAACTGGATGGCATACTCCAGGTGCGGCCGGACCAGAGTCTTGTAGAGTGGGTGTCAGAAACTATGAATTAGACAGAGACAGAAGTGCAGTGTGTGCAAAATCACACTTGTTTAATAATAATAGTAAAAGGTAAACAGAACAACGTAGTCAAATCATAGCCAGAGTTCGGTAACCGGAATGGAGAGTCAGACAAGCCAGGACGTCAGGGAGCCAGAGATTAGCGTACTTCAGGACAGGCCAGGAAATCAGGAAACCGGAGAATTAGCGTAGTGGTACAGCAAGTAGGATCAGGAACCAGAAGGGACGTCAGCCAAGCAAGTCTTCAACAGGTACACAGGAGAGAGTCTCTGGATGTGTTGGCGAAGGCAGAGAGGAACTGAACTGAACAGCTTAAGTTACCAGCAGGACTGACGAACAGGATATCATAATCAGGTGAGTCACTGTGGAAAAGATTGGAGCTGGCAATTAACCAACAGTTGAGCGGCCTGCTCTGAGAAGGAAGGACTGAGCCCAGCCCTGACAGTACTCCCTCCTTAACGACCCCTCCCCCTCGGAGGACCACCGGGTTTGAGGGGAAAACATCTATGAAAAGCATGGAGGAGGACGGGCATGTACGTTTGAGGATGAGACCCAAGAGTGTTCGTCTGGACCGTACCCTTTATACACCAGGTACTGTATGCGCCCACGAAACCTAAGGGTGTCAACAATGGACTGTACTTCATACTCCTCATGGTTTTCAACATGTACTGGGTGAAGATGTGGCACCAAGGTGGTAAAGCAGGTGCAGATCAAAGGTTTTAATAAGGGGACATGGAATACATTTGAGATACGCATATTAGAAGAAAGGTCTAAAGCGTAAGCTGCTGGGTTAATCCTGCGGAAGGCCCAGTAAACAGAGGTGCCAACTTCAGTGAGGGAAGACGGAGTTGGAGGTTGCGAGATGACAGCCAGACCCTGTCCCCAACCTGGTAGGAAGGTACAGGCAGGCATCTGCAGTCAGCATGAAGTCTGTACCTATCATTGGCATGACGCAAAGCCTTCTGGACTTGTGCCCAAGTGGAACGAAGACCACGGAGATGCTCCTCTAACGCAGGGATGCTCTGCAAAACAAATAAGTCAGGCAAAATGGAAGGTTGGAAACCATAGTTTGCCATAAACAGGGACAATCGGGAAGCAGAATTCAAGGCACTATTGTGAGCAAACTCCGCCCAAGGTAAGAGGTCTGACCAGTTGTTATGATGGTCAGAAATATAGAACATAGAAACTGCTCAAAGGACTGGTTGGCAGAGGAGGAAGAAAGTTGAATTCCCAACTGTGCACAAAACGCTCGCCAGAACTGGGACACAAACTGACTACCCCTGTCTGAGACGATCACCTTGGGTAGCCCATGTAAGCGAAAGATGACCCGAGCAAAAATGGAAGCCAGTTCCTTAGATGTGGGCAACTTATTAAGTGGAATACAATGAGACATCTTCGAGAACCGATCAACCGCCATAAAGATAACTGTGTTGCCCTGAGAGTTGGGAACTCCACAATGAAATCCACGGACATGTGGGTCCAAGGCCTCTCTCCATTGTGTAGGAGGCCCACTAGAAGGTGTCATGGTGTCTTACTCTGAGCACACGCAAATAGACTAGGCCACCAGAATTGTTGGGAAATGGCCCAAAAGAGTTGATTCTTCCCAGGGTGGCCAGCAGCCTTGGGAGAATGGTAAGTCTGGAGCATGGCAGTACGGAGACTCTCTGGGACAAAGCAGCGGTCACAAGATTTCTCAGGAGGAGCATGGACCTGAGCGGCATTTTGTCACCCAAAGGAGACAAAAAACCATAGCCAGAATACGATCAGGAGGAATCACAGGAACAGGAACCGATTCCATCTTGGAAGTGGAGAAAATTTGTTGCAACAAAGCGTCAGACCTTACATTCTTAGTACTGAGTAAGAATGAGACAATGTAATTGAAACTTGACAAGAAAAGAGCCCAAAATGGGAGAGAGGCATTTAGCCTCAGACAAGAATGTGAAATTCTTATGGTCAGTAAGAATGAGAACCGGCACAGTGGTACCTTCGAGGAGATGCCTCCATTCTTTAAGGGCTAAAATGATCGCTAACAACTCTCTGTTCCCAATCTCGTAATTGCATTCCGCAGGTGACAATTTCTTAGAAAAGTAGCCATTAGGATGCACAGCGCTCTCAGAGGTAGGACGTTGAGACAGAAGGGCGCCAACTCCAGTCTCAGAAGCATCAACCTCAAGGATAAAGGGTAACGTAGGATCAGGATGTGCCAACACAGGAGCAGAAACAAAGGCAGCCTTGAGACTCTCAAAGGCCTTAATGGACTCCGGACACCAACTCTGTGGTTTACCGTCTTTTCTGGTCATATCAGTCAGGGGCTTGACCAGAGACGAGAAGTTGCAAATAAACTTTTGACAATAATTGGCAAAGCCAAGAAAACATTGCAGAGGACGAATACCCACGGGTCGGGGCCACTGTAGGACTGCTGAAAGTTTCTCTAGGTCCATCGAAAAACTGGCAGTGGAAATGGCATAACCCAGGAATTTAACCTGTTCACGATGGAACTCGCACTTCTCCAATTTACAATAGAGATTGTTCTTGCTCAGCTTCTAAAGCACATGACAGACATCTGTGTGGTAGCTCTCTAGGGACTTGGAAAAAATGAGGATATCATCGAGATAAACCACCACATAAAGCTGCAACAAATCTCAGAGGACATCATTGATAAAATCCTGGAAAACTGCCGGAGCGTTCCAAAGGCAAAATGGCATTACCAGGTACTCATAATGGCCTGTTCTGGCATTAAACGCAGTTTTCCTTTCGTCGCCCTCCTTGATCCTAACAAGATTGTATGATCCTCTCAAATCCAGCTTCGCAAAAAACGTTGCTCCCTTGAGGCAGCCAAATAACTCCATAATCAATGGAATTTGATAAGCATTCTTAATCGTGAAACGATTGAGACCCCTATAATCAAAAAATGAGGATATTGTCGAGATAAACCACCACATAAAGCTGCAACAAATCTCAGAGGACATCATTGATAAATTCCTGGAAAACTGCCGGAGCGTTCCAAAGGCAAAATGGCATTACGAGGTACTCATAATGGCCTGTTCTGGCATTAAACGCAGTTTTCCTTTCGTCGCCCTCCTTGATCCTAACAAGATTGTATGCTCCTCTCAAATCCAGCTTCGCAAAAAACGTTGCTCCCTTGAGGCAGCCAAATAACTCCATAATCAATGGAATTTGATAAGCATTCTTAATCGTGAAACGATTGAGACCCCTATAATCAATACAAGGTCTCAGTTCACCCCTCTTCTTCTTCACAAAGAAGAAACCAGCACCAGCAGGAGACGAGGACTTGTGGACGAATCCTCGAGAAAGTGCGTCTGCAACATACTCCTCCATGGCCTTATCCTCTGAGAACGACAAAGGGTAAACCTGGCCACGAGGGGTAATAGCACCAGGATGAAGGTCAATTGCGCAATCATATCACCGGTGTGGAGGCAAACTACCGGCTTGACCTTTGTCAAAGACATCGCTAAAACCGTGGTACTTCTCTGGCAGGGAGGAGAGTGAAGAGGTGCATAGGACCTTAGCCACATTCTGGAAACTTGTATTGCTGCATTGTGGTGACCAGGAGAGAACCTTAGCACGAAGCCAATCAAAAGAGCGGTTGTGCCTCTGTAACCAAGGATAACCAATAACCAGTGGAAACTTAGGTGAGGAAATAA
Organism: Aquarana catesbeiana; assembly: GCF_042186555.1. Taxonomy (NCBI): domain Eukaryota; kingdom Metazoa; phylum Chordata; class Amphibia; order Anura; family Ranidae; genus Aquarana; species Aquarana catesbeiana. The sequence goes on from NC_133328.1 coordinate 186,442,177, forward strand.
CTTGGAACTGGATTATCTCATGGTGAAGAGCCCCTACAGACATGGACAAAGGAACAATCTCATGAGTCACATGGGCAGGCTGTAAAGGTCTCCCGTCAAGAGCCTCAATGGCAAGTGGAGTGGCATGAAGCTGAAGTGTAATCGAGTGCTTAGATACAAAGGCAGCATCAATGAACAGGCCTGCAGCCCCAGAGTTGATTAGAGCCTGTATCTCGATGGATGACTCAGACCAAGAAAGGATAACCGGGAACAGAGGCTTATCCTTCTGGATAATTGGGGACGAAACAACGTCACTTAAGGTCTGTCCGCTGCAGGGCCTCAAGGTTCGGGCGTTTCCTGGACGGGTAGGACAAGACTTCAAAAAGTGACCTGCCTGGCTACAATAAAGGCACAATCTCTCCCTCCTCCCAAAGGTTCTTTCATCCGCAGAGAGACATGCGAAGCCCAAGTGCATGGGTTCATCATCTTCACTGACCGACTCAGTACCAGGAAAAATGGAAGGTGAGGGAGGCAAGGGTGGGACTGCAAAGCTCAGAGACAAATGTACAGGAGGCTTCCGCAAGCGCTCCTTTAAAGAGAGTCTTTCTCAGAGTCTGGCGTCAATGAGGATGGCAAACGTGATCAACTTCTCCAGCTCAGGTATTCTGTTTGATGGACATGAGGCACTTGGCAGCAGAAACGGAGCGTGTGGGAACATCAAATACCCTTTTAAAGGAAGCCACAAACTCTGGGTAACTCAGGACAATGGGTTTTTGCGTCTCCCATAGAGGGTTTGCCCAGGCCAAGGCTCTCTCAGAAAGCAAAGATATCACAAAACCTACTTTGGTTCTATTCATGGGAAACGCCTGGGGCAGCATCTCGAAGTATATGTCAATCTGATTGAGAAACCCTCTGCATTGAACTAGACCGCCCCCAAATTGCTGGGGAAGCGGAGCAGAACCAGACATACCTCTTAAAGAGGTAATACTCAAGGCGGGTGCTTGCACAGAGACTGGAGCAGCAGCAGGGACGGCCTGCAACACAGGTTGTACCGGAGCATCCACAGTGGGAGATTCCAGGTGAGCCGTGCAATTCAGAAGCGTCTGTAACACTAAGGCAAACTGATCCATACAGTAATCCTGCTCATCCAACCTGGAAAAAAAATACCAACAAGTGGATTGACTGCATCTTCTGAATTCCTGGCCTTCGCCTACTCTCAGAAACCATGAATCAGACCGAGACAGAAGTGCAGTTAAAATCACACTTGTTTAATAATAATAGTAAAAGGTAAACAGAACAACATAGTCAAATCATAGCCAGAGTTCGGTAACTGGAGCGGATAGTCAGACAAGCCAGGATGTCAGGGAGCCAGAGATCAAGATACTTCAGGACAGGCCAGGAATTCAGGAAACCGGAGAATCAGCATAGTGGAACAGCAAGCAGGATCAGGAACCAGAAGGGATGTCAGCCAAGCAAGTCTTCAACAGGTACAAAGGAGAGAGTCTCTAGATGTGTTGACCAAGGCGAAGGCAGAGAGGAACCGAACTGAACACCTTAACCGCTTGCCGACTGGCTCACGCCGATATATGTTGGCAGATGGGCACGTACAGGCACATTAACTTACTTGCACGTTGCCCTTTAAGAAGCGATTTGTGGGCGCGTGCGCACCTGCGAGACCTCAGTGAGTGTGATCGCGGGTCCCGTGGACTCGATGTCCGCGGGGATACCTGCAAACATCTCACGGAGAGGAAGAATGGGGAATTGCTGATGTAAACAAGCATTTCCCCGTTCTGCCTAGTGACAGGACACTGATCACCGCTCCCTGTAATAGGGAGCGGTGATCAGTGTGGTGTCACACATAGCCCCTTCCCCCCACAGTTAGAATCACTCCCTAGGACACACTTAGCCTACAGCACCACCTAGAGGTTAACCCCTTCACTGACAGTCACATTTACACAGTAATCAATGCATTTTTAATTGCACTGATCGCTGTATTAATGTGAATGGTCCAAAATCGCGCCAAAAGTGTCCGATCTGTCCGCCACAATGTCGCAGTCGCGATAAAAATCGCTGATCACTACCATTACTAAATATCGGTGCTACGTTGGCTTTTCTTCAATCAGCTGGTACCATTCCAGTCAGTAAACTGTCCATAAAAATTAGGAACAATGGTCTGGCTATACTTGACTGAGTTCCTTAAGGACCCTCGGGTGTAAGCCATCTGGTCCCGGTGACTTATTTATGTTAAGTTTTTCAAGTCTATTTCTAATTCTGTCCTCTGTTAGCCATGAGAGTGCTTTCTGTGATGTATTGTGAAGATTAACATTACCGTCTTTGTTACTATATCCCTGTTTCCCTTGTGAAGACTGTGGAGAATATATTCAAAACCTTCGCCATCTCTCTGTCTTTTGTAACCAAATTCCCTTTGTCATCCCTTATGGGACCAATATGTTCTGGCTTCCCTTTCTTACTATTTATATACTTAAAGAATTTCTTGGGATTTTTTTTACTCTCCTCTGCTATGTGCCTTTTATGTTCTATCTTAGCCGCCCTGATTGCACCTTTACATTTCATATTGTATTCTTTGTAAAGTTGGAATCCCCTCAGCCTTGCATTTTTTGAAGGCCTTTTCCTTTGTTTTTATATGCATTTTTACATTGGAGTTAAGCCACCCAGGATTTTTATTAGCTCTTTTAAATGTAACCACTTGCCGACCAGCTGCCGCCATTATACAGCGGCAGGTCAGCACAATCAAGCTAATCTGCGTCATTGTACGTCGGCTTGCGGGATCGGGATAGCAGGCGCACGTGCCTGCTGCACTGAGGGGGTGCTGATGCTCGTGGCCGATGGTTGCGATGACCGCCAGCCACGAGTGATTGCAGGCACGAGAGACAGAACAGGGACGTGTGTGTGTGTAAACACACAAATCCCTGTTCTTTTCTGTGAGAAATGACAGATCGTGAGTTCCTAATAGCTAGGAACCACGATCTATCATCCCCTCTAGTCAGTCCCATCCCCCTACAGTTAGAAACACACACAGTTAACCCTTTGATCCCCTGGTGTTAACCCCTTCCCTGCCAGTGACATTTTTACAGCAATCAGTGCATTTTTATAGCACTGTTCGCTGTATAAATGCCAATGGTCCCAAAAATGTGTCAGAAGTGTCCGATGTGTCTGCCATAATGTCGCAGTCCTGATAAAAATCGCAGATCGCCGCCATTACTAGTAAAAAAAAAAAAAAAAATAATAAAAATGATATAAATCTATCTCCTATTTTGTAGACACTATAACTTTTGCGCAAACCAATCAATATACGCTTATTGCAAGTTTTCTTACCAAAAATATGTCAAAGAATACACATAAACTGAGAAAAAAATTGCTTTTTTTAAAAAAAAAAATGGGGATATTTATTATAGCAAAACGTACAAAATATTGTGTTTTTTTCAAAATCGCTCTTTTCTTGTTTATAGCGCAAAAAATAAAAAACACAGAGGTGATCAAATACCACAAAAAGAAAGCTCTATTTGTGGGAAAAAAAGGACGTCAATTTTGTTTGGGTGCAGAGTCTCACGACCGCGCAATTGTCAGTTAAAGCGACGCAGTGCCGAATCGCAAAAAATGGCCCGGTCATTCAGCATCCAAATCTTCCGGGGCTGAAGTGGTTAATTCACATTGGAATGCACTGGCCAATACCTTTATTTAGTTTGCTCTCAAAGCTCTCAAAGCACTTCCATTTTTCCTCTGTGTTCTTTGTTCCTAGGATTTTATCCCATTTAATATCTTCTAGCAAAGAGCACAGTTTAGGGAAGTTGGCTCTTTTGAAATTCAGTGTCTTTGTATTACCCTTGTATTTCCTATTTCTGTAATTTATAGTGAAACTAATTGACCTGTGGTCGCTGTTTCCTAAATTGCCCATTTCCACATCTGCGATCATGTCTGTATTGTTAGTAATCAGTGAGTCTAGTAACCAGGGCTGGACTGGGACAAAAATGTGGCCCTGGACTTCATCCAGACCAGCCCAGGGCACAACACATCAGGGTACGGTACATCAGGGCACAGCACATCAGGGTACAGAGCCCAGCACATCAGGGCACAAGGCACATCAGGGTACAACACATCAGGGTACAACACACCAGGCCACATTAGGGTACAGAGCCCAGCACATCAGCGTACAGGGCACATCAGGGCACAACACATCAGGGTACAGGACATCAGGGTACAGAACCCAGAACATCAGGGTACAGGACATCAGGGCACAGAACCCAGCACATCAGGGTACAGAACATTAGGGTACAGGACATCAGGACACAGGTCACAGTACATCAGGGCACAACACATCAGGGTACAGGACATCAGGGCACAGGTCACAGTACATCAGGGCACAACACATCAGGGTACAGGGCACAACACATCAGGGCACGTCAGGGCACAGTACATCAGGGTACAAGACATCATGGCACAGGACATCGGGGCACATCAGGGCACCGGGCACATCAGGGCACAAGGGACATCAGGTCACGGGGAACATCAGGACATAGGACATTGGGGCACAGCACATTAGGGCATGGAGCACATCAGGTCACGGGGCACATTAGGGCTTAGGACATCGGGGCACATCAGGGCATGGGGCACATCAGGGCATGGGGCACATCAGGCCACATGGCACATCTGGGCACATGGCACATAGCACATCAGGGCACGGGGCACATCAGGGCATGGAGCACATGGCACATCGGGGCACATCAGGGCTCGGGGCACATCAGGGCACATTATGGCACATCAGGGCACATGGCACATTATGGGGCACATCGGGGCACATTATGGGGCACATTGGGGCACATAGCACATCAGGGCACATCAGGGCATGGGGCACATCAGGCCACATGGCACATCAGGGCACAGGGTACATGGCACATCAGGGCATGGGGCACAGGGCACACTGGGGCACATGGCACATAGCACATCAGGGCATGGGGCACATGGCACAACAGGGCTCGGGGCACATTAGGGCTTGGGGCACATCAGGGCATGGGGAACATGGCACATTGGGGCACATCAGGGCTCAGGGCACCTCAGGGCACGGGGCACTTCGGGGCACTTTAGGGCTCAGGGCACATCAGGGCACGGGGCACATGGCACATCAGGGCACATCAGGGCACGGGGCACAAGGCATATCGGGGCACATGAGGACTCGGGGCACATCAGGACACATTGCACATTGGGCACATGGCACATTATGGTGCACATCAGTGCACATTATGGGGCACATAGCACATCAGGGCACATGGCACATCAGGGCACATGATGGGGCACATCAGGGGGCACATTAGGGGGCACATAATGGGATCTTACTAGCCAGCATTCAGAGTAGCACAGTAGCACAGGAAGCGTCTGTCTGTAGTAAGTTCTCTCTCATGTCACGCAGCTGTCGGTGGTTGATGGGTAGATCACCGAGCACTGCAGATGCGGCTGAAACCGGCCCACTCTGAGCCATCGGCCCACCGGGAATCTCCCGGTAGTCCTGATGGCCAGTCCATCCCTGCTAGTAACGCATTGTTTCTTATTGGTGTATTCACCATCTGACCCATGATAGACAAGTGCATTCCGTTTCGTTCCGAATCGAAATTCGGACAAATTTTTCATTATTCGGAAATTCGTATGCATCTGAATTTCCGAATTACAAAAGTAACGAATTTAAACGAATCCGGAAAAAAACGATCGAATTCGAAAACAAATTCGAATCGAATTCGAAAAAAATAGAAGACAATTTTCTAAAAAATACAGTACAATAGAATATTATTATTATTATAATATATATCTTTTCTATTATTTTCTATTCTATAAGTCTTTTCTATTCAAATTCGAATTCATTCTATATACGAAATTCGAATTTCGGAACATGGCTTCTGAAGTTCGAATTTCGTATAGAATGATTCGAATTTGAATAGAAAAGATTAGAATAGAAAATAATAGACTAGAAAAGCAATAGAACAGAATAAAATATTTTTTCTATTCTGTTCTATTGTTTTTCTATGCTATTCTTTTCTATCATTTTCTATTCTATTCTAAACTTTTCTATACGAATTTGAATTCATTCAATTCGAAATTCGAATTTCGGAAGATGGCTTCTGAAATTCGAATTTCGCATAGAATGAATTTGAATTTGAACTGAAAAGATTAGAATAGAAAATAATAGAAAAGAATAGACTAGAAAAACAATAGAACAGGACAGAATATAATATAATATATATATTTTATTCTATTCTGTCCTATTGTTTTTTTAGTCTATTCTTTTCTATACTGTTCTAATGTTTTCTATTCAAATTCAAATTCATTTTATTCAAAATTCAAATTTCGGAAGATGTAAATATATCTATATCTATAGATATATATATACACACACACACACACACACACACATATATATATATCTATATATAGATATATCTATATATATATAGATATATATAGATATATATATATATATATCTATATATAGATATATATATACATATATATCTATATATAGATATATATATATATATTATATTTTTTCTGTTCTATTGTTTTTCTATTCTATTCTAATCTTTTCTATTTGAATGCAAATTCATTCTATACGAAATTCGAATTTCAGAAAATGGTTATATAGAAATAGAATGAAATGAAATTGTAATAGAAAAGACTAGAATAGAAAAAACAATAGAACAGAAAAAATATAATATATATATTGGAATATATATATATATATATATATATATATATATATATATATATATATATATATATATATATATATATTGGAATATATATATATATATATATATATATATATATATATATATATATATATATATCCATCTTCCGAAATTGAAATTTGGTACAGAATGAATTCGAATTTGAATAGAAGAGATTAGAATAGAATAGAAAATAATAGACAAGAATAGCATAGAAAAACAATAGAACAGAATAGAAAAAAATATAATATATTCTATTCTAATCTTTTCTATTTAAATTCAAATTCATTCTGTACCAAATTCCAATTTCGGAAGATGGTTTTATTATAGTATATATATATATAGTATATAGTATATTTTTTCTGTGCTGGTCTATTGTTTTTCTATGCTATTATTTTCTATTATTTTCTATTTTATTCTGATCTTTTCTATTTGAATGCGAATTCATTCTATACAAAATTCGAATTTCGGAAAATGGTTATATACAAATAGAATGAAATTGAATTCTAATAGAAAAGACTAGAATAGAAAAAACAATAGAACAGAATATAAATATATAATATAATATATTCTATTCCAATCTTTTCTATTCTATTCTAATTTTATACGAAATTCGAATTTCGGAATATGGTTATATATGGAATAGAATGAAATAGATCTCTAATAGAAAAGACAAGAATAGAAAAAACAATAGAACAGAATAGAAAAAAAAAATAGAGTTCTATTTCATTCTATTCCATATATAACCATATTCCGAAATTCGAATTTCATATAAAATGAATTTGAATTTGAATAGAAAAGATTAGAATAGAAAATAATAGAAAAGAATAGACTAGAAAAACAATAGAACAGAATAGAATAAAATATAATATATACCGTATTTATCGGCATATAACACGCACTTTTTTCCCCTTAAAATCAGGGGAAAATCGTGGGTGCGTGTTATACGCCGATCCCCGCTATTTTGTGATCTATCGGAGTGATCGCCGCGATCGCCGCCGACATTCACATAGCGTGTATTTTTAAATATGGCGCCGCGGAGTTCGGAGGGACTCGGCGGCGCTCGTTCAGCTGAACGAGCGCCACCGAGAACACAGTGACTGGGCGGAGCCGAGATACACATAGCCGAGGGTTCTCGGCTCTTCTTGGCGCCGTTCACAGTCCCGCCCAGTCCCGCCATTGGACCTGTGTTATGTCCATCATAGGGACTGGGCGTGACTGTGAACAGCGCCGAGAAGAGCCGAGAACCCTCGGCTATGTGTATCTCGGCTCCGCCCAGTCACTGTGTTCTCGGCGGCGCTCGTTCAGCTGAACGAGCGCCGCCGAGTCCCTCCGAACTCCGCGGCGCCATATTTAAAAATACAAACTAAACTTGTGTATGTCGGCGGCAATCATAAAATGTACACTGGGGACAAGGCTGCACTGACCACTGGGGACAAGGCTGCACTGGGGCAAGGCTGCACTGACAATTCTGCATTGGGGGAAAGCTGCACTGACAAGGCTGCACTGACAAGGCTGCACTGGGGCAAAGCTGCACTGACAAGGCTGCACTGACAAGGCTGCACTGGGGCAAAGCTGCACTGACAAGGCTGCACTGGACACTGGGGCAAAGCTGCAGTGACAAGGCTGCAGATGGACACGATAACGCTGCATTGATGGGCATTTAAATGTAAGTTTTTTTCCTTAAACTTCCCTCCTAAAAGTTTTTTTCCTTAAAATTCCCTCCTAAACTTGGGGTGCGTGTTATACGCCGGCGCGTGTTATACACCGATAAATACGGTATTATATTTTATTCTATTCTGTTTTATTATTTTTCTATGCTATTCTGTCGTATTATTTTCTATTATATTCCAATCTTTTCTATTCAAATTTGATTTCAGTCACCATGAAATTCGAATTTCGGAAGATGTATGTATAATATTTTTTCTATGCTGGTCTATTGTTTTTCTATGCTATTCTTTTCCATTTTTTTCTATTTTACTGTAATCTTTTCTATTTGAATGTGAATTTATTCTATACGAAATTCGAATTTCGGAAAATGTTTATATAGAAATAGAATGAAATCAAATTCTAATAGAAAAGACTAGAATAGAATAAACAATAGAACAGAATAGAAAAAAATTTATGTGTGTATATATATATATATATATATATATATATATATATATATATATATATATATATATATATATAAAATATAAAATATGTATATGTGTATATAGAATATATGTGTAGAATAGAATATATTATATTTTTTTTCTATTCTGTTCTATTGTTTTTCTATGCTATTCTTTTCTATTATTTTCTATTCTATTCGAATTCACTTTCATTCTATTCGAATTTCGCAAAATGGTTATATATATAGTTTACTTTTTCAAATTCGGTCAAATTTTTTTGCGGTAGAATTTTTTCGAATTTGATCGTTTTTTTTCGAATGCGGTAGAATTTTTCAAATTTGATAGTTTTTTTTCGAATGCGGTAGAATTTTTTTCGAATCTGATAGTTTTTTTCGAATGTGGTCGAATTTTTTCGAATACCGGCAAATGTTTCGAATTTAAATACGAAACTAAATGAATCCCGAAAATTAATGTAATGAATGCAATGAATTTAACTAAACAAATTTAGTTAAATAACGAATCGAAACGAAACTAAACTAATTTTTTCATCCTGCACATGTCTAACCCATGAAATTGCCCTGCAAGATATTTAGGAAATGACGAGCCTTAGACGAATGCGTGGTTCCTTCCGCCCAGTCTATATATGGATAATTAAAATCCCCCATTATAATGACACTTCCTATCCTTGCCGCCATTCCAAACTGTGATGGGAGGTCCCCCTCCTCCCTCTGGTTAGGGGGCCTATAGCATTGTTTCTTGTTGTAGGATTATCAAGAGAAGGAGGACACTATCAGGTCATAGTAATGTCAGCAGTACATGCAGATAAAGGTAAGCTTGTTTCAGAAAAAAATAACCTATTCTAAGAAGAAAGACAAAATAAAAACACAGCTCTATTTTGGAAAACGTTTTAGGAGTCACTCCTCCTGTGATAGCCACCAATAGTGGGTGCAGGCAAGGAAGCCGGAGCAAAAGAAATAAAATGCAGTAAGCGCAGGGCGGGCATGACAGAATTAACAGGGGGACCATAGCATGGTGATTGCATGTAAAAGTTGCTGGGATTGGTTGGGGTGTAAGAAAGGGGTGCAGCAGAGTTAACTGAGCAGAGGGAGAGGTCCCTCCCCAGCTCAGTTGGTCAGGAGGAGCGAGCTTCCCACCCTCCCTCTCTGATTTTGGTGAGTATGGTGTCAGGATTAATTAATTTGGTTTCCATTTTACAGTGCGTGGATGTCGTGGCAGTGGTGTGGTGTTGGTCTTTGTGAGTGAAGGATTAAACCCCAGATATGGAAGAGTTCGGGACCCATCGGTAGTATGAGGCCCGTTGGTGGTATTCCAGCTAATGGGGGTTTATCTGGAATTGGTTATTGGGTGCACTGCGGTCAATTGGTTTGTTGTCTCCGAGCTAGCATGTCAGCTGGAGGCCTATTTTAGTTAAGGTACCGCAGTGCCGGAGTGGATCGAGTGGCAAGATCGGTGGTTTTTATCCTGCAAAGACCAACGGGAGTATTTAACTGATGGGGGTGGTTTATTTTAGGTGTTTTATACAGTTATGTTAATCTATGTTAATTTTTTTATTCGATTGGTTATTATTAATAAAGAAAATTGGCTGCTACGGCCAATATTTACTCCAGACGGGTGTGGTCTCATTTTCTGGGGGAAAAAGGTGTAGGGGTACGTAGCAGTTTGGGTTGGTGTGGTACTAGTGGGTAAACGGGATACATCTGTTATACAATAGTCACGGAAACAACACATTTTTCACAGATTCTCATTGTTTTTAAAGTGGGGGACGTACAGACAATTTTTTCTGGTTTCCTGCTTTAAAGTCAATGAGATTTTCTTCGCATCGGAACTGCTTCTCTCTCAATACAAGTGAATGAGAATGCAAATCAACTTGAAGCAGGCTGAGGCAGCTTTGAAGATGAGAACGTCAAATGCAAGACAAAAATGATGTCTCCTATGGTCAAAAGGACCTGTCATTGAACTGTGAATGATCCCAGAAGTGCCTCACACTGATATCAAATTACATTAGTCAAGCTAAGTTGCATTTTAGCAGGACTTCATGCTTAGGAAACCAAGACCAAATTCTGAAAAGCATAGAATTAGAAATCTAAACAGGTGTGTTATTAGGAACCATAGATTTTGTTTAGATGAGAGATCTTCATTAAAGTCCAACTGTGGGCAAAAATAAAAAAATTTCAATGAACTTCTCATATTTTTCACTAACGATTTGGCACTTTATCTGGATATAATGAGTTTTAGGTGTATGTATTTACATATGTGTATATATGAATTAATTTTTTGCATTTATAAGCACTTTATAATTAACAGTGTGGGAGCACTGTATTATTTTGAATATTTTTGTAGCCTATTAACAGCGCAACACTATTTCTGGATGTATTTGTTTTAGTATTGAATGTGCAATACAGTGAGTGCAACTGTTAATTAATCACTCATAGTACTGTAGATCCTAGGGGAAGCACATACTAACATCTTCATTGCTAGAAGATCCCTGGTGGAAATATCATGCATTTCCACTAGGGTTATGCTAGCAAAGAAATGATCAATCATACAGTTCCAACACAGATCTGAAAGGGTTAATCATGGACTTACTTACTTTCATCTGCCAGAAATTAAAAGGTTAATGGTGTCAAGTCACCAGGGACCTTCTAGCAATGAAGCAATCCCTGGTGACAGAGCTAAATCAACCCTTTCATTGCTGGTAAATGCTTTTTTGAAGGAGGGATTAGGGGAGTCATTCATGGTTTCTTGCACCAGGGCCCTGAAGGTTCCAGTTATGCCAGTGGCGGGACTACCAGGGTCACAAAGGTCACATTTGTGACCGGGCCCTGGTGTTTCACCACTGTGGGGGGGGGGGCTGCTGACTAAAGAGAAGATCTAGTTTTTCTCGGGTTGGGACTTGCCCATCCAGTCTTATCAATTTCCAGCTGCAGGCAGATGGGGTATGCTGTAGAGGATAAGAAACTCGAGTCAGCTGACCCAGGCTAGTACAGTAAAGGGAAGGAGCTGGAGGAGGTACAGCTGAGTGAGGAGACCCATCTTGGGACAAGGAGAGACGTAGGCACATGAAGGGAGCTGAGAGCTCACACTCAGGCAGGAGGAACCGAGTGGACACTGACTGGCAGGTGACATCCCCCTCCCAAGCACTGATACTGATCCCATCCCCCCCAAGCACTGCCACTGATCCTACCCCCCCAAGCACTGCCAATGATCTAATTTCCCCCACCAGCACTGCCACTCATCTCATACCCAGCACTGCCACTGTTTCCATTTCTCCCACCAGCACTGCCACTCACCCCCGCTCCCCCAGCACTGCCACTTATCCCATCCCCCCAGCACTTCCACTGATTCCATCCCCCCCACCACTGCCACTGATCCCATCAACCCCCCAGCACTGCCACTGATCCCCACCCAGGACTGCCACTGATCCCATCACCCCACCAGCACTGCCACTTATCACATCAACCACCCAGAACTGCCACTGATCCCATCAATTTGAAATGTTCAATTTTTGAATTTTTTTTATCAAAACCATGCCTCTTTGAAAGAGGGGGGGGGGGGGTGCTTCACGGTTTCTTGTACCAGGGCCCTAAAGGTTCTAGTTATTCCACTGGCCTATGCTGCCCACAAATAGTTGGCCTGGGTTTTGCTTTCTAGCATGCACACTCCACAGTATGTGGACACACAACACATGTAGCTTTCAACCTGGGAGTCTACAGCATCCTGCCCAATCAGCAGTAGACTGATGGTAGATGAACAGCACAAAGGGGCAATGAGAGTTGTGGCCTGGCTCAGATATGCGAATAAAAGTGAAATTACTGCGCTAAACCACATTTAGTGTCAAGAAAGAAAATGAAAAGCAGCTAACACTCAGACAAAGTCCAAACCAGAGTAAAAATATATACAGTGTAGCGCTATAAGTAGAAGAAATTGAATAATAAACAGTGATGTCTTATAAAATAATGGTGAATAAACACATAAAAAGTCCAAAATTCGCTAAAGAAAATTTGAAGAAAAAATTCAAAGATATGTCCATCCCATGCTTAATAGCAGATCTTCAACTAGACATGGATGACACCAAAGATGTGCAAATGATTGTGCAGTTGTGAAGAGAGCCTCAATAGGAGAGATAAGGTGGACACTCTTACCATATATGGTGGACTCACTAATCATTTGGTAGTTGGTCAGTCAGGCTTATGTGGACCAAGTGCCACGGGGTTACGGTTAGCTGGAGAGCGGTCACTCTGTGAGGGATGATTTCACTCCACGTCCGTAATGGTCAGGCCGGCAACCTTAGTTTCCTTAAAGATCCTCAACGAAGTGAAGGACACGGGGGAACCCTCTGGAAGTTGTAGTTGCACACAAGCGGACTCAGTCGGACCGGATAAAAGCAAAAGAGAATGGAAGGACTCCATATAGTGTAAATCAAAACAACCCGGAAGGCATTTATTTGAAAAAGACAGTACATCAAATCAATGAGTACAGAATAGTGATCACAAAAATAGGTAAAAAATGGATGAAAAGCAATGTGGGGAGCAAGCAAAGCAAAGCCAGACACGTTTTGTCTCAAAAGACTTCTACTGGGGCATAGCCTTGCTCCCCCACATTGCTTGTATATATAAAAATAAAAGAACATGTGATGCATGGGTCATGAAGGGTCCTCCCCCGGTATCCCAATGTCATGTGATCCCCATCGCCCAATATAACATCTCTATATTACATCTCTAAAACCAGGGCAGCAAAGAGACCAATACAAATCCATGCATTCAACCCAGAATTGTCAGAAAAAAGGCACCAGAAAAACAAGAGCCACCCATGGCGGGATCTCCGTCAATCGCGCTCCTCTCAATGACAGGGAGGTCCCGAGAAAAGGGTGCCAAAAGACGTTACACAGCCACAAGCTGCGGCGCAGAATGACGTAAATCACCGATCACGGTGCCGCGTGCATGTCCCGTGCACGTCATATGCAGTTCAGTTTTGGGCACCAGTTCTCAAAAAGGATATCGGGGAACTAGAGAAAGTGCAGAGAAGGGCAAACAAACTGATAAGAGGCATGGGGCATGGAGGAGCTCAGCTATGAGGAAAGATTATAGGAACTGAATTTATTCACTCTTGAGAAGAGGAGAATAAGGGGGGATATGATCAACATGTTCAAATATATAAGGGGTCCATATAGTGAACTTGGTGTTGAGTTATTCTCTTTACGGTCAACCCAGAGGACACAGGGGCACTCTTTACGTCTAGAGGAAAAGAGATTTCATCTCCAAATACGCAAAGGTTTCTTCACAGTAAGAGCTGTGAACATGTGGAATAGACTCCCTCCAGAGGTGGCTCTGGCCAGCTTAGTAGATTGCTTTAAGAAAGGCCTGGATACTTTCCTAAATGTACATAATATAACTGGGTACTGACATTTATAGGTAAAGTTGATCCAGGGAAAATCCGATTGCCTCTTGGGGGATCAGGAAGGAATTTTTTCCCCTGCTGTAGCAAATTGGAGCATCCTCTGCTGGGGTTTTTTGCCTTCCTCTGGATAAACTGAGGGTATAAAATTGGGTATATTGGATTGTACAATATTTTTTATTTTATTTATTTATTGTTTTTAAGGTTGAACTGGATGGACTTGTGTCTTTTTTCAACCTGACTAACTATGTAACTATGTAACTCGTGGAGGATTTCACCATGTGACCCGCACAATCACATTGCGGGTCTCATGGCAAAGGGCCAAAGCACATGATCAGCGTAGACACACCTGATCACACAGGTCATGTGTCAAAGCACAGCCACATGACCTCCGTGGCGGCATCACAATAACGTGACCAATCACGTGATTCCCGATGAGCCGCATGGATCTCTAAATGAGCGAATTGCATCGTTCACAGGGAAAAACGTGACAAGGCAAAAAAGCACAGTCTGAATAACTAATATGAGTCAAAGGGTGGTCAGGGCGCATGTGCATACCACATAAGCGCTCCAATGGACCAGAGGTTGGTAGGACTGGGAAGCTGATCCCAGCGACTGAAAGGGGGAAAACAGACAGTCCACTCGCACGCCAAGGTATCCAGCCCCATCAGGGACAATGGATAGTCCCATGGTGGGATTTGTGGTCCAGTCAAAGCCTCTTATTGTCCACAGAAGCACAGGTAGTGAATTGCTTCATTTTATAGTTATGTAAAGTGGAAGTGGAACGTATCAGTTTTTCGTTTACCATAGACATTGTGTAAACATACCTTGCATTTTCGGCAAGGATAGTAGCCTTTACACTGTTGAAAGAACGTTAATTTCTTAGGTGGGCCGATTACATTTGGGGCAATTTCTCCGTGTATGGATCTTGCCCCCCTAAACACGACCCCAGCGCACTCAGGAAGGGCCGGACCCAAAACCCTGTCATTCCGTAGGACCCCCAATACTTATTAATACTTTTCTTGATTTGTTTATGCTGTATTGAAAAGGTCGTGTGAAATGACCATTTGAACCTATTTTCTCGTATGGATTTTGGTTTTTCTTTCAATAAACTACTCCTGTCAGTATTGGTAACTGTAATGATATCTCCATCTGGGTCCGTGTGTCTGTATCCCTTTTCCAGAAATGTCGTTTTCAATAACTCAGCTTGATGTAAGAAATCAGTGGTATTTGTGCAATTCCTTCGAAGTCGTAGGAATTGACCACGTGGAATGGAATTCAGCCACTGGTCGTAGTGGCAGCTATCGACCGGAATATAGCCGTTCCAGTCGGTGGGTTTGAAGTAGGTTTTAAATGTTAGACCATCCATAGCACTAGTCACTGAAATCTCAAGATCCAAGAAGTGGATAGCCGTCTGGCTCATTTCGTAAAGAAATACCCCTGTCATTGTTGTTTAATATAGACATGAAACTCTGCAGAGATTCCAGTTCGCCCTTCCAGAGGAGGAGGATGTCGTCTATGTACCTGGCCCAAAGCACCAATTCTGGTCTATTAAGGGCACAGAGGACATCCTCCTCCCACTGGGCCATGAATAAATTGGCCAGGCTTGGCGCGTGTTTGGCTCCCATAGCCACCCCCTTAATCTGTGTATAAAATTGGTTCTGGAACCAGAAATAATTGTGTTGGGTGGCGTATCTCAGTAATTCCATAATATAATTCTGTTGTATAATGGAAAGATGGGAGTACTTAGATAAATAATATTCTACGGCTGCAAATCCCAAATCTTGAGGAATGCAGGTGTACAAGGCAGCGACATCTGCTGTTACAAAGATCATATCTCTGTGATATACGACAGCTTCTAAAAGTTTGATGGTATCACGGGTATCTTTAAGGTACGAGGGGACCAAACGTTCTAATGGCTGTAAATGCAAATCTATATAACAGCCTATTCGGGATGTAATGGAGTCAATCCCACTGATGATGGGACATCCAGGGGGATTGACTGCATTTTTATGAACTTTGGGAAAATAATAAATTACTGGTATTCTAGGAGCCAATGGTACCAGGAATTCTCTTTCCTTTTTGTCCAAAATACCCAAAGAGGAACCTCTGAGGTGGGATCCCTGGACATTAAACTGTATGTTGAACGATCATTTTGAATCTTATTCATCTCCTCTATGTATCCTTCTTTGTCTAATACAACAATCCCACCTCCCTTGTCAGCAGGGCGGATTATAAGATCCTTTCTTTCGCAAAGTGCTTTGAGTCCACTAGCGATATTAGGGTTCGTATGTATTTTTTTATTGGGTAATTTATCTAAATCATTCAAAATCAAACTTCTAAACACATTCAAAGAAGGTGCTAAGGCTCCAGGAGGATTAAACAAGGATGGATTTGATAGTCCAGAATGGACATTATTGCCTCTTCCTCCTATCACTGGAGCCCTGGACGGTTGAGTAAGAAAGTGTCGTTGTATATTTAGCCCACGGATGTATTTCTGCACATCAATAAAAGTAGAAAACTTATTGAGTTTTCTCGGAGTGACGTATTTACATCCCTTGTCCAATACGGACTTTTCTGCATCGGTTAGCTCTGTTTTGCTCAAATTAAAAATGCCTCCTCCTATCCATTTTCTTTTGCCTTTGTAGGCACCACCCCCCGCTGGTGCCTCGTTTTGTATTGGGCTTCTGATATGGTTTTTATAAGAATCACTGTTTATTATTAATTTTCTTCTACTTATAGCGCTACACTGTATATATATTTTTTTTAGCCTGGCTCAGATAGCAGGGCGGCTGCAGCCAGTGTTGGTAGAGCAGAGAGTGGGGCTCTGGAGTGCTGCTGTGCCTGGCTGGGGCTGCGCTGACTTGTGTGGGTTGACCAGGCAGTAAGGAAGGAAGGAGGGTGATGGTGGAGGAGAGAGGCGCTGACTGCCTCTGGACACCCAACAACGAGCTTCACCAGGAGGACAAACTTTGTTTAAGACTCACTTAACTTGTATGACGTCTCTATTGCCTGCCAGTCCTTCTTCTGCAGGCTGCATGACTAGTCATTTATTCCTGGCAGCCCATCCTCAGGGATGTTGCTCTGTTCCTACCTGCACTCAATTAACCTTCGTAGCTGTGTGTGCTCTGCTCTGCTCATTGCTCACACAAGTTCTAGGAGTTTTATGTCCATTGGTGGGTTCCCTCACATCCCCAGGCCATGGCATGCAGGCAGAGAGGAAATGATGTGTTGTGACCTTCAGAAACCAATCAGTGAGCCGTAATCGTGTGCTATAACCTCTAGCAACCAATAAATAAGTGGTAGTGATGCACAGTAACCTATAGAATCCAATCAGTGAGCGGTAAAGAAGTGCAGCAACCTTTAGCAACCAATGGGCGAGGAGTAATGATGTGCCGTAACCTCTAGAAACCAACCAGTCAGTGATATGGAGGTACAGTAACCTCTAGCAACCAATCTCTGAGCAGTAATGAGGTTCAGTAACCTTTAGCAACCCATCAGCAAGCAGATATTATGTGCTATAACTTCTAGCAGCTAATCAGTGAGTTGTATTGTGTGCTGTAACCTCCATCAACCAGTCAGTGAGCGATAATGATATGCTGTAACCTCTGGCAACCAATTGCAATTGCTGCCTGATCTGCTGCAGTAAACTGATTTTGAGTCTAGCTGCTATTTATTGCATGTCTCAGAGCAGGTAGAGATCGAAATTGCATAGAGGGGAGGGGGGCAATCAATGCCCTTTCAATATTAAAGATTGCCCTGCCCCCATGTTGGACTTTAAAAATCAAAAAGAGCTCCACAGCAGAGACTACATTTAGTTTAGCAGTAAAAAATCGTACTAAAAAAAATGAAAGTTTGAGATTGTCAGGTTGACGTGGGGGCCCATTACTGTATATGCTCATTTACACATGTACTATAGAAAAGCAAAGTATTATTCATAGCAACCATTTAAATACCAGCTTTAATTTTCAAAGTGTATGCTAGACATGGAGAGCAAACTTACTTACAACTGAGGGCAATGCCATAATTGTTACTTAGCTATATTTTTTGCAAAACAATTTAGCAATTTATGTATCTGCTAGGATTTCTCTTACAAGTAAAGAGCTGGAGTACAGGAGCTTTTAACTTTGTTATAAATATTCATGTATTGTTAGCATTTGTTCCTTAAAATATAACAAGTACCTGACATATCAGCCCACAGTGTTATTTTACCTCTAATTTGTGTTTTGATGCTTTTTATTTTTTATGACATTAATCTGTTTTGCTGTCAGCGTTATCTATGAATTATTATACAGTCTTATAAAAACGGCATCAGTTACTCCCAATTTATGTACAATTTATTACATGTCCAACTTGCATATTTTCAAAGGGAATGAATCTAAATTTAAATTATTTTTTTTTTATAATAAGAATATTTGACTATGACAATACATATTATTACACAGAGGTAAAACTGATTTATGCATAAAAATAAACACTGATAAAAAGTTTAGATATATATTTGTATTGTGCGTTAAAATATACAGAAATAATTTTTTTAAACAGATTTCATGTTTCATTTTTTTTTATTGTTAGTGTTGTTGATTTTTTTTCAGGAAAAAGGCATTTTGATTCTTCAAATTCTAAAAGTGTCATATAATTATGTAATATATTACTGTCCATGAGTGATCTTTGGCTGCTATAAGAAAACTCAGATAGTTTACCAGAAAGAGAGAGGGAGAGAGTGGCATTGATATATTCATTGGAATCTCCTGAGGTTCAGAGGCTGTTTCTTGTCACATGTTTTTTAGAACAGACATGTTTAGGATTATATTTGGCTATACATAGTACATAGTAGGTGAGGTTGAAAAAAGACACAAGTCCATTAAGTCCAACCTATGTGTGTGATTATATGTCAGTATTACATTGTATATCCCTGTATGTTGTGGTCGTTCAGGCGCTTATGGTTTTTTTTAAACTATCGATGCTCCCCGCTGAGACCTTGCCACTCTTATAGTAAAGAACCCTCTACATAGTTTAAGGTTAAACATCTTTTCTTCTAATTTTAATGAGTAGCCATGAGTCTTGTTAAACTCCCTTCCGCAAATTTTTTTTATCCCTATTGTGGGGTCACCATCACCAGTACGGTATTTGTAAATTGAAATTATATACCCTCTCAGGCGTCTCTTCTCCAGAGAGAATAAGTTCAGTGCTCCCAAACTTTCCTCATAACTAATATTCTCCAGACCCTTTATTAGCTTTGTTGCCCTTCTTTGTACTCGCTCCATTTCTAGTACATCCCTCCTGAGGATTGGTGCCCAGAGCTAGACAGCATACTCTAGGTGCGGCTAGACCAGAGTCTTGTAGAGCGGGAGAATTATCGATTTATCTCTGGAGTTAATCCCCTTTTTAAAGCATGCCAATATTCTGTTTGCTTTGTTAGCAGCAGCTTGGAATGCCATTGCTGAGCCTATCATCTACTAGGACCCCCAGGTCCTTTTCAATCCTAGATTCCCCCAGAGGTTCTCCCCCCGTGTATAGATTGTATTCATATTTTTGCCACCCAAATGCATTACTTTACATTTTTCTACATTAAACCTCATTTGCCATGTAGCTGCCCACTCCATTAATTTGTTCAGATCTTTTTGCAAGGTTTCCACATCCTGCGGAGAAGTTATTGCCCTGCTTAGCTTAGTATCATCCGCACATACAGAGATTGAACTGTTTACCCCATCCTTCAGGTCGTTTATGAACAAATTAAATAAGATTGGTCCCAGCACAGAACCCTGTGGGACCCCACTACCCACCCCTGACCATTCCAAGTCCCCATTTATCACCACCCTCTGAACTCACCCTTGTAGCCAGTTTTCAATCCATGTACTCACCCTATGGTCCATGCCAACGGACCTTATTTTTTACAGTAAACGTTTATGGGGAATTGTGTCAAATGCTTTTGCAAAATCCAGGTACACCACGTCTACGGGCCTTCCTTTATCTAGATGGCAAGTCACCTCCTCATAGAAAGTTAATAGATTGATTTGGCAAGAATGATTCTTCATGAATCCATGCTGATTACTGCTAATGATACCTTTCTCCTTACTAAAATATTGTATATAGTCCCTTATCATCCCCTTCAAGAGCTTGCATACTACTAATGTTAGGCTAACTGGTCTGTAATTCCCAGGGATGTATTTTGGGTCCTTTTTAAACATTGGTGCTACATTGGCTTTTCTCCAATCAGCTGGTACCATTCCAGTCAGTAGACTGTCAGTAAAAATTAGGAACAATGGTCTGGCAATTACTTGACTGAGTTCCCTAAGTATCCTCGGGTGCAAGCAATCTGGTCCCAGTGATTTATTAATGTTAAGTTTCCCAAGTCTATTTTTAATTCTGTCCTCTGTTAACCATGGAGGTGCTTCCTTTGATGTGTCATTAGGATAAACACTTCAGTTTTGGTTACTGAAGCCTCCCGATTCCCTTGTGAAGACTGAGGAGAAGAATAAATTCAATACCTTCGCCATCTCCCCATCCTTTGTAACCAGATGTCCTTCCTCATTCTTTATGGGGCCAATATGGTCTGTCCTCCCTTTTATACCATGCAATATATTCTCTAGTGATCAGACTGATTAGATCAAATATGTCAAGCTGATGTTTTTTTTTGGAAAGAAGGTATTTCAGCCATGCAGGCTCAGGATCTTTTAAAAACTGAAACTAAATGAGGACTAAACTAAATGAGGACCCATGCTTTTCAACAGATTATTAACTGGAAAACTATAATAGTTTGGCTTTAGTTATCTATTTTCCGCTGCTACTGTTAAATCTGTTTTTACTATGTATGGAAAATCTTTGTTTTTCAAATAAACATTTAATACAAAATACACCTATTAGATAGTATTAACAAGTTTGGGAGTATTGTATGTTTTTAGATTTAGAGAGTACAGTGAAAGCTGTTTGCCTTCAGACTCTCTCGCTCTCTCTAAATTAAACTTCAGGATGAGCCATGTAAAAAAGCAGACAAAGAGGGGAATTCATTTTCAGAATTCAGTTGTTTATATAATTTGAAGCTTGAGCAATTTAATTCTATTTACAACAGGCTTTTCTCAGCAGAGCAGATAGTGATTGCCTGGAAAGCATGCCGAAAGGTGCCTATAACTCCACCTGCTGGCTCTTTATGAGAATTTTCAAAAAAATCTTACGCAATATTTCATATTTACCAAGCTAAAAAAAATATTTTTTAAACTTGCATTTGTTATGTTCTGGTCATAATAAAGAAAGAAAATATATGCAAAGCCGGTATACATTTCCATTAAGGCTACAGGTTCTCACATAACTTTGCTTAAAATATTTAAAATATTTACTTTATAATTAAAATATTAAAGCATACCTTTAGTGAACATAAAATGCCTCAATGTAGGCTTGGCGTTGTTTCAATGGACCTGGGATCTCCAAAATCCAGCTGTATTTTATGCAGCTACAAACCAAGGCTGTTAAAGTCAAGCTGTGATCTGCCTCTTTTTGGCTTGTACACTTTATTAATGGCCACTGGGGGTGCACATCACAGTGTTGGGCCAATAACTGGGTGTGGTGGCAAAAAGTGCAGACATTGGTTTGCCTTTTAAGATCTGTTTGTAATTTGCATTATAGAGTTTTCTGAGTTTAGAGGGATACCAAGAGATCTGAATCAAAGCTGAGCTAACACCTGCATCTTTAGTTACCAGCAATTTCAAGTGTTGATTTTGGCACTTTACATCAATTACAGGTATGCATCAATTGGAAATGAGTTACAAAATGAATTTAAAAATCTGTTACACTAGCATTTAGCTTACTCCTATTTATAGAGATTTACTATAAAATGTATAATCTAATCCACTCTGTTCTGTAAAGCCTGCTGAACCCTTGAATGCAGTCTAGATGGTTATGACTAGAAATGAGCCATGTTTCTGCAGCAGTAAACTAAGGGCTAAGTTCCTTGGCATCCCTGTCCAGGTTAGGACCACCCACTTGAGTCTTACATCAGTGGTTAAGAGAGTTGCAGACAGAGGTGGAATTAAAGTATATGCAGAATTCACAGAATTCACCCAGGGCTGCTGCTCCAAGAACATTTTAGGGTTAAAGTGTTCTTGGAGCAGCAGCCCTAGGTAGGCTGTTCAGTAGTGGTACCACTACTTTTGTTCTCAAAATGGGGTGCTAATCTTTCCTAGGAGATCAAGGGAGTAAGAACAAAAATAAGCTGCAGAGTGTCATCTTGTCTAAGACACATTGGTAGAGCTGAAGGAGTTGAGCTACCGTGTTATAGTCTAGTGCAGCAATGTGAAGAAGAGCTTGGGATCAGTGATGTGTGATCTTGAAAGACCTTGTTTCCAGCCTTGTTTTGACCTTGTTTTGTTGACTAAAGCACTCCAAAAAGTCTTGTTCTCTATGCTTGTGAATGTCACTACCTTACCTGAATTACTCTAATGCTGCGTACACACGACCCGACTTTCCGGCAGAAAAGGTCAGATGGAATCATTCCATCGGACATTCCGATCGTGTGTGGGCTTCATCGGACTTCTTCTTTCGAAAATTCTGACGGACCTAGAAATAGAACATGGTTCAAATCTTTCCGACGGAATCAGTTCCCGGGAAAACTGCTCGTCTGTATGCTGTTCCGACGGACCAAAAACGACACAAGGGCAGCTATTGGCTACTAGCTATTGAACTTCCTTTTTCTAGTCCCGTCATATGTCATCGCGTTCTAAACTATCAGACTTTGGTATGATCGTATGTAGGCAAGTCCGTTTCAGCGGAACTCCATCGGAACTCCGTAGAAAAAAACGAGTTTATTCTGACGGAAAAAACGGCTGTGTGTACGCGGAATAAGAGTACCTTTCTAAATGCCACAACTATCCCGAGTAATGAGTATGCCAAATGTTCATAATACATGCTTAATCATGTAGGAGGCTTAAAGCGAATGTTTCCTCGGGGGAAACATAGGGGCTGCCATTGCTGATTTCAGATTCTGTAGAAAATAGGTACCTGGTTTTCCTTTTGTTTCCATAATTTATAATAATAAATAATCACTGACATGGGACACATAAACAGATCAGAACTTTTGCCTTTACTCTGAGTTTTCTGGGTTGCACGCCCATTCTGGGTCAGTGACACAAGAAGTATTAAAAAACAGCTCAGCAACTAACATTTTCAGTAGCAAGTCAGCAATGACAGCTCCCTTATTTCTTTTAGAAAATACTTGCTGTGATTGTAGACTTTGAGGTACATTGCTATTGTTGAACCCAACATATTACAACACTGAGTAAAGGAGCATGGCATCCTTCATTATAAACTGGCAATATTTAGCAAAGCCCATTGCTTAATAAAAGCCTTGTCAAAATCCATAATAGATCTGATTGTTTTTGAAAATTTTACAGTCAGACTCAGAGAAAAAAAAAAAATTTAATAAGCTCAGCCAATTGTCCTTTACATAAACAAGTAGCCTTGGGTAGTTGAACAATAGAAATTTTCCAATGTGCTAATAGACTTTTTTAATTTTATGAATAAGCGCATTTTGTGCATGAAGAGCTTTTTGTAAGAAATTTTCAAGCTAACAAATGGACTCCATTAAGCTAATGCTCTAGGAAAATTAAAAGCTGAACATGTCATTGACTACTTGGTTATATCCTTCCATGAGGCCTGGAAAAGAGAAACTGCTCAAATACATTTAAGATGTGATTTCCTAAAGGGAAGGTAAATTAAACATCCGATCTTATGCAGGGAAACTGAAAAAAAAAAAACCCAGAAGCTTCTGCACATGATTGGATGTTAGAAACAAACACTGGTTTGTTCTACATCACTTCACTTTAGAAAATCCTCTGTTATATATATATTTATGAAGACGAAAAATAAGATGCACAAGCCATTGTACCAGAAAAAGGTGCAATATATTTCATAATATTTTTTTTTCTTTTGCAATGTATACCATTGAAACATTTTGATTTCACTACACCAAGAATACCTTAGTGCATAGTCCCCATTTTTAGGGTTAGGCAACTTATGGCTGACCTCTAGTTCCAACTATGGTCTGTACACTAGTGGCACAGGTTGTCTATCCCTAAATGTATTAGAATATAGCAACAACTTCTAAATAAAATGGCAAATACATTCTTTATTGGCATGGTAATGCTCCAACCTAAACCATTCTGAGTTACCGCAGTGCCTATGCATGCAATGAATGTATTTCTGATATATAAAGGACAAAGGAAGTACTGTAGATGAATTTTAGGACAATTACATGGTTTGTGTGTGAGATTATATATAAACACTTACACGGGTTTATATATAAGAGTTGGTGTATATAATATATATTGGCTTCTTTAAATTAATATTTCAAGGGCTTATAAAACTTTATAAAACTGACCCTTTAACTTTGTTAAGTATTTAGATTGCCTCTAAACACACACAAAAAAGAAATACAGATATAACTGACAGATCCAAACCAAGGCTGAAACGCTAAAAGCTGATATTTCATTTTTTTTTGTTTTGGACAGGGAGATAGAGTATTAGCAAAACCAAATATAAACATAAACCAAAAAAAAAAATCAAATGCTTTCATCAAAGTTTATGAATTTGCAATTTTTTGTCGGCGTTGTGTTTGGCCCTTCAGGGGGCCCCCTGGCTGTGCCGGTCTTGTGAGGAGAAGTCTGGAGCCGAGCACTGGCAAGACATAGTCCTTCCCAACAACCCATTCTTTTTCCACCGATGTGACCACAGTTAGATTAGCCATTCCTTTTTGCTCTCGTCGATGGTCTCAGTAAAGTTGGGGTCGTTGTTGATGATGGCAGCGTCAGCATTGTCTGCAGATTCGGCTCCCTTAGCTTCATTGGTGTGATAGGTCCCCTTATGGCGGAACATGTAGCGTATCAGGAAAACCAGGGTGCAGAGTATGGTGAAGATCACCACTGCGATGATCCCTGTAGGGACATGAACCAAATGTTATTTTAAAAAGCGTCAAAAATGCATGTATACAAATAAATAATTAAATTGTCATTGCTTTGTCCTATTAGACCACAAATCGTTCCTTTCTTTTTTTTTCTTAATAAACTTCTGTCAATGAAAACACATTTGAAATACTTTACAAGTGCAGTACTTGCTTTTCAGATGATAAACTTAGTTGAAGAAATGTGAAGCTTCATTCTCATCACATTTGCTATAGCATCCTAAAGATATTCACTCTATCAGTCACTATATGTGGAATAGACTCCCTCAAGAAATAGTTCTGGCCAGCTCATCAGATTGCTTTACAAAATACCCCCTGTTAACATCATTTTGGCCTTTGTCCCTTAGTTGGGCCCCCCCATGCCTGCCTGGAAGTTCCCACTGTGTGCGTTTTGGTCCCTGCCTCCACATGTCCATATGCCATAGATTTCGCTATTGTCTTTGTAAGTTTTCAATAGAGTATTGAGAATAATAGATAGTGTATATATATATATATATATATGGTTTGACGTTACTATAGATATGTATCGACTGAATATTTTGTATCCATTTAGATATTGTCATAAGCTCCTGAAGAAGCGCTTAGTTGCTAAACATGTTGCGTTGCAACCTCTAGAGGCCAGAGGTTGCTGGTAACTCCTCGACCCAATGGCAGTTTGTAGTCTGTTCCAAATCTATCAGTAGTTACGTTGGGGGGCTCAGTCAACCTTACATAGGGCAGATATATGTTTTAAGGGTATCTATGTATAGTTGCATTAATTGTACAACATGTATTTTTAACTATGTGTATAATAAAGATAGTTGAATTTTAATTAAATTGTAGCTATAGTGCCTTCAAAGCTGTGCACATATGACTTATAATAAAATGTCCACGGTTTTACCCTTTGGTGACATATATTTCCTCCCAATCTAAGTGTTTTACAAAAAGAGTTGGAGGCATTCATACATTCACAAAGTATAATTCATAGGTAATAACACCAGAGAATATTGATTCAGGGAATATCTGATTGCCTCTTGAGAGATCAGGAAGAAAAGCAAACCGGACAATGCTATACAGTATGGGGGGGGGGGGGGTCTTTCCTCTGGAACCACCTTAAGTATAGGGTTCTGTATATAGATTTTTTATATTTATTTATTCTCTTTATTAATTTTTAATTGTTGGAACTTGGTGGACTTGTGTCGTTTTTCAGAGGGCAAAGTGTAGCCTTTTTTTGTAGTTTTGGCTAAAATGGTGTTAGAACTTTTATTGCGCAAATGAGTCACTCTAATAATTCAGTAGTGACTGAAGCAACTAGTGATTGAAGCAACAATTAAGCACAAATAAAAACATCAAAACACAATGAAAATTTATAAGAACCTCAACATCACATTATGGGTTTGATTTACTAACACAACAGAAGTTAGAAGCTGATTGGCTGGCTGCACCAGATTTTGCACTTTCCAGTTTTAGTAAATCTCCCCCTATGTGTTTTCTCAGAAGCTGTTATGGACCACTTTCCTGTAAATTTCCACAGAATCATAGCATATATATATGATCACCTTCAACATCTATTGTTACTATAGTTATGAATCAGCCAGTGTTTGCTTTGTATGTAATTTATGTAGTCTTTGCATCTTGTACCTTCAAGGATATTGCTGTCGTTGTCTCCTTGGGCATTGAATATGCATGGCTCAGTCACAAAACTCCTATTTTATAGTTGTCTAAAGCCATATATATTTAGCCATCTCATAATGGATGTAAATTTGAATTTTTTCACAATTAGTAGCAAATGCAAATCCAACTGTCACTCATTGGGAAAGGCTGTCCCTCTTTTGGAGCCAAAATCCCTTTGTCTCTTTTTCTACCTCAGTTGTCTCTCTTTCTGATCTGATGTATGGATCTCTGCAAATAAAATGCACTATTTAACTACCAAAAGTGTTAACCTACACTAAACCTTTCACCTAGCATTTAAATGATTGCAATAAAATTGTGAAAAAAAGGCTTTACATTTATTAACAATCTTTTTTGGCACATAACCAGGGGCTTGGCAGGGGTGTGTTATTTGCATATAGACTTCATCTCAGAAAGTTAGGAGGTATACAAATGTGCAGTGGGAGTGATTTACTAATATATAGACTGTTCACTTTGCAATGTAAGCTACATTTTATTATTTACATCTGACAGGTTTTTGGAGCTCCTGGAAGATAGCTTTTAGCGCTCTGACCTGGACCTCCTTGTCTAAGCTCCTTCAAGTGCAGAGTCAATGCTGCTGCTATATCACCCTTCCCCTCCTCCGGCTCAATCACAGAAGCCTTTGTATTATGTGACCTCAATAAAAAAACAAAAAAAAAACAAAGGCTTCTGTGAATGGGCAGCAGAGGGGGCAACTATATTAGCTGTGTGTGTTTCTCTCCTTTCAGAGCACTGAGTATATCCTCTGGGAGTGCTAAAAACATGTCAGATGTAAATAATAGAGATAGGTCCAGGAGGTGGCATGCACCTCGGACCCAACTCATAGTATGCTTGCACATTTATCAAAGTATATGACCTGGATTTCAGCTTTAATGAACTGTAATATTGTGATAAACCATTTTCTACAACTGGGATAATGACTGTCCTACTTAGGGTCACAACCGAGTTCATCGGTGCACATCATAACATAACTCCAGTAGCAAGTCAGTATTATGGCAGATTTCCCACTGTCACAGGGGAATATACTTGTATATATAAAAGGCAGTCCAATGTTCCCATAAAACACCTGCATTAGTTACAGCGTAAGCAAGGTGTATATTGTATATCAGCAGTATGTCAACTCTGTATCTGAGATGTGACAGGTTCTGTATCTGTTCATTGCTCATCTCACAGCTCCAATGTCACGCCTGAGGCAGCCATCATATTCATCCATTATTTTAATGTTAGCCACCGCTGTCTCAACTTAAACTCAACAATAAATTCAAATATCCTTGTGCAGATGCCCAGCTCTATTTACCAAAACTTCTCATTGCTCTACAATTGCCTGGATTGCATGCATTGTGATTTAGTGAGCCAGCTAGTGTTAAGGTCAAACCTCTTTATTTTATGGCATTTGTAAAACCAGTAGACGCACAGCGCATTCTAAAAATGAAGAGTGATTATTATTGCTAATAGAATGGATATTTTTCCTCAGGCATGCGAATCAGTGCTTAGGGGGAAAGTAACATTATACTTGCTATTCAATCAATGAGGATATTTGAATCTGAAAACATTTTTTTTTTTTTGTTCAGCACAAAATTATTGCGGATTTCTATTTGCTGCTGTAAGAAAATACATGTCATAACTGAATTCCATTTCGTTTGCTAAAGCACTATGTAAAAAGAACATTTGCTTTTATTTTTTGATGTTTTCAACCATTTTTTATCTCTCTCACATCTCATTGATGATCTCTCCTCCATTCTCCTTCCAGACATTTTCTTTGTACATGTGTGCACTCCATCAGCTGTAGATTCTGCTGATGGAGCAGCTACTGGGCATGACTTGGGAACGATCATTGGAAAAGTCTCCACCAGAAGCGCATATGACAGGGTGATAACCCAGGAGCAGTTATAAGCAGCGGAGGCATTCCCCACCCCAAAAAAAATCATCAAAATTCATAAAATGGCAATAATATCCATTAAAATGCATAAAAAGTGAACTGGATGATACATTTAACAATAAGTCCTTATCACAAACTAAAAAGGGTGATTACAGGTATCATGGACTCCAAACATGAAGAAATAGTTAATTGAGTGAATATAGGGGTGTCGCCACAGAAAGAAAAAGCGGAAGATGTCCAGATGCCCAAAGAGAAAAAAGGGGTCATGCTTTTAACCCCAGTCAGGTGGTTAATATACGCCTTAGTAAATACGGTCCTCTGTTGGTCATCTCCAGTCCTGGTCACTCATCTCACAAAGGAAACCTCACAATGTTTATAACCAGCTAGATAGACAGAGTTTCCAGACCAGCCTGTCAAGCTCCCCCGTAAAATGCATGAAATTGGAACAAAGAAGCTGATCATAGTGAAGTCCCATAAGGCCATATAGGGACATTTTATTTAACTTTTTGGCCTTTAGCGCTTGAGTTTTTCTTTCCTTTTTTAGTTGTATTACTTAACTGCAGTAGAGAAAACCCAGGTCTAAAACCCTGCCAATCTCAGAAAAGGGAAATACAAAAATACAAATCCTTTGACAAGTAAAACAATTATTTTACATGTATTTCATTTGTGTATTTAGCTGTTTGCCTTGAGTTTAGCGTTAATGAAAAATCAAGCAATCTTTCATGGGACTCACCACAAATGGATAATTTACCACACATGATATTGTTATACTTTTAATATTTAACAATATCACTACTCCCCAAGTAAGGTTATCATTAAGATATACTGGGATTAAAGTGTTTTCATCATCGTTCAAATAAAAGAACAATAATTAACATTTCCTTCATTTACCTCCAATGATTGCAGAGTTTCTGTTCACACCATCTTTAATAGCTTGTCCTTCATTGTTCGGGAAGTTGGCAGTCTCTGTTTTGAATAAAATTGAAAATGAAGATATAATTAAACATTCAAAAACCGACTATTACAGGTTGGTGATTAATATGTCTTAGGACAGTGTTTCTCAACTCCAATCCTCAAGGCGCACCAACAGGTCATGTTTTCAGGATTTCCACTATTTTGCACAGGTGATTTGATCAGTTTCACTGCTCTAGTAATTGCTAAAGCCGTTTAATCTGAGGGAAATCCTGGAAACATGACCTGTTGGTGCGCCTTGAGGACTGGAGTTGAGAAACACTGTGTTAGGAAGTCAGTTGCTTAACCCTTTCTCTGCCAGGGACGTTTTTGCATTACTTGCACACATGTTTAAAAAATGCCTGAAGATTACACAAAACCCACAAATATTATATATTTTCTGAAAGTAGATACCTTAGAGAAAAAAAAGCGGTAGTTCCAATTTTTTATGTCACACGATATTACTCCAAAGGTCTAGGAAATGCAAAATTTCAGTAAAAAACACACTAACGTAAATTTGAGGGCAAACAAACGCAATAAATTAGATTTTTGGAAAAATATAAAAGACGAGGTTGTATCGAGTAAAAAGATACCCAACATGCCAAACCTTAAATTTTTGTGTGCCAGTGAAATGGCGTCAAACTTCAGTACCCTATATTCTCAATAGGCAACGCTTCAAAAGGCCCCTATAGGTATCAGTTTAGTGTTACGGAGGAGGTCTTGTGTTAGAATTACTGCTCTCACTCCAGGGTACGCGTAGGGTTGCCACCTCATCCCTTTAAACCCAAACACATATTAATTACAGGTTCTGAGGCTAATTTAATTCAGATAAGACACCAAGTGAGTTTAATTACCACCTTAATCAGCCACACAACCTGTGTAGTTAATATGTGTTTGGTTTTAAAGTGATGAGGTGGCAACCCTAGGTACGCGGCGATATGTGACATGTGTATTGCAATCAACGTTTTCACACGTAGATGCCCCGATGCATGCATTTACGTTCGTGTGTGTGTAAGTGTGGGGGTGGGGGGGGGGGGGCCTCAAAATATTTTTGGGGGGATTTTATGTGCTTGGTTGTAACTTTATTTTTTTGCAAAAAAAAATAAAACTTTTTTTTTACTTAACTTAACTTAACAAAAAGTCCCCTATGTAATGAATTTTTGGTGACTGGTTCTCTTTATTGAGATATGCAGGGTCTAAAAGACCCCCAGTGTCTCCTCTGTACTCCACTAAATGTTTTGCAATGCAGATCACAATGCAAAACATTATTTCCTGGCTGAGCTAGCCGGGGGCTTGACCCGGAAGTGATGTCAGAGACGTCGCTTTCCGGGTCACAAGAAGAAGGGGAGGAGAGCGGACGTGTGTCATCTATCCCAGGAGTCTATATGAATCACCTAGTGACAAAATCTTGTATTTTTCCAGATCTGCTATGGCTGCTATTGCAACCTATCAGAAAGAGAGAGCACCGCGCAGTGGCATTACTGCGCAGGCGCGAGATCAGATGGTGCATGCTGGGTAGCCAGCTGCACGGAATCCTAGGGAATTAAGAGAAGTGGGCTTCAGATGGCTACAGTAGAGATGGAACATGCCTGCTTCAGAGATATGGTCAGTTTTCCGCTATTTAAAGTGTAAGTTCACTTTTACAGAAAATCTGTAAGGTGAACTTACATTGGACCCCTTTCCTCATCCCCCCTGGTCCAGCTGACCTGCAGTCCCACGATCACCTGCTGTGAGACACTGGATCAGCACTTTATCAGTCGGGGGATTTGAAATCCCCGTGGCTTTCTCTCCTCTTCTCCAGCGCTGACAGCACGGGCTAGGCGGGTTCTGATTGGTCAGCACCATCCATATGACGGCGCTGACCAATTAGAATGCCTCCTTTCTGTACATGCAGAGAGGTACGTTTAGGAAATTAAGCCATAGGGATTTCAAATCCCCAGACCAGTAAAGCGGCAATCCAATGTCTCACAGCGGGTGATCGCAGGACTCCGGATCAGCGGGACTGGGGGGGATGAGGAATGGGGTCCAGTGTAAGTTCACCTTACAGATTTTCTGTAAAGGTGAACTTACACTTTAAACATAAACTAAAAGGAACAAATATATGACATTATCTAATGTGTTTAAAAAAAAAATATTTGGGGGACTAGAACTCCGCTTTAAGGAGCTTCACTCTCTTTATTTGTCCTGTTTACCATTATCATTAAAAGTGAAAGTAAAAGAAAATCCTAAATTTTGGGTTGTCCCTAGAAAAGTAAAAATAAAAAGTAAAAATTGGGGAAAATCTTCCAATGGGGACACTATTTTTGGTGATCCCCAAGGAGCTCCCTTAATTTGAAGGAATTTCCTCTCACTTCCTGTCTGGCTATGGGACAGGAGGTGAATGTAAATCTCCACATTGGGACACAGATGGAGAAATAAAATCTGATAGGGGTTATAACCCACCTTTACGCTACCCAAAAAAATAAAACTAAAGTTTGCCAATAGTTCTGCCTTACGGTATTTGTGGAACTTTTGGTATTTTCTTGTGTTGCTCAATCAAAGCTTGAGATCTCTCCCATGCCGGAGAAAGACTGCCCTTGTCATTGGATCAGCCCAAATTTAATCTGAAATATTTATACCCCCGCACATAAGCCTATAGATTAAATAATGGGAATAACTTTTACATACACAACTTTACATAACCAAAGATGAGTTTGAGACCATCTCTTAAATTTCATCTTTGAAAAGTAGTGTACTTATGCAGAGTATTATGCAACATACTGATGACAAAATCACACCCGAGGGATAGTGGAAATACTCGTGGGATGGTTTAGCTTCTGTATCTAAGTAACTAAATGCTTAAACACATTCACGCTTCGGAAATAAAAAAAAACACACAGTGAGTTGTTGCACTTTACAGAGCATGAATGCAAAAGAGACATTACCCTGCTTAGTTGTAGAAGATGAATATAAGGGCACCTTGAATGAGAGATTTGAGTGTTGTGTCTTGCCTCTGAATGTGAAGGTTACTGCAAATAGCTGAACGTTCAATCCTAGATCATATCTTTACAGGTCTGCATAAATAAACTCCCAGTCCTCACATGTCACAATATACAGCAAAGGTATCATTTTTCATAAAAACAGGTGGTGATGGGGAAAATGTTGCCTCCTCACCTCCTGATTTAACTGTTTAAATGCTACCGTGCCACAATCACGTGCATCACATGCGATTAAGGGGTGGTTGCAGGGTGGCCCCATGGATCTACATTGGTTGCGATCAGTGGTGGCAAAACCTGCCGAAAGCAACATGCTGTTTAATTTTTGCTGTGACATTGAAGCACAGCATCGCGGCCGCAACATGTGCACAGCTGTGAGCGGCTGCATGTCACCATTCATGAGGGCGGTCAGGGTGTAGGTGTGGCCCAGGCTTATAGTGCCCGCAGGGGAAGGAAACTCACATAAAGACTGGTTGATGCAGCAAAGTGTATTACTGTAGTAATGTAGAGAGAGGACAGCAAACTCTGCAGACACGGCCACACCGGACCGGAAAACTTCGAATGAATCAGACAGTATGATGCACACTGAAGACACCTGACAGCATCCGGCAGGGTAAGCGCTGGAAGGAAGACCAGGAACCGGGCCCAACACATGAAGATGGAACACAGAGACAGTCCCTACTCTGTCCCTCCTCCACAGGAACCTGGCCCTATGCTACTCTAACTGTCCCTAGTCTGCGGGGGATCTGTCCGTGTCCTTACCCACTACGCTGAATGCATGGCAACCCGAAGGGGACAGTGTTTTTGTTAAGCACTGCCTACCTCAAACATGGTCAACCAGGGCAGCAGTGTCCAATCGGACAGCTGCTTCCCTGAAGAAACCTACAGAGGCCTCTGGTTCTCCCTTGTCCAGCACCCCCTCTGCATGGCGGCCATCGGATAGCGCCCCCCTTGCACAGAGGCTGCACTGCACCTGCCCACAAGGGGACAGTAAAACCTCAACTCAACTGTTTGGTTTTACTGACCCCTGGCCACTTGTATGAACCAAGCCTTATTATTGCAAAGCAGTCCTTGAGCTCCAGTCAAATGACCTTGCCTAGGTTGAGAAAAAGGGACTGCGAGATCGGTCCACCCGATCACCCAAGAAAAAGGAACATTTTAGAAGGACTATCTCGGTACTTATACAGCGTATACTCAAGGTTTAGTAAATATTAGGTTTTTATTAGTACAAAGAAAATCATAAAAGCAGGGTATCCAAATACATCATAAAAGGTGCATGGTAACAATCCATGTATATCACCAACATTCATGTCCCCTACTAGGAAGAATCAAAATTTGGTGGATCCCCACGGATATCATTGTTCTCAACATGTTTCGCGGAATTCTACCGCATCATCAGGAGAATATCCAAGACCCAAGCCTAGCTGGGATTAGAGCGCCACCAAAGTTCCCCCATGATGGCTAAGGGGAATGTGCAGAGATGGACGAGTGTCTTGTAAAAGACAACAACAATACTTTAGGTCCAGGGGGAGAAAAGGAGGGGGAAGATTTCAGTTGGTAGAAATCGAAGCCCCAATGGCATGCCTCAGTTAAAAGTATAGAACTGATGAATTGGTAGCTGGTTATCACAGGGAGTTAACACTGATAAGTCTTAGGGTCGAGTGGAAAGTAAATAGCCCCTGGAACCCGCGTCCATTGCTAGGATGCCTAGGTAGAGATGATATAAAAAGTCTGCTGCAGAAGGGGGAAGGCTTCTCTTCCCAAATGATCAGATGGCAACACTGTAACTTACTAGCAATTCATAAGTGAGTGGCTTCAGTAAAGGCTTGACTGTGTCCGACTTTTGTGAACACAGCTAACAACTTCACAGGTACTGAGCAAACAGATACTCATCCTAGATGATGTCTAATAAATGGATGTTGTAGTCATTCCAGAGAAAAATATGAGTAAACATGTTTTTAGGGTAGATGTTATCTCTGGGTGGTAACCCACATGCATTACAAGGTCAAGGTTAGAAGATCCCTACCACTGGCATCCAGAGTGCACATAAACGCATGTGCAAATGCAGCCCAAGGCTGTATCAGTTGGGGGTTTTTAGGTCTTGCTGGGGGGGGGGGGCGCTCAGAGCTAGATTCTGAAGTACTGGGTTGGTCTCTTATATGTGTTCATATTCAGAAGAGGATTCGAAACCTATCCAATTAAATAAAGTATTTTTGAAACATTCGGAACTAAAAGTGACCTTTTTACAGCTATGGCTTAAATAAAGAAGACAGTAGGTGCTCCACTGAAAATTTCCCTGGACCCTAGAAATCTTCTGCAGAAGTTGGCACTGCAGTGTTAATTTTGTCGAAAAAAAAATCTTCATCATAGTTTTCGTCAGCTGCATGTTTTCAGTGCTGAAAAACGAAACTAAAATACAATCAGAATTAAGTCAATTGACGAAAACTATTATGAAAATCAGTTCCAATTTTCATCAACCAACAGAAACGGTACGAAAATGTGAGGAAGGGATGTTTACCCACCTGAACTTCTGCTTTCCTTGGAGTTCCACCTGTCTGGTAAAGCCCTAGCCCCCTGACTCTATCGCAGTGGTTCTCAACGCCTGTCCTCAGGACCCACTAACAGGCCAGGTTTGCAAGATAACTGAAATACATCACAGGTGATATAATTTGCTGCTCAGTGATTGCAGTATTCTAGTCTGCATCTCCCCAATGTAATACTTAAAATATGGCCTGTTAGTGGGTCCTGAGCACAGGAGCTGAGATCCACTGCCCTATTGGCAAGCTGTATTGGCTGAGAGATGCAGGCTCCCATCAATCCTTCCCTTTCCTATGCAGTTCCACATGTAACACTCATTCACACTATCTCTTTGGCGCCCTCTTCTGGCCTTTTCTAAATCGTCACCACAATTCCATCCCTAGCCTATAATACTAATAGCACATTAAACATACATTGCACTATTATACTACCGCATAAGAATAAGTAGAGAGCATCTACTAAGCTGCTGAAAGAAAAAAAAATGTAAGAAAAGGGCTTTTGTTATTTTTTTTCATTTTTAATGTTGGTAATATTGTCAGGTAATATATGCAATGGCATATATTACAACCAACAGAGTTTACATGTTTTTAAAAAATATTTTAAAGTTGCACTTCTGTTTGTCAAAAAGCAATATTTTTCTTTGTTTATGAAGGGGGGGTAACCCTTCATGACCAGGCCATTTTTTTGCTTTTTGGCATTGCTTTACTTTAACTGACAAATGTGCGGTCATGCAATGCTGTACACAAATAGAGCTTTTTTTTGGTGCTATTTGATCACCACTGGGTTTTCTATTGTTTGCACTATAAACAAAAAAAGCCCTACAATTTTGAAAAAAAAAAACACCAATATATTTTACTTTTTGCTATAAAACATATCCAATAAAATTAAAAAAATCAAACTTCATAAATTTAGGCCAATATGTATTTTGCTACATATTTTTGGTAAAAAAATCCCAATAAGTTTATACTGATTGGTTTACGTGAATGTTATACTAGTAATGGTGGCGATCAGCCACTTATAGCAGGACTGTGATAGAAATACGAGCATTCTGACACCAACTGACACTAACTGACACTTTGTGGGGACCAGTGACACTAATACAGTGATCTGTGCTAAAAATATTCACTGTCACTGTACTAATGACACTGGCTAGGAAGGGGTTAACATCTATTGTTGATGAAATAGTTAGTTAAATGTGTGCCTAACTGTGCCTCGTGTGTTTACTGTGAGGTGCTTTTACTAAGGGATGTGCTGCTTTGCAAGGAAACAAAAGCCAGCACATCCCTGCTGACAGGACAGAGCTCTGTATTGTTTACACTGACAGAGCTCTGTCCTGTCTTCCTTCTCGCCGATCAGTGGGTGCCGGCGATCAATTATTGGTCGGCACCCGCTGATCGGCTTGCGCTGTGTCTAATCACAGCACAGCGGGCACACCAGCCGTGGGCACGCTCCCTAACCGGAAGTGCTGGATTACGTACTAGGTAGAGCCACTCTGCCACTTTAACCTCCTCTGTAATGGGTGGAGGTCAGCCAGAGGAACCAATGAAGGCTGTTGGGAACCCAGAAGATCAACACCTTTGGAAATTTTTAGTTTCCCTGCAGACTCCAGTGCCTTTCTAAAGGTTGGTGTACCATTTAGTGGGAGGTGGAGCAGGAAAGGTAAGTATTTACTGGTTTTCTTATAGATATTGCTTTATGTGAAAGCATTACTATAATAGGAAGTTGCGTTAAAGTGCTTATAAAGCCTTACATATACCCAGTGAGGTGACTGGACTTGGGAGATACACAGAGATGAAACAAACCCTCCTACATAAGATGTACCTATTTATCTGCAGCATTATCTTCTCTACATCTGTTCAAAGTGCAGAATTTATAAAGCTTGTCTGTGCTATTAGAAAAAAGGGGGCAGAGAGCAGAAGTTACACTCTGCAGAGTAGAGAGCTCTGACAGCTGATTGGAGGGAAAGGGACGCAACCCCTTTCACACAGCACACAGGAACAGAGCTAAGGCTGTCAATCAGCTGGGGGTTCCTCCACGTCACCTTTTTTCTCTTGGTGTCAGGAAAACTTGTCACAAGTGATTCACGCTGATAACAGAGGAATGAAGGAGCAGACATAAATGACACTTAGTGCTCTTGGCTGAGACAAGTATGCAGTATAGAAGGATATGATTTGTTCATACTTCATGTCTGAGGTTTACAACCACTTTCATTTCCAGTCCTACCTAGAAACACCTTTAAGATCAGTAGAATTTTTTTTAAGTTTGCTACTTCAAATGTCATAGAAACGTATAAAGCTTCAAATCTCTTTAATAAAAGACACTCCCTGGAGAAGTCTAGACATTTGAAAGTGATTCCTGTTGTGCAAAAACAAGTTGTTTTGCAAGTACTGGAATGAGAAATAAGCTTTATTTTCCCAGTACCTTCATAAACATCCACAGACACCTTGCTCTTACATAGACATCATCCTAAAGCCAACAATGATGCCCTGGTCATAATTTATTATTGGATAGATAAAAGTCCTTACTACATTATAACTGCAACGTTAACCAGGAAAATTTAGGCTGACGCAGCAAATATCTCCAGCTTCAAAAATCTATGCAGATGCTGGAATATGAAAGAAATAGTTTGCTTTTGATTCATTTCATGGGAGATACTGCTATGTAAGAGGAATATACTGTTTTTTTTAAATTAAAGGAAGATTCTGTTATCTAAATAGATTATGGCAGCTTGTGACAGGATATGATTGTCAGGTTTACATACTGCAGGGAAGAAAATCTTAAAGGCTTTATTCATTCATTCAAAAACTGGCAGTTCATTTTTTTTATATTTTCTTTATTTATGAACAAGGTACATTAAATACCGGTGGCGTGCTAATCACCAATAATATAATAGAATTGTGACAAAGTCATAATAATGAATCTTAGGGCGGCACAGTGGTGTAGTGGGTAACACTTTCACCTAGCAGTAAGAAGGGGCGCTGGTTCGAATCCCAACCAGGACACTACCTGCCTGGAGTTTGCATGTTCTCCCTGTGCCTGCGTGGGTTTCCTCCGGGTACTCCGGTTTCCTCCCACACTCCAAAGACATGCTGGTAGGTTAATTGGATCCTCTCTAAATTGTCCCTAGTATGTATGGATGTGAGTTAGGGACCTTAGATTGTAAGCTCCTTGAGGGTAGGGACTTATGTGAATGTACAATGTATATGTAAAGCGCTGCATAAATTGATGGTGCTATATAAGTACCTGAAATAAATAATAAATAAATCTTTGAACTCATCAAACATCTACATATACCCATTACCAGACACATGTCATTGGGGTACCTACATCATAGCTCCCAACTGTCCCTGATTTTGAGGGACTGTCCCTAAGTTGGAGCAATATCCCTCTTTCCCCCTCATTTGTCCCTCATTTTGGTCTGATCTATATAGTTGTATATAAAATGCACTTTTTATCTTTCAAAAAGTGTTTCCCAGTGCTAAACCTTTCTACCTTTATACCATTTCTAAATTGCTGCATTTGTACATTTTAAAAGCCAATATAAAGGAATAGTAGTGGCAGAAAAAAAGCCCTTCTGGATCTAATTAACCATTTTTTTGGTTAATTCTCCTTTAAGGGGGTGTGGCAGGAGGTGTGTCCTTTTCCTATATACATTTGTTAGTAGGTGTCCCTCATTCCCATCTCAAAATGTTACATAATAAGAGGAAAGTTTGGGACTTTATATGAGGCCTTAGATACTTAAATTGAGATTACCTCCATCCCGAGTTTGCAGACAAAGAGGAGGGGGGAGTTGGGACTTTAAATGAAGCATGCAGCTGGAGAGCAAAGAAACACTGTAGTTGTAAAAATAAATGAACATACATTAAGATACATCAATTGGCACAGTAATACATTGTATCATGCAACCCATCTTTTTTTGAATTGCATATAATAATATTGAGTAGTAAAAAATTGATATAATTTATACACATACCTTTATACACATACCAAACGTATGTGGAGAGATAACCTCTGGATGTAAACACACGATAATGGCAGTTTTAACTCAAACAACTGAATATGAACTCATCTCAAAATGTTGCGAGGTATGCCTACATTCATCCTGGTGTTACATAGTGGCAATTCAGTTTTTTGGTAGATGCTGGCTCTATGTGTCTTATGGACGCATAGAGCAGCATATCAGGAGTGAGCACACAGTGGTGCCCCCAGGGCAAGCAGCTTACTCTGGGGGCACTGCTTGAGGGGGAGGAGCCTGGAGCCCAAAAAGAAGAGGATCAGAGCTGCTCTGTGCAAAACCACTGCACAGAGCAGGTAAACATGACTTGTTTGTTAGTTGAAAAAAAAAAACAAAAAAAAAAAAACAAAGCTTTAATATCACTTTAGGTAAAAAATGTCCTGCCTTTAGAACCACTTTCACCAGACAATTTCTTCTGCCTTGAA
Organism: Aquarana catesbeiana; assembly: GCF_042186555.1. Taxonomy (NCBI): domain Eukaryota; kingdom Metazoa; phylum Chordata; class Amphibia; order Anura; family Ranidae; genus Aquarana; species Aquarana catesbeiana. Next base: position 186,481,827 of record NC_133328.1, read on the forward strand.
GACTCTATTGATAAAATCTTTGCACCTAAAATTCTGGGTCCATTATGAAGATTTTCTACCTAGGTAGTTAATTTTTTCTTTATACTGTAGAGGATGCAGTAAGAGGTGATGGAACTGTCCTTTAGACTTTAAGAGGGTCAGACTGCTGCCAGTGGGAGTAGAAAATGCCCCAGCATCGGTGGAAGCAGACAGTGTCTCGGGCTTGGTGGTCAGTGGGAGTAAAAAAAATTACATAGCACTTGCATTTTAAAGGGGGAGGAAAAATACCCAATTGTTGGTACTATTTGGAGGAATAGTGTCATTGTTGGTGACAGATTGGGAAAAAGCAAGTGTACATATTCGCCAGCACACCATGAATCAACAACTTCCGTCCAAATGTTTCTTTTATTTAGAGAGATCACAACACAAAAATAAGTGCAACGTTTCAGAACCGAGCAGGGCTCCTCTGTCAGGCATGTGATAAAGTGCAAGTGTCAGAGCAGAATATAAATACACTAGCCACCAATCAGAACATGCAAAAATGGAAAAAAATTTAAAAGAATGGTACCGCCCCCACCCTGTTACGTCAATCTGACGCCAGAATCCCGCCAAAAATGTCAAAAATTAAAAGGCAGCAAAATAACTCAAAGTAGCCTGGGGTAAACAGTCTCTAATATTGCGGAATACAGCCCGCATGTAAAGCGCCAGTGTACATGTACTAGATCGGGCACATCAACCAGATGCGCCTGATCACAAACAAGTAGCCAAGTGTAAGAGCAAGGATAGGATAGCCTTGCTCCTACATGCTTGCACTATCTTCTACACTGTTGATTACCTAATGCGGTGACGGCCGTACGTCATGGGTTTCCGTGGCGGCGGCGGCCCCGCAGATAGGCGTCACCCTGTTGCTAAGAGCGCCATGCGCTTGCGCAGCATACGTGGCACGCTGTGATTAGCGACCGGTGCTCCTATACAGCAAACCGCTGTGTCCTAGTGGCTACTTGTTTGTGATTGGGCGCATCTGGTTGATGTGCCCGATCTATTACATGTACACTGGCAGTTTACATGCTGGCTGTATTCCACAATATTAGAGATTGTTTAACCCAGGCTATTTTGAGTTATTTTGCTACCTTTTATGTTTTGACATTTTTGGCAGGATTCTGACGTCAGATTGACATCACAGGGTGGGGGAGGTAACATTCTTTTTAATTTTTTTCATTCTTTGCATATTCTGATTGGTGGCTAATGTGTTTATATTCTGCTCTGACACTGTTGCACTTTATCACATGCCTGAGGAAGGGGCCCTGTGCGGCTCCGAAATGTTGCACTTATTTCTGTGATGTGATCTTTCTCAATAAATGAAACCTTTGTACGGAAGTTGTTGATCCATGGTGTGCTGGGGAATATGTACACTTGCTTGATGTTTCCAGGACCCAACTGGTAATCGCTACAGCACCCACCATTTTAAGAGCCATACTTTCCAGAAATGTGTGCGATAGGAATATTGACAAGTTTGGGAAATAGAGCCCAATCCTCTCTATCAGTTGGAGGAAATATACCCCATGGTTGGTGTCAGTGGGAGCAAAAGTACCCCAATGTTGGAATCAGTGGAAGGAATAGTGCCCTATTGTTGTTGTCAGTGGGAGGAAAAGTCCTCCACCTCTAGTGGAAGGAATGGTGCCTCTTTGTTGGTGCCAGTGGGAGGAATATTGCCCCAAATCACTGGAAGGAACAGTGCCCAAGGCTAAGGATAAAGGCAAGCATACTGATAACTAAACTGTCAATCTAGGGTGCCATTACCCTTTAAACAGCTTCTGCACAATGTGTTTGGTCAACGAGGTCTTTCTTGCAATATTTCCATCTCTCAGGTTGTTTTTTTTTAAAGAAAATATTGCCTAGCTCCACTATATACTAGCTCATGGCCGCTTTGTTATATATATATATATATGCACATCTCATAATGTAGAATTCATACTGTTTGTATTTGAACCCCACAGTAATTAAAGTATCTAGCCCATATTCAGGTGATAGCATCAGATATCAGCGCTGCCAGGAAAGAAAAATGTGTTCATTTTTATTTTGTTCATTCATCTGTGCATTATAAATTACATAATAGTGCTTACAATGCACATGATAGATAGAGTTAATTTTAAGAGAGGGCTTAAAGTAGATCCAAAGGCTCCTGGGTGACAGTTTAAACAGGTCTCAAATCTATTTACTATTTGATGAGCCTTATAAATTAACAACAAAAAAAACATATTTTACCAGTGATTTTTTTTTTTCATTATTACACATTCCCCATCCCAGAAACTGCAGCAAATGTGGGAGTGCTTTGGCTGCACTGTCAGTTTTGCCAATCCAGAAAGCAATGGGCAGGATTAGGTGTGGCCTGATGCTGACTGACAGGCTACAGACTTGTGAATCAGAAGTGACAATTCTGATAGCAACACCCTCTGCAATATGTTCCCATCCCATTGTAGTGAAAGTTGCAACAGCCTACATGAAGCACAATGCTACTTTGATTTAATTAGCAGAGAAGCAGCATTGTCCCCCCATCATCGGAGGCTGCGTGATTTGAGACTTTGAAGGAAAACCATCAATAAGTGCTGCAAAACAATTTTTTTAATGAGAGTCCAAAATTCTACTATACAACAGGAACCATTTAAGCACTGGCCAATAAGAACATGATATTTACAAATAGGGAGCTCAGGGACTTGCATGGTAGCTGTTTCAGCATTAGGTCAGTGATCCCACCCCTCACACGCAAATTGCATCCTCATTCCTACCACAAAACAGCATGGTCAAAAGTGACCCCATACCTTTCCAGAGAAGGTTGAGTAGGGGTGGAAAAATAGTAGACCATCCATACAATATAATAAACACTTCCTTTCCTCATAGATCAAGGAACGCTCAGGAGATGTGCTTTAGGCCACACTAAATCCCAATAACACAATAACATCAACTTCCATGTAGATAGGACCTCAGCCACAAACAAGGACCTCAGCCAGTAGCATACATCTAAACGTGTTCCAGGCTACCCAGTTGGGGCTAACCATCTGTGCAGGCAGCTACACAAGCTATTTAAAATCTTAGCGCGGGGTTCATATTGCAAATTAAATTTCCTCCTTCGTTTTTACAGGTGTTTGCACTGGAAGATTGCCCCCTCAGCTCTTGTTCTGGTGACAACTATGAAAGTGTGGATTTGGAATCACCTTCTGTCTCATTGACATTAATCATCAGGACCATTACAGGGAGTAAATCTACCGAGACGGAACACAAATAGAAGTAGTTACAAAGCAGGATTGTTTTCATCAGTCTATTAATTTACAGCCAAGTGTTTGTGATTCTAAAAAGCTTTTTTGGTATCATCTTTGTTTCAAGAGTGTGAAATTCAAGTGGGCTGTGAAGCAAAAAGCATAGCATGGCAAGTGTTGGATGAGCAGCCAAGATTTACAAAGTGGAAAAAGAGCGAAAAAGATCTGCTAAAGAGTGACAATGAGTACAAAGTGATAATGCTTGTTTACTTTCTGCAACAATTAGCCCTATTAAATACTGATAATACGGATACTGAGTGTAAGTAACTGGAACAATTTTGTACGTTCAGTTCATTTTTTTTTTTTTTTAGAGGCTTAGTCCACCTTTTGCAAAAAAACAAAAAACAAAACCCATCCACATTAATAATTTGATTGCGTGCATATATTACATTTTTGCAATGAAGTCTGCAGAGCATTTCAACCATGATCAGTGATGTGTTTGTGCAATGCACAGGCTCCTGCATTGTTCATATCTCTGCCCAAGGTCCATATGATGTAAAGGACCTACTGTTATAGGGCTGGAGGAAGTAAATGAGAAAACTACAAGTGTGGTAATGTATCTGCACTTGTGCTGATGTGATCTATAAGTCCCTTGTCTGCGATGGAAGATGGGACTTGTAGTCTTTGTATGCACTGATCCCTGTGAAATGATGATGTGGCTGTACAGTTGGAGCAACACATGATCACACTACATTCTAAAAACCATAGGACACTCCAGGAAAAAGCACCCTGTTTTCAGGTGTAGCAAGATCCCAGGCCCCCTTTAGTCTAATGAGAACCTCCAGAGCCAAGAGCTGCTGACATCCTCCCGTATAGAGTGGGTTGTAAGGCATAGTGGGTGTAATCCAAGATAGAATGATTGGGCGCCAGACACTTCTTGAATGCAAAGAGATTTTATTTCTCTTGAACAAAACTTTGGGAGAGAGGGTTAGGGCCAGGACACCCTTAGGTAGTTGCAATGTTAATGAGCAGACTCCGAGACTTCTACAGGTAGACAGTCATGCAGGGAAAGGCATCCAGCAAGACACCACATCTGCATGTGTAGGAATGTTGTCTCCTATGGCAACAGTCTTAGAACAGTTCCTAAAACAGATTGTAATGAACTCCTTTACTTTCTCTACAGTCGCTTCTTGCAGGTTCTCAATCCACTGAGCTCCCAGTCTCTCTCACTAGACTTGCTATTTCACTGCCATCGAATCCCTTAAGCTCTTCCAATCTTCACTTAAGTATCTTCCTCAAGCGTCACCCCCACTTCTCAGCTGGGTCCCTAGCTTGGCACTCCAGATACTTCTCAAGCTTCACCCCACTGGCCTGTTCAGTCCCTGGCTTGACACACAAGGCTGCTCTGCAAGTGTCACCTCCGCTGGCTGGGTCCCTGGCTTGACACCTGCTAAAGTTTCCTAATTCTTCTCCATGCCCGGTTGGTGAGAATACTGCTCTGGTACTTGCTTCAGTTACTCACTGTGGTCCCTGGTAATAAGGTGGTTGGTCCTTTAGCTTCCCCTCTACCTCCAACCATGACAGGTTCTCCGGCCGGCAGAACTGTCACTTCTGGTTGGACTGCAAGCCGTAATCCCAACCCTATGCTGCTCTCTTGCTTCTGGATAGGCCCTCAGACAGCCTAGCAGCCAGATGTGCCCGGTATAGGCCCAAACTCCAGCCTAGCATCCCGGACAATACAACACACGTCCACCCAGACAGCCGTCCAGGTGGCACAGAACACAGATCACCTGACTCCACCCAAATATATAGGTTCTCCCAGCAGGCCAAGGGATTGAAGAAAACTACTGCCCATTGGCTGAGATGCCCCATATACTCCTAATCTGTCCTTACTTTGCCCTTATCTTATCTAATGTCCCCAGGTACCCAGCCACCTAGTAGCAGAAGAAGGAGTGCAGCAATTTCAGACTTAGGGTGAACTCAATTGATCCCTAACAAAGAGGAGCAACTCTGCCTAAACATCAGGGTGCTACACAGGTGGTGGGTAGTGGATTGAGGGTGGAGTGGGGGGTTGAGGAATGGGACAATGTTTAATTTCACTTTAAATTGTGTTTGTTACATGACACTTGGTCAGAAAGGTAGACAAATGTCTTTAATGACTGCCAGAAACATGTTTGTCTAAAGCTACAGACAGGTATAAGGAAGTGATTTTTATACTCGTGGCCTCTGTTAGGTTTTTGTTGCTATCTATGTCCCTACTTCCATGTGATAGGAAGTGATGAAAGAACTGTTCCCTAGGAACACATAAAAATAAAAACACTTTTTAAGGCAGGCCATAAATAATTTGATTTTCTTTCCTGCAACCTTGGGTTGCAGGAAAGCAAGTCGCTCGATGAACCCATCAACATATTCCGTGTTGATGGGGGAATCCCTCCCACAGTGCTATTGTGTTCTGGGGGGCATGGGGAGCCTTCCCGGCTGTAAAAACACAATGATTACTGCTAGTGGCTATAGTCACTGTCAGGAATCACATTCCAAAAATCTAAAAGCCTGGTTGTACTGAAGTCGATCCAGCCTGCTGATACATGGATCGAATCTCAGCTTATTCCTGCTGAACCCGCCAAAATTCGATCCATCTATGGCAGACTTAAGTAGAGTGGGCAAGAATAAGAATTTTGAAAATGTTGTCATGAATGTCTGTCCCTTCCCGTCTCCCTGCCAACTGCTCTCGCTAGTTCCTCCACTGGCATCAAAGGGACAGGAAGTAAGGGAATCTCTCCTCAATTTGAGATACAGATAAAAAATAACACTGGATGTGTTGGTGCGGGAATCCCTTCCGCAGCGCTATTGTGTTCTGCTGGCGGGTGGCAGCGGGGAGCCTTCCCCGCTGGCAGAACACAATTATTAGGGCTATAGCCACTGGCTAATCCCGTGCCAAAAATCTGAAAGGCTGGTTGTACTGAAGTCAATCAATGGATCGACTTCAGTACAACCAGCCTGCCCATACATGGATCGAATCTCAGCATGTCCCTGCTGAACTGGCCGAAATTCAATCTATCTATCACCGAAGTAGGGTGGGCAAGGATAAGAATTTTGAAGATGTTGTCATGGATGTCTGTGTTTTCCTGTCTCACTGACAACTACTCTCGCTATTTTCTCCACTGGCTTCAAAGGGATGGGAAGTAAAGGAATATCTCCCCAATTTGAGTTACAGATAAAAAAAAAAGTCACAGAATCTCTTTAAAGGACTGTAATATAATGCTGACATCATGCTGTGATTTAGATATTTCTTGGTGATCAAATGATCACCAATATGATAATGGACTAACTATATCTATAAATGTTTCATGTTCCTCTCTCTGGCTATATGCATGTATCAAGAGCTTCTTTCTCTAGTCTCATAATGTTGTATAGCAACAGCATTTGACAACTGTCACTTAGAATAAAATGAATGTAATTATACAGCATGCAGCTGTGCCAGATTGCTATGAATATAATCAGTAAGCTGCACCATTAGCTAATGTTTAAGAATCACACAGGCCTTATTTATGGGAATACATTTAAAGCTCATTATGCATGAAATGACCCTTCTTCTGATAGGACAAAATATCAGATATTTGCAGTTTTGTAAAAAAAACACATACCTTTACCGTTTATTTTCTTCTGATTTGGGTGACATTTTGTGAGTTGTTTTACTGGGTGACAGATGCCTGGTCTTTTCTGTATATTTTACTGCATAGTTCTCACTTCTTGATAAATTATTAGACTGCTATTAAAGCGTATATAAACCCAAAAACAAAAAACAAAATCTGAACATATTGCAGCTTACCAATTCTTAGATGTGGTGACTGCATTAGTATTCATTTTTCAGGCTTTTTCCCCTTTATCTTTGCCAAGTAATCCGGCAAATAGGGATAAACTTTGAGTTCTGACCAAAGTGGAATTCAGTCCTAAGTTTGCCTCTTCAGCATTCTGCGAACGTGCAAACTAAATGGGATGTGCGCCTGCCCACCTGCTGCACTAGGGAAGTGATACGTTTAGCAGTGGTATTACTACCGCTGCTTAAAGTGGTTGTAAACTCTCCCCAACAACTTTGTCCCATGTAAATTAGCATAAAAAACCCTAATGAACACTGCTTGTAGATATCTCATTACTTGCTTAGTATTGTTGTAATCCTTTTTGTTCTTTAGAATGACTTCACTGAGCATGCCCAGATCTCCCCTGATTTACGGCACACTCTGTGTACTTATCTGTCTATTATCAGATCTTCCTACGGCACAACTCTGAAATCCCACGAGACTGCATAATCACTCAGAGCTTCATACTACACCCCATGTGACATCACATGCAGTGTAATCTTGGGCATCGGACAGGATTACTGCAGCCTTATCAGCTGAAGCTGATAAGACTGACACAGGCAAACACTAGATAATCGACTGACACAGGCAAACACTAGATAATCGGCACAAGTAAATACTATGAAATAAAGCAAGTCAGCTATGAGCAGTTAAACAGGGTTGCCATAGAAATGTTGGATTAAGAAGGGGGCTTGGTTAACGGTACAGGAAGTGCTCAATGTAAGTGCGGAAATACAGTCTACTGTGGACTCAGAAAACAATACTTAAGATGGCGCTGCCTAACCCCTGGAAACAAGTTTTTTAAAGTTTCTTTAAACAGTAAGTAATATGCGATTTGGGCTGGATTACAGTGGCTATAGTTTGATAATTACTTATTATAATGGACTAAATGAAAAGCAGCATCAGAGTGGGAGAGTTTACTTCCTCTTTAATGTGCCAGTAGCCACTTGCTTCCTAGAAACCAGTGATGCATCCTCACAAGGCCCATTCAGCTGATGTTATACAAAGCTGGGAGGATGGTGTCTGACAACATTGACCAAACATGGAAAAGGCCATATGTGGAAGAGACCTGTGTCTTTATCAACATTGGCAAGTTACCTTCCTCATGTTGAGGACAAGTTGCCTGGTATGGTTCATAAGGGGAAGGGCAAGCTTGTCTCCCCCATTCCCGGCCAGCCAAGCTCCATACTGAGATGAAGGTTTGGCATGGATTTTGGAGGGACCTCCACAGCAATCCATTTTGAGGGGACCTCACAAGGTTTCTTTTTTTTTTGTGCATAGGGTTCTCCCTTAAAATCTATAATAGGGCTTCATCATTACTAAGCATTCTGATAAGAATTCTTTGGGAGGGGGATCGCTCAATGTGTTTGTCATTCTTGCTAAAAATGCCAGTAATTAACTTTCCCCTGCAGGTTTTTTTTTTTCTTAAATGGCATGGAGCCCCCCTCCAAATGTTTTACCATACCTTTACCCTTAAGGGCCTAATAAGTATTTTGGAGTGGTCCTCATTAAAAAATAAATAAATAATGAAATAAAAACCACTGGCAGGGAAATGCCATTTGCTGGCAATTTAAAGTAATTGTAGAGGCTGAAGGTGTTTTACCTTCATGCATTGCGAGCATGTACGAGTGCCCCCACAGCAAGCGGCTTGCTATGGGGGCACTTAGCAAGGGCAAGGGGCCCAGAGCACCAGCGGGGGGACCAGAGAAGAGGAGGATCCAGGCTGCTCTGTGCAAAAACACTGCACAGAGCAGGTAAGTATAACATGTTTGTTATTTGTTTTTACATACAAATTTTCCTGTACAATCACTTTGAATGTAATTTTTTTCTTTGTAATGCCACTTTTGCTGTAGTACATTGTATACACAGTACAGGTATACACTTCACAAGAAGGTTTAGTGCACCCCCCCCAAGCATATTATTTAAAGGTATCAGACATTTCTAAAATCACTGCTTCCCGCTAAAAGGTGTTTTTTTTCCTTTTTTTTTTTTCACACATTGCAGTGTCTAGTCCCCATGCTGTTTGACAATTACTTGGCTATTCGCTTTGAAATGATGATGACATTAATTTGAAAGATTTGATTTGAAAGATTCAGCTTCCATTTGCTTCAATGGGATTTGGATTAACAGAACTTCAACACAGTTTGGCTTACCTCCCTTAAACTGAACCCAGGTACATTTGGCTCATCCCTACTGGCAAATAACACATTTTTAGGGTCTATTTAGAAGACATTTGTTGTATGAATATAAAGAGATCAATGCCTGCATCGTCTAGTGGTCAAAATACAATACCTTAGTGAGCAAACTTTACTGCACTTTGGCTACCAGATGGAGCTGATGGTTCAGGAATTGAAAGAAGTGAGATTTTGTTCAGCTTGCACAAATGCTTCTGACATTCGTGCAACAAATGTTTTATAAATAGACCCCTATCTGTCCTTTCATAGCTGCACTTCTTTCTACAATCTATCTATAGGGGCATCCTTGGTTGTCATGCAGGCTGGTCTTTAACCAGCAGAAGAAACCAAAGCATAGAGCAGGTGACCAGGCATCTGGCACTGCCAGAAGTGTGCCCAAAGAAGCCATTTTCCTGTGTTACGCTGCATTGCTTTTTTTTCTGTTCATAAGTTCTAATAATGCAGTTATTCTATCACTAGACCTTCCTTTTGTGAATTTCTTCAATCCTTGATCAGCAGAGAAGGATTTTTGATGCATTTAGGATGTATGGCGTGAGCCTCTCACATGGCAGAGTGTTTCTTGGCAATGCTGTGTCATGTAAGCCCACCATTTAAGACACACTTGTGGCAGGCAATAAATCCTGGGGATAGTATTTCTTTGGAGTCAGCAGGGGTCCGATATCAAGCCTATTGAAAAGCTATTCCTTCTGTCTTTATTTTCATGCTCAGCCAGTACCCGATCGCTTGCTGAGTTGAGATCACAGCACAACTGTTCTTTGCAATGACAACAACATATTGTTTGATTTCTAAATGTTACCCCCATTAGCAATTCTATTAAGGCATAAAGGAATTACAGGTTTTACAGTCTCCCATGTAAGGAAAATCACCATCTTCCTTTTTTGTAACTTTTTTTTTTAGTTTTGGATAGAGTGGAAAGGGATTAGAATACCTATATTTTTATTGCTGTCTGTTCCACTGCTAAGGAGATTCTGGGTGGACATGTGTTGTAATGCCCCGGGCTGCTAGGCCATAAGCCTTGGCTGCTAGGCTGTCTGAGGGCCTATCCAGAAGCAAGAGAGCAGCGTAGGGTTGGGACTGCGACTTGCAGTCCAACCAGAAGTAGTGGTTCCGCCTGTCGGGGAACCAGTTGTGGTCAGAGGTAGAGGGAAAGCTGTCGCCAATAAGGGACCATCCACCTCGCCACCGGAGACCACTGTGCATAAGCTGAGGCCAGTACCAGAGCAGACTTCTCACCAGCCGGGGATGGTGAAGAAGTGGGAAAACTTCAGCAAGTGCCAAGTCAGGGACCCAGTGGGACAGCAGAAGTGGCGCTTGTGGAGTGCCAGGCCAGGGACCTAAAGTGTCAGCAAGGGTGAAGCTTGATGAGTATCTGTGAGTGCCAAGCCAGGGACCCAGCGGTGAAGTGGAGGTGATGCTTGAGGAAAATACTGAGGGCTAAATTGGAAGAGCTCAGGGGATCCAATGGCATTTGATGAGTAAGTCTAGTGAAAGACTGAGAGCTCAGTGGAAGTGAAGTTCTACAATAGGAGATTGTAGAAGAAGTGAAAGAGTTCATTGAAACCTTTGTTAGAAGCTGTTATAAGACTGTTGCCATAGGAGACAGTGTTCCTACCCATGCAGATGTGGTGTCTGGCTAGTTACCTTTCCCTGCATGGCTGTCTACCTATAGAAGTCTCGGAGACTGCCAATTAAGATTGCATCTACTTAAGGGTGTTCTGGCCCCAACCTTCTCTCCCACAGTTTTATTTCAGAGACAGTAAATCTACTTTGCACTACACCCACCATGCCTTATAACCCACTCTACACAGAAGGATGTCAGCTGTCTCTAACTATGGAGGTCACCAGTAGGCCTCAGGGGCCCTGGGACTTGGCTACAGAAGCTTTTTGCAATTAGATAGGAAACTGAATGCGAGATAGAGTTGGGAAATTAAACCCGTGAGGGCAGAAACTTGGATGCAGCAATTCTCAAAAAATGTAAGGTGGTGGTATGATCGTTGATGAATTCGAATATGAATGTTTGATTTAGAGATAGTAAAAAGGTGGCATTAGCCTTTGTGGCATGGGTATCGGAGGGATTACTATCTTAAATAAGCAGGTTCTATACAAATTTGACTCCTTTATAGGTCCCAGTATAAGCACTTCTAATTGCAGCATGCAACACATTTTTCAGGATGCTGGATAATATCTGTAAGACAAGCAGTCACTCTCACATAAAACTGTTTTCCATTGCAGGAAGATAGAACATTGGTATTAGGGGGCACATACCAGAGATTGGAGGATAAAACATTCAGAGATAGATGGTTTTTTAAATTTTCCATATATATATAGTGCTATACAACATCTACATTAAAATTCTATCATGCATCAGTTCAGATATCCAGGGTACTCCATGGGCACTAAATCATTCTTGTTAGATTTAATTTATAGGATTTGCACAGGTTCTGGGACTGACAGGTCACTGACTCTCACAGGTGAGATGGTGAAGAGCAGACATCTGCTAATTAGCTCACCTAGTCACAGGCAGGCAGCCCCTGCATAAATCATGTGTCCTTGATTACAGGGACATGATGCATACACATCCCAAATATGTCCCAAAGTGACCTCAAGATACAATGCTTGCAACCATAATGGTTAAAATAAATGCATTTGTAGAAATCTCCTAGAACATAAAAGATAATACAGAGAACAGCCATTGCTTCTTCATATTATATACAGCATCTCACAAAAGTGAGTACATTACTCACATTTTTGTAAATATTTTATTATATCTTTTCATGTGACAACACTGAAGAAATAACACTTTGCTACAATGTAAAGTAGTGAGTGTACAGCTTGTATAACAGTGTAAATTTGATGTCCCCTCAAAATAACACAACACACAGCCATTAATGTCTAAACCACTGGCAACAAAAGTGAGTACACCCCTAAGTGAAAATGTCCAAATTGGGCCCAAAGTGTCAATATTTTGTGTGGCCACCATTATTTTCCAGAACTGCGTCAACCCTCTTGGACATGGAGTTCACTAGAGCTTTACAGGTTGCCACTGGAGTCCTCTTCCACTCCTCTATGACGACATCATGAAGCTGGTGGATGTTAGAGACCCTGCTCTCCTCCACCTTCTATTTGAGGATGCCCCACAGATGCTCCATAGGGTTTAGGTCTGAAGACATGCTTGGCTAGTCCATCACCTTTACCCTCAGCTTCTTTAGCAAGGCAGTGGTTGTCTTGGAGGTGTGTTTGGGGTCGTTATCATGTTGGAATACATATTCTTCATATTCTAATAATGTCAATGTTATCTTTTTCCATTATTTTGAGGAGAAACATTGTAACATTATGGAAACACTGGGGATAATTGATTAAATTGTTCTACTAAGTATACCATTTAATGGTATATTTTACATATTTTTCTTATAACTATTGCATATAAAGCAGGTGATTAGTTTAGTTCCTTAGACTTCATGCCCCTGATGAAGCCTATGAGATGAAATGTGTAGAGTGGGACCTGTTTGATGTCATCATGCTAATTATGTGTTTCAGCTTGGTGCTCCGGGAGACTCGTGGTGGTTCGCGCAGTGAGAGTCCAGGGCTGATTGCTAAGGATCATACATATGCGAGTATAATTAGTGCTTTCTATGCACTCATCAAAGAGATTTTTTAGTGGGATATGTTTTTTTTAATGTTTTTATCATAATTTAATTACAGTATGAAGTGCTTTTATTTTGATTGAGGATACTGCACTTTATATGGAAAGTTGAGAGGCGACTGATCGGTAACATCAGAAGCTCATGTTTCTTGGGAGAGAGGGGAGGAGAACTTGACTTGCCTAAAATTTGTAGGTCACGTACGCTTGTTGAGGGTTTGTTCAGAAAGTGGAAGGTTGACACTACACAATGTTTTGATGTGTACATTTTGGGGGTGACACTTATAATACAAATAATCTGGATCTTATAACTTAATTTGGAGATTTACATGAATTAGAATCATGAATTTACATGAATTTACATTCATGAATTACATGAATTAGATGAATATGAACGTTTATAGTGAAAGGTTTTGTTCTAGTGGGTAAACATTAAGGCTAGGTTCACACTTCTCTGACATGAAAGTCATGTGACTTTACCAGGTGACTTTGGCAGGACTTTGACATGACTTTGACATGACTTTGACGTAACTTAGAAGCAACTTCAGGGAATGTCTGCGTAATCTTCCTGTATTGTCAGATCCAAATCACATCAATTAAGACAAGGATCTGACTTGGATGTGACTTCCATTCAATTCTATGGGCTGAAATTGTTCTGAGCAAAGTAGCGCAGGAACCTTTTCCAAAGTTGGACCAACACAAGCTGGCCCAGTTAAGACAGGGAAATATTGATTTTTACATGTCATGCGACACGTGCTTTCAAAGTCAGAGCACATGTCGCACCAGTGTGAACCAGGCCTCACAGGATATTTTAAAGTATTGTATGGCTTTTTTATTTCCCATTTATTAGATTCAGTATTATGCTTATAAAATGAGAATTTAATTTAGTTTAAAATTTTGAGGTAAGCAGCTCACAGGTTTATATTGGGGTTTTATATAATAATGGAAGCATGACATGACTTGATAAAAGGGAAGATGGAAGCTAATAAGTTATACATTAGCTGTGTATACAAATTACAGTGAAACCTTGGTTTGAGAGTAACTTGGTTTGAGAGCATTTTGCAAGACAAGCTAAATTTTTTAATAAATTTTGACTTTATATACAAGCGATGTTTTGTTAAACAAGTAGCGTCATGTCACAATTGAGTATAAAAGAGAAGAGAGGCGCCTCTAAGTGTAGTAATATGGTTACATTTAATGCAGGTACAACATTTAGCAACTCACATGGTTGATGATTAAACAGGCACATCTACTGTAAGTATGCAGTCATCCGGGGTAAAGCTGTTCACATAGACCATCCTCCTCACCGCCATCAATGTCATCCCTTCCACTCTGCTCCATAAGCAGTTCAAGCCTCACTTTTAGATGGCTCTACTACAGGGTAGTCTTCCCGGTCACGATTGCAGACTGACAGCGGTGAGAGCCGGTGGTGTGGAGGATGGTCTATGTGGACAGCTTTACCCCGGATGCCTACATACTTAGATGTGCATCTTTTAATCATCAACCATGTGAGTTGCTAAATGTTGTACCTTCATTAAATGTAACCATATTGCTACACTTAGAGACGCCTCCCTTCTTTTTTATACTCTGTAACTCCTGCTGGATTTTGCTTCTAATCCCCTAGCTTCCATTTGTGGATGGACATTTTATGGTTACACAGCCAAATCACATTGCTATCATCTTTTTATATGGACTATAAACTGAAGGAATTTTGAATAAATGGTTGTGGAACAAATCATTTAAGTTTCCATTATTTCTTATGGGGAAATTTGCTTTGATATACAAGTGCTTTGGATTACAAGCATGTTTCTGGAACAAATTTTGCTCGCAATCCAAGGTTTTACTGTACTGCCTCACGTCTGAAGACTGAGGGTATAGGCATGGAAGCAATGTTGCTATTGCTTGGCAAAATAAAATTATTATTATTTTATTATTAATAATACCCTTCTTTTTCATGGAAATAAAGTAATATTGGAATTTTTTTTTAAAGTTTCTCTTAGCCTGTTTTTCCTTTCTGAATGAAGCAAATTGAAATCTAATTCCATCTATTTGCTTGTTTTAAATGAAATATGCACAGTAAGGCCATTCAGTAGTCAGACTGGTGTGAAGCCTCTTTATTATGGACTGCTTCCAAAGTATCCCCATAAATGTGGGGGGGGGGGTGATATGAAACATTCAGCTGTAGAGAATATCTTTAATCAAACATTTCTATTAGTGGCTATATGTTATATGTAAAAGTATACGTAAAAATTCATTCTGTAACAGTTCTTACTGCTTGTTCAATCACTGTTCAAGAATATGAAAATGAAATCACAAGTTAATTTACTATGCCTAATTAACAAAGAAAATGGCTATGTTGGCAGCATGCCAAAAAGGAAACATTCGCTTGCTCCTGCCAAGGCACTATAAAAGGGAAGTTATTTTTTCTTTATGGAGAAATTAGCTCTTATAAATGACATGCCAAGTCAAAATGTAGTATATTTAACTGTTAAATCAGTTTACAGCTTGAAAGTAAGACATGCAGTCTAGGTCAATATCTTATTTACACACTGGCAGTAAATTTAGTAGTTAACTCTTGGAAACAGCACCAGGACAGCCACTGTTCCTGCATGCATCAGGAGTAACAGTCTCTCTTTTGTATCCAGATCCCTCCGTCCCTTTTTTCACCAACTGTTTTTCTTTTAGGTTTAATGCATAGCTATCCCAAATAAACCTGCCATTAAATTGACCATTGTGTTCATGTTTGTGTGAGATTCTACTGCCTACATGGAATTACTTTGTCTTCTGTTTTCCGAGGCTGGTATAAAGAAAAAATAGTAATGACACACATCTGTTCATTTACATGTTTCTGAATTACTAACTTACCCTAGGAATATGATGAAAATTGACCTTTGTGGGATTTACGAAAATGCATCAAAGTAAAATGGGGTATTTCAAGGGATTGACATTTGGGGTTAATTCTATAAATTTTTATGATTTTTTTAATTTGTATATATTTATTCTTTTAATTTTAAGTATATAGTCCTTGTTATACAAGTAAAAACGTTATTACATGAAAAATGATTCTTAGAGCACCATGACTTATCTAACAAAATAACATAAAGTTAGCTACCTTCTTTTTGGATTTTTAATCATAATAAAGAAAGCCAATATATACACTATAAATATACATTCCCCTTAAACATTTTGGACCCCAAAAATCTGACTTTTTTGCCTTTGAAAGCAGGTTCTTTTGAAAACAGGAATGATATGGTACTGGAAGTAGGTATCACTGTCGCTTTATTGTTTCTGTACAAAAGTGAACTTATTTCTTTTTTGTTGACTCTCAATGCTTCTGTACATTTACTCCATAAGAGTTTGGTAACACTACTTGCAATGCCAGCCTTAGGGAAAGGCAAAGCCCCAAAATATACCCGTCCTTAGGTGGAAATTAATTTTCTCCGATTTTTTTAAATAAAAAATTAATTTATCAGGATGAAAATTAATAAATTATGATTTTTTTTTACATATCAAAATAAGCTATATCCTAATAATACTATATTATTAATAGCATGTACTAACAGCCCTTCTTATTCTCTAAGCCTTGATTTTACACTTGTACTCAGTGCACTACCAAACCCAAGCGGTCCAAAATGTTGACATTGCATTATTCTAATAAGAAATAAAAAAATCAGAGATTATAGTTACCTGGGTTTATGTGCCAAGGATTATTAACGGATTCCATTTGTGGGATAGTAAGAGGGGATGCACCACAGTTCGATTCCACTAGTTCTCCCACGACTTGCACCTGGGAATTATTTCTCGATCTTAAGGCCAATTTCAATGGTGCAATAAGGTTGAACTGAACTCTAGAAAGACATCCACTGAATCCCGGGGTATTGTATGATTGGATCTCCTGGTCTATTGTGCCGGTCTCTGGAGACAAAGAACAAAATTGTTGTATCAGCAAACAATTGCATTTAGAGGATGTACAAAAAAAGCCAGCTCACAAGTGGTCAGTCTTGTCTGGCACAAGGAGCGCATTCAGCTACATTATCCGCACTGCAGTGCTAATCAATATCTGCTCTTCAAGAACCGAGTTCATATAAAGGTATAATTGGCAGCCAGCTAAATAACACCAACCATACATCACAGCTGTCAGCACCTGTTGTATACAGCTTCTGCATCCGGTAAAGACGGTAAACTGCTCACTTGGCAAATGCACATCTTATTCTGTGAAAATCTTATTCAGCATGGAGTTCCAGTATACAGACTTGCGTGTCTGTGTTCTCAATCAAACCAGATGCAATTTTATGGATTATTCTAGTGCCACCACTTACTCAGTAAATTACTTGGTCAGGTGCAGATATAATCTTTTATCTGATGATTTAGCAGAGAGATAGATTAGGAACTACAGTTCTCAGGCCTACCTGCTGTAGCAAAGAAAAAATAGGGGGGCTGCTTGTACCAATAAATGAGGTGTTTTTTTTATTTGTTTTATCCTGCATAAGAAAAATTACACACCGCATAAAGTTTCTATACCAACAATTCTTGATTCCTGTGATTTTTTTTCCAAATAAAAAAAACAAATGTACAAAGGCATTTAAGCTTTATCTTAGGGCATTTTTATGACAATAACAGTTGTTGCTAGTGCAGATGAACAATTTAGAACAGTCACTCTGTAAAGCAGTGCTCTCTAAAATGTGGCCCACAGGCTAGATGTAACCCTTTGCTTGCTCCTAACTGACCCTATTCCTCTTACTGACACCAGTGATGGGGTATTATTCACTGGCATCAATGATGAAGTACCATTTCTCCAACTGACACCAACAGTGGTGAACTATTCCTCCCACTGACACAAACACTGGGGAACTATTCCTCCCACTGACACCAACAATGTGGAACTATTCCTCCCACTGACATCCCCAATGGGGCACTGCTGCTTTCACTGGCACCAATGATGGGGTATTATTCCTCTTATTAACACCAGCAATAGGGTACTATTACTCCCACTGACACCAACAATGGATAACTAATCCTCCCACTGACATCAACAATATGGCACAATTCTTCCCACTAATACCAATAATGGGGCACAATTCCTTTACCTGGCATCAATGACTGGACTTTATTCCTCCTTCCACTAACTACAGCAGCTATATAATTTTTTTACTTCTACTGCTCAAAAGCCCAAGGGCATTGTTTACTCCCACTGACGCCAGGACATTTTCTACTCCTTTGATGTAGCACCCTCCTAGCGTGGGATGCTAGGCAAATGTAGTTCCTTGCTCCTTCTGTAATCAGGGGAACAGTGATTGTTTGGCCTGGTCTGTTCAGGGCATAATAGGCTGGGAGTTTGATTGCTTCCTGTGTGAACCCAGGTTCACTCCTGTGTGATCCCAGGCTTGTCATACTGATTTCAGCCTGGGTTCACACAGGATTGATGAGAGAAATTGCATGCGATTCGGACAGGAATGGCACCACATTTCTGTTCAAATTGCAAGCGATTCTTTGCAGTGTGATTTGAGCCCATTCATTTTGTATGGGCTCAAATCGCACCACAAAGGTATTGGTACTCGGTATTGGCGAGTACTTGACAGAAAGTATTGGTTCCCGGTAAAAAACGGGTATTGGTGAAATCCTAATGTAAACCTATTTAGTTTTTTATATTTTAGAATTGTTGTGTCTTAAGATTGTGCCGAATTTTAAAGGGTGCCTTGATTAAAAAAGGTTGAGAAACATTTCCTTAGACTGTTCTATTGAAGCTGGTGTGAATGGACTGGTGCCTATGGTGGTGGGCAGCCTCTCTACTTTCAAGGATGAACCAGTAAATACCAGCGGCCCCTTTGGGGGTAGTGCTACACTAGCCACAGTCCAGGCCCCTCTAAGGAGGACAGTGAACTGGCCCAGTGTTTAGAAAGATTGAGGAGCCCTGCCATAAAGCGTAGAAGGAATTTAGGAATTTTTTTGTTGTGCCCTGTCTGATTTACACTGAATTTGAAAAGTTGTTGAAGATGATTACTGAATATTTTTGTACTCTGCAACATGTTAAAAGGCATTCATATGGTGAAATTGAATTACTTGCACAGTTCATCAATTTGTGAGAAAGCAGTGGTAGCCCAAAGGGACAAGGCCTTTCAATTTTAATGTAGTTCACACAGCATCTAAGTGATTGTCGAGCACATTACATGTCAGTGGTTGAATTCTTCTTTTTTCCCATGTGTATACAAGAAGAATGTTGTACTGTGTTAGTCATTGGTAAAAGCAGACAAACTGGAGTTTAACATTTATCAAGTCAACAGTCAGTAAATTCTATCCAAAAGAGAGTTGTGGATTTCATGGGGGTGGGAGTAGGGAGCACTGGTGTTTGGACTTGGATTGGAGCTAAAAATCGATAATTGCTTATTGATTTCCAGGGATTTGTCCTAGGGTGGTCAGGAAGAAAATAAAGCACCATACAGGAACCTTCCCATGTTTACTTTCAATTTTTTAAAGCAGAGCTCAGAGCTAAAAAATGTGAGGACCGTCCCCCCCCCCCCAATCTTGCTGAAACATAGCGTAAAAGATATTTTAAAAAGCTCTACAGGGGGAACTAGTTAGATAGCACTCCCTGTGCTCCAGCATTTTTTGGCCTTTGGAGCGCTGACTCATCCCTGTCGGTAGAAAGATGCAACTACCAAGAAGTCATAGGAAAGTATAATACTTATATTTTCCGCCCTACAAGTTTTTTTAACTTTTATTTGGGAGCGGTATTTTAAAAGCAAACCGTGCAAAGATTTGTGTAATACAGATACAAGAATATACTGTATTTTTTACTTACAAAATAAAAGAGTAAAACAAGCCATATGAACATTAATTTCGAAAGAGACCCTGTCACAAACTTAAAAAACATTGCTGATAAAAGCACAGAAAAATCAAATAATTTAACCGCTTCCCGACCACCTCACGCAGATATACTGCAGCAGAAGGGCACGTATAGGCAGAATCACTTTGGCCTCTAAGAGGCGGCTTGCGGGCGCCCGCCGGGAGCTTCATGAGCGCAGTCACGGGTCCCGTGGTCTCGATGTCCGCGGGGATACCCGTGATCATCTCGCGGAGAGGAAGAACGGGGAAATGCTAATGTAAACAAGCATTTCCCCGTTCTGCCTAGTGAAACTGTCACTGATCACAGCTCCCTGTAATCAGGAGCGGTGATCAGTGTTATGTCACACACAGCCCCCCCACAGTTAGAATCACTCCCTAGGACACACTTAACCCCTACAGCACCACTTAGTGGTTAACCCCTTCACACACACCCCAGTCACATTTTCACAGTAATCAATGCATTTTTAATTGCACTGATCGCTGTATAAATGTGAATGGTCCCAAAATCGCGCCAAAAGGTTCCGATCTGTCCGCCATAATGTCTCAGTCACGATAAAAATCACTGATCGCCGCCATTACTAATAAAAAAAATTATTAATAAAAATGCCATAAAACTATCCCCTATTTTGTAAACGCTATAACTTTTGCGCAAACCAATCAATAAACGCTTATTGTAATTTTTTTTACCAAAAATATGTAGAAGAATACATATCGGCCTAAACTGAGGAAAAAAAATGTAAAAAATAATGCTTTTTTTTCAAAATTGTCGCTATTGTTTTGTTTATAGCGCAAAACCCCCTGGTGGTATTCCTGAGTTTGGCTCGGGGTGAGATTTCAGTACCATTAGCGGTAACCCCGAGCCACACTTGGGATCGCATAGCTGGATCCTGGAAGAGGTTACTTACCTTGTTCCCGGGATCCCGCGATGTACTCCCGCTGTGTACGGCAGCCGGATCTTCCGCCCAATGTACTGTGTGCCCTGGCTTCCGTTCCCTGCGAGCGTCATGACGCAGGGGGGTGGAACCGGCAGCAAATTCAAATGGTATAAAGCACAAACACACTGATACATTGTAATCCTATTGGATTACATTACTAAATAAAATAAAATTGACCTTAGTTTGCCCCCTAGTGCTTTATCCAGTGCCTTTGCCTGCAGTTTTTACTGGCATCAAAAAAACGATTTCAGCGATGATCCTGCGACTGTGCCCCGTGATGTGCGGACTTGGTGCTCGATTGACTGCAGTACGGAGCACGCAGCGCCCCCAAGATTCCCATTTACTGGAGCACCTAGTATCAAAGTGGATGTGAAAGATGACAACCCATTGGCATACCTCCAACTCTTTTTGACCGAGGAGGTTATAGAAAAAATTGTTACGGAGACAAATCCGTACCAGGAGCAACAAGCTGCTATAGTGGGAAAGTGGGAGCAGAAAGTAGGAACCAGTGACCAAAGAGGACATCTGGAAGTTTCTGGGCCTCATAATTCTTCAGGGAGTGGTGGGGAAACCCCTGCAGAAGTGGTATTGCACAACCAACAAATTACTAGGCACTCCTTTTTTTGCCACCATCATGTTGGAGTACAAATTTTCTCTGATAATGAAATATTTGCACTTTCAAAATAATGAAGACTTTGATGAGACTTCTCATCCAGCACCAAAACTGAAAAAGATTTGGGAGGTATATCAAATTATTCCGAAAAATTTCCAGCAGACCTATGTACCAGATAGAGACATCAGTATCGACGAAAGTCTAATGGCCTACAAAGGAAGACTCAGCTGGATACAGTATATCGCGTCTAAGAGAGCACGATTTGGCATAAAATCATTCATGCTCTGTGAATCCAGCACTGGTTACATATGGAATTCGGTCCTTTACACCGGGAAAGGAACCAAATTCAACGAAAGATTCAGTAATTATGGAATGGCAACCGCTTCCGTTATTACTTTGATTGAGCCATTGCTGAATCAGGGCTACTGTGTAACTACAAATATTTTTTACACTTCTCCAGAACTCTATGAGTTCCTTCTACAGCACAAGACGGATGCATATGGGACTGTTAGAGCTAACTGGCGTGACATTCCGCCAACCTTTGGCAATAAAAAGCTCAAGGCAGGAGAAATACTTGCCAGGCAGAAAGGCAAAATGATGGCACTGAAATGGCGCAACAAAAAAGATGTGTGCCTAATGAGTACTATTCACAACACCTCTACTGTCATGGTACATACAAAAGGTGAAAAAGACGTAATGAAACCACAAGTCGTGATGGACTACAACAACACCATGGGAGGTATTGACAGAGCTGACCAGGCCATGACTTTTTATCCAGCCATCAGAAAGCAACAAAAAAAATATTACAAAAAAATCTTCAGGCATCTTCTTGAACAGTGCCTGTGGAATGCCTTCATTCTTCTAAAAAAAGAGTGACAAGCCTGTGGTTCATGCAGACTTTGTTTGGAAAGTTGCCGAACTTATATTTTACATCCACCAAACACCAATGACTGTAAATAGATGTGGACATCGTGCTGCTGGTGTTGTGAACCCGGAACGCCTGACTGGTTGTCACTTTATGGACTACATTCCACCAAGGGAAAAGAAGTCAGCACCCACAAGGATGTGTGTGGTTTGCTGCTCTAAGCGTGACGACACTGGAAGGAAAATCAGAAAAGAAACCAGGTTCTACTGTCCTGACTGTGACCTCGGACCTTGTGCTGTACCATGTTTTAAAATTTTCCATACCCAGGATATTTACTGAAGTAATATGACTACTAATATTGCACCCTTGTTTGGCCCCAAAAAATGTCAGTGTTTTTGATTATATTATTTACTAAAATGTATTGAATAAAAAGTATTATTATATTATTATATTATTATTTGTTATTATTTAGAGTTATTTATTATATTATAATTTATGATTTTGTGTCTCAAACATTATCACGATGTCTACTAGACTCTGGTTTGGACAGATTTAAGTGAGTTATTCCTAAGAATTACAGGCCTTCAATATAAAACGCCAAGTTTCCATGCAAAATAATGGTACCGCTTTCAGCACCTAAAATCTGAAATAATCATACTGCCAGGGAGGTTAAGTGGTTAAATGTTTATTTGCAAAGTTTTCCCTTTCCATAAATTATTTTTATTGAATTGCAATTTACCTTTGAACTTGCTATAAAATTTGACTAGCCAGTTTCTTGGCACAACCCCCTCTCTCATTACAGATCACAGTTGTCTCTTCTTCTGATAGTGTCTAATTACTCTTAGTTCTAGCCAAGGTCCTCCGCCTGTCTTTAAGCTTTTTTGTAGCTGCTGTGGGAGGAAAATGGGGAATACCATAGAGTGTCACTTGAGTTTGCCGAGGCTGCTGACATCACTTGCAAGATGGTGGCGCCCAGTAGCAATCTTTGGGCTTTTGGAAATACACACAAGGGAGGCTTTTACAGGTAAATACCATGCCTTAACTATGTTAAATACACATACTGTATAATCTTATAGGACTGTTTTTGTTAAAAATAATGGTAGGGTGAAATGATCTTTTTAGGTATATTTTCATTCTTTGATGACAATACTCTGGTAATAAAAAAGTGTGGACTCCCGCGCTTATGGTAAAAATAAAATATGTCGAGTATGTGAAGAGCTGCAGCCTCTATCTATAAATTCACCCTAGGGTAAATCTAGAATAATATGGAAGAAAGGGGGATAGAAATGGTGCTGTTCTTACTAAGAGGTGATCCGAATCCTCTAAATACTTGAGGAATATGTGCAAGTGGTGAATAAAAAGTGCAAATGTGCAAAAGGAAAGACAGTATTAAATGTCAGAAAACGTGCAAAATACATCAAGAAAACTGATTGGTATCAGCACTTTTATGTCCTACTGTGTGGTGGTGTGTGTAAGCCTCCTAGTCAGAGGACCGCTTATCTGTAACAAATGCTACCAGAATCAGAAAATATGTGCATTCTTATTTCCAATAAATGGGAAATAAGTTTTCCTGTGCAAAAACCACAATCCTGTGCAAAGTCCACATTGAGAAAAATAAAATATTCCTGTGCAAAAAATCACAATGTAACTAGTGTATAATATTGATGTGATACTGAATTCAAACATGCATATAAAGTCCTCAGATGCTGGTATATAAAACAAGTCCAAAATAAAGTGACAATGTGCTCCTTCAAATTATTCTGTGCTTCTTAGAAAAAAGTGCCCCATAGGAAATGCACTCACTGCTATTATTCACCCCACAAGGAGGTATTTCGCCTTCACAGTATGGGCCACTGTGTAGCCTATGGGATAGGAAAGCCTTTTTTCCTGTGTCATCAGAGTGCTTCTGTGTGTGCGGTGTGAGTGGTATTACTGCTGTTAGCCTCTTAAATGTTGCCCACATGTAAAGAGGAAAGAAGCTCCATAGTGTGAAACCGTAAAAACATCCAAATATTTATTTATAATGTTGATGGGTACTCACATTTAATAGGAATTGTTTAAAGCAAAACATTAGAATCCTAAAATCAGGAAGCCAGAACGATCTGCACTCCACGGCCCAAAACGGGAAGTGAGGCAATGATGCTGTTAGCCTCTCCCTACGCGTTTCGTCACTGGGACATCATCTGGAGTGGCGCCATCTTGCTACACCATCCGGTTTTTATATGAGGTGTATCCCAAATTTGTGGCCATGTGACCGTGGCCATTTTTAGTTAGTCCGGGCTTCGGCATGGCGGTTTCTTTTAATATGTGGGTAAGATGGGAGTGGCTGGAATCAGATGCGCACCGGAAGTGATGTAAGAAGGCGCTGAGAACGCCGCTTTTTACTGTTCTTGCCTGTTTTTATTGTTACCAATGTAAGAGTCCACCCTGTTAACTTTAATAAATGCACCTTACCCTTTTAACCTACTACACTATTGGAGGCACTCTGTTCTTCTCCTTCCCCCATTGTTGCTGTATAATTTTACCGGAGTACATTGGGATGGTCCAGTGGAGGATCCCTACAGCTGGAGAAGTTACCCAGGGCCCCATTTTTAGTGTATGCGAGCTGAAAAGGACCTATTAGGATGCGGTGGAGAGTTTTACTCACTCACTGATGCGACTTACTTTACTATACTTTACTCTCTTAGCCACTTTGTTTTTATAACTTCTGTAAGAAGAGATGTAACAAGTGTAATGTATCTGTCTTATTCGAACATTTTTTGTACCAATAAAATTTCCTTTAAAAAAAAAAAAAAAAAAAGGGGCTAGTGTGTAATTTTTTTCAAATATGGTTTGAACCTACGTATCTCTTAGCCACTTTGTTTTTATAACTTCTGTAAGAAGAGATGTAACAAGTGTAATGTATCTGTCTTATTCGAACATTTTTTGTACCAATAAATTTTATATTTTAATATGAAAGCATTTTCCAAGCTTTGTAGCACCGTTAAAGTCTCTGTTATTCTGTTCTTTATTGTCCCTACTCTGTTTTGGGATGAGGGGCCTTGTATATTGGGTGTTGACCGTGAACCAGACCAATCCTAGTCATTACTTCTATATGGTTTCTTTTAATAGTGGTGTGACGCAAGAAGCCAATATGTAAACAACACTATTCCGCGGCATGACGAGCTGTAAATTTTAAAGGGACTACTTAATGTCAAATTGAAAACAAATGGGAACTGACACACCGCATATTATTACAACAATAAACACCATATTACACAATAATATTACAATTAAAAAAAGCATCATTACTAAAAATGTAATGGTATCTTGGCTGCGGGTAAGACTAGAGGTAGATGTTGTTAATAAAGAATAAAGAATGGTAAAGAATGTATTAAGACATCTGAGGCTGGATGAAAAAGCCCTTACTAAAAAAATCTACAGAAAAAATCTACAGAAAAAGAAGGGGGATTATATATATGTTACTGCAATATAAATTGCAAAAAAAACAGGACATTGCAAAAAATCGCAAAAAGTTGCAAATTGCAATAAAATTGTGTATATGTATAGAAAAAGACAAATATGTGCAATTAAACAATATATGCAATAGAAAGACATATTTAAAATATATATATTTAAAATATATATAAAAATCAATAAAAAACACAAAAAAAACCAAAAAAGCCAATAAAAAAAAAACAAAAACAATAAAAAACAAATAAAAATTCAAAGGGACGGAAGGTTGAGGGAATCCATATGCTGTTTGGGTATGGGAACCCCTAATGTAAAACCACCAACAAAAAGGAGAGGAATTAATAGGTAACTACAGATGGTATAAAACTACAAACCTAAGAATTAAAAATTTGTGAGGAAGCAATTCAAATCTATGTCAATGTTCAGGCCTTTAGGCTGAAGGGTGTCTAAAGTAAAGATCCACCTGGTTTGGTTTTGGGAGATTTTTTTGGGGAGAAAATAAGACCGGATGGATCCTCATTGTGACACTCTTTGAAATGTCTGGATACCCCATGTTTTGTGAAACCTGTTTTTATATTGTTTGTATGTTCCCTAATTCTGACGAATAGGGGTCTGGTGGTTCTACCCACATATTGTTTATCCCCTTCCAGCCGAGCGTACGCAGATGTGCGTACTTGGCTTTCCAGGGTGATAACGGGATGATTCCCGCAGCTGCAGGCATCATCCTGGTACCGTTTTTTACAGCGGGTGATCGGCTTTCCGGGTATAACAACCGATGCGGCTAAAAGCCGCTTGGCTGTTATATCGGAGCATCGGGAGGGGATGTCCCCCCCTCCCGCCGCCTCCCGCTGCTGTTACCGGGCCTCCCGGTGATCAATCGGCTGCCTCCGGCAGCTGGGGGCAGGCTGGAACGAAGCTGTGGGCGGCTTCGTTCCAGTCTTCTAAATGTAAACGCGGAAGCGACATCATGACGTCACTTCCCATTTACTCGGCTGCCAATGGCGCCGATTTTAAAAAGATATACAGTATTCAGAATCGCCGTTTTCAGCGATCTGAATACTTTGAAGTGCAAAGGAGGGATCAGGGGTCTTTTAGACCCCCGATCCCTCCATAAAGAGTACCTGTCACCACCTATTACTGTCACAAGGGATGTTTACATCCCTTGTGACAGCAATAAAAGTCATTAAAAAAAATATTTTTTTTTAACACAATTTATAAATATAAAAATTAATAAAATAAATTTTAAAAAAAATGTTTTTTTTAAAGCGCCCCCGTCCCCCGCAACCTCGCATAGCAAAGAAAACGCATACGGAAGTCGCGCCCGCATATGTAAACGGTGTTCAAATCCCACATGTGAGTTATCACCGCGATCGTCAGAGTGAGAGCAATAATTCTAGCACTAGACCTCCTCTGTAACTCTAACCTGGTAATGGTAAAAAAAATTTAAAGCGTTGCCTATAGAAATTCTTAGGTACCGTAGTTTGTCGCCATTCCACGAGTGTGTGCAATTATAAAGCGTGACATGTTTGGTATCTATTTACTCGGCGTAACATCATCTTTCACATTATACAAAAAATTTGGGGTAAATTTACTGTTTGTTTTTTTTTTAATTCATGAAAGTGTCCCTTTTCCCAAAAAATTTGTGTTTAAAACACCGCTGCACAAATACCGTGTGATATAAAATATTGCAACAATCTCCATTTTATTCTCTAGATTCTCTGCTAAAAAATATATATATAATGTTTGGGGGTTCTAAGTAATTTTCTAGCAAAAAATATGGATTTTAACTTGTAAACACCAAATTTCAAAAATAGGCTTAGTCATGAAAGGGTTAAGACAAGGGCATTCCAAGACATATGTGACATGTGTGCTGGAGCACGTTATTAACTCCTTAATTTTGTATTCTTTCCCTGTAACAGAGGATCTGAAAGCCACCTTTTTTCGTTCTGTTTTTTTACTTTTTCTGCAAGGAAGACACTTTCCACATTTGAAAAAACCTTTCAGATCTCTGAAGATCTTGATTTGTTTAGGAGGATCTAGTGCATTGTGCACCAACCTATTTCGTAAAGCGGGAGCCCTTTTATAGATAAAAGAGGGTTTACTCGGAAGTATATTTTTTAGCATATTATTCAGACTGTAAAATAGGCCAATGTTTTTTGAGAACCTTTTTTACTAATTTGTGTTGTCGACTGAATCCTGTAAAAAAGGCCATCTCGTTGTACCGATTGTTTTTGTCATTCTTCTTCTGTTCTATCGTGTTGTTTCTGTCCATTACTTTGATTTGATTTTTTAAGGATTCCATGTTCTTCCTTTTATATCCCTTTTCCGCAAATCTGTCAATGAGTACATTGGCCTGGCGGTCATAGTCTTGGAGGGTACTGCAATTACGTCAGATGCGCATAAGTTGGCCTTTTGGTACATTTCCTACCCATTTAGGGTGATGACAACTGTCCGTGGGGATGTATCCGTTATGATTGGCCTTCTTAAAAAAAGTTCTGGTGTGTAATTCTCTTCCTGCTTTGAAAATTTGGGGATCCAAATAGTCAATTCTTTGTTTATCCCACACGCCTGTGAATGTAATACCATAGATATTCTTGTTTATTTCTTCGAGAAAACTTTTCAGATCATCTTCTTCATCTCCATTGTCATCAATGTACCATTTGTACAATTTCAGATTTGTTCTTCTCACACTGTAAATTTGTTCCTCCTCCCATCTGTTAAGAAATAGATTTGTGACACTGGGGGCATATTTGGCCCCCCCACAGCTACTCCCTTAGTTTGTGTGTAGTAATCTCCCTTGTACCAAAAAAAGTTATGGCTCATCGCCATCCTTAGGCCTTCTAAAATATAGTTGATTTGGGCTTGTTTTAACTGTGTTTGGGTTTGCAAAGCCCATTCTGCACTATTTATGCTGTCTTCTTGTACGATGTTGGTATACAATGAATTTACATTGATTGTTACTAGAAAATCTTCATCTGTTACCTCCATATTTTTCAACTCCAAAATTAATTGTTTGCTATCCTTCAGGTAGGATTTGCCCTCTGGTACAAGTGGCTGTAGAAAGGTGTCTAAATATTCCCCTAGCCTTGAAAATAAGGAATCAATACTACTTATTATGGGTCTGCCCGGTGGTTTTTCTTGGTTCTCATGAATCTTGGGTACATAATAAATCATTGGCGTTTTTGCCGCTTCTGGAACTAAAAATCTTGTTTCTTTCTTGGATAAGATCCTCTTGTTTTTACCTTTTTGTACAGATGCTTACAATTTATTCTCATATTCTCCTTTCGGGTTATCCTTGAGTTAATTTATACGTGTTTGTGACACTTAACAGTTTCATCATCTCTTCTTCATAGTCTGTTTTTTTAATAATAACCACCCTTTGTCCGCCCCGCGGATGATCACTTCCTTCTTTTTCTCTATCTCCTTTATTGTTTTCCATATTTTTTCTTTTCTGAATTTCTTCACTTTTAAATTCTTTACATCCTCCTCCACCATCTTTTTAAAAACTTCCAAACTTTCGTTATTTTTAGATTTGAAATTAAAAATGGAATTATTCCTTAGTTGGGTATGTTTAAACTCTGTATCAACTGTTTTTCTTTATGCAAAAAACTTTTTTATGTTTAGTTTCCTGATGAATTTCTGTAGATCAATATACAATTCAAACTTATCCAGATCTTTGTCTGGGGCAAGGTTTAGTATTTGCATTTCTTCCTCATTAAAATTGATACCAGTTGAATTAGATATACCGTTCCCTAGTATTCTCGCCTTCTTTTTCTTTGTCCCCCCTCATTTGCCTCTAGTCCGCTTTCTCTTTCCCATCTCTAGGGTCTCTGGGAATCCTCTTGTCTGTCCCCCTGATGGGGTCTCTGTGTTCCCAGTTGACTTTTCTCTGTTCTCGATAATCGATCCTTTGATGCCTCTGTGTATTGTATCCTCCTTGGTTCCTCCGTGGTCCCCAATTTTGATAATAATTTCTTTGGGGTCTTTCTTCCCATTGTGGTCTTTGTGTTCCAAAGCCACCTCTCCTTCTTGGGGGTCTCCCCCTGTTCCCTCTGGGAAAAAAATCCCTCCTATGATGCGGTTCATTCTGGGGATAGCCTTGATGAGTGTATCTAGGAGGAGAGTACCTGTTTGGGCACCATTGAAATCTAGTTGTTCTCTGAGTATTTGAACGATAATACTCATTAGGTGTTCGCTCTTGATGTCTCTGATCTCTATATATGGGAGTTCTTTCACCTTCTCCATGTGTGGGACTTCTTTCACTCCTTGGTACTGGTCTAGGAGTTTCTACTATCTGTGGTCTGGTTTCATTCCATCCCGTTGTTTCCCTTTCTAATGAAGGGTCCCTAGAATCTTCTGTCATTGAGATGTTGTTGTCTTCCTTCAAATAATAATCATCCGCCTGCCATTTGTAAACGTGTTGGTTCCTATAATCCAATACATCTCCGTGAAATTTCTTTTGCTTTTTTTGTTGTATTTCCTTATAATATTTTTTAATTGCTCCTTGAAGATTGGTTTCCTTGTCCTTAAATTCATTGGAATCAGCAAAAGGGAGGAGTTGTTCTCTTAGGAGTTCTACTTCTGTTTCTATATATTTAAATTTGTGTTGTCTCCTAATAATTATTTTCTGCAAAAGGTCCATTTCACTTTGATTGAAGAACCTATACCAATTTATATTGCAGTAAGATATATATAATCCTCCTTCTTTTTCTGTAGATTTTTCATCCAGCCTCGGATGTCTTAATACATTCTTTACAACATCTACCTCTAGTCTTACTCGCAGCCAAGATACCATTAAGTTTTTTGGAATGATGCTTTTTTTAATTGTACTATTATTGTGTATTATGGTGTTTATTGTTGTAATAATATGCGGTGTGTCCATTCCCATTTGTTTTCAATTTGATGTTAAGCAGTCCCTTTAAAATTTACAGCTCGTCATGCCGCGGAATAGTGTTGTTTACATATTGGCTTCTTGCATCACAGCACTATTAAAAGAAACCGCCATGCCGAAGCCTGGACTAACTAAAAATGGCCTTGGTCACATGGCCACAAATTTGGGATACACCTCATACCATATAAAACTGGATGGTGTAGCAAGATGTCGCCGCTCCAGATTACGTCCCAGTGATGAAACGCGTAGGGTGGGGCTAATAGCATCATTGCATCACTTCCGGTTTCGGGCCATGGAGCGCAGATCGTTCCAGCTTCCTGATTTTAAGATTCTAATGTTTTGCTTTAAACAATTCCTATTAAATGTACCCATCAACATTATAAATAAATATTTGGATGTTTTTACGGTATCACACTATGGAGCTTCTTTCCTCTCTACATGTGGGCAACATTTAAGAGGCTAACAGCAGTGATACCACTCACACTGCAGACACGGAAGCACTCTGAGGACACAGGAAAAAAGGCTTTCCTATCCTGTAGGCTACACACTGGCCCATACTGTGAATTAATTGTATTCGGGTAGATTTAGACATCCATTTAAATCTCCTTTTCCGCTAAAGTCCAATCTGCATTTGAATTGCATTCTATAGGCTACTGACAGGTGGTGAGAAAGCGATGCGATACCTCGTCAACTCCTGTTTTAACTCCATTTTTCCCACCAATGTCGCAACCATGTGAAATGCACACTGTTGTGGAGTGTTTGTGGTGCTCCCCCATTTATCTGAATGAGTTGATACATGTCTGGTAAACTTTGTTGCAGATGCCAATTGAAGCATCGTGACTGCGGCATATTTCTGCTTAAGGGGGGGATGTTGAGGGATGGCAAAACCGCGCCTCAATTGTGCATTTTTCTGCCCCCCTCAACCACACTAAATGAGGCCTTAATGTTTTACGAGGAGCAGGTGTGAAAGTAGAACTGTAGGCAAATCTTTTTTTAAATTTTGAATAGAGTAAGGGAGGGTTATAACCCCTGTCAGATTTTTTTGCCATCTGTGTCCCATTGGAGAGATTTCCATTCACTTCCTGTCCCATAGCCAAAACAGGAAGTGAGAGGAAATCCCTGAAAATTAAAGGAATCCTTTGGGACCCCCCAGGTCCCCAGAAGGAATCCTCCCATTGGAAGATTTCCCCTCTACTACTTTTCTTGGGGAAATCCAAAATTTAGGATTTTCATTTACTTTCACTTTCAATGATAATGGTACACAGGACAAATAGAGAGGGTGAATCTCCCTAATGGGGTCACAGGCAGCCGTAAAAATTGACAGGTCTTCTAATCCCTCTCCACTTAATCCAAAACATAAAGAAAAAAAACGTTTTGCCTTTAGTTATACTTTAAAGTGAGGAGGAAGGATGGGGGCTGATAACAAGTGTGTTATAGTAGTTCCCATACACAGTGCAGAGATGTAGATCTCTTCTATTAGAAATTGCATCTTTTTTAATTGTATTGTAACTGCACTTGTCAGATCCCTTTTTCACCTACTTGCAAAGTGTACACTGCAACTCTTGACAGTGTTATAGGTTGTCTTCTATTGATGAATGCTCATTATTGGTTGAGTTTGTCCTCCTTCCCCTAACACTGTATTCTATACTTTCACAGTTACATAATTATTATTATTATTATTATACAGGATTTCTATAGCACTTTACAACTTGAGGGTAGACAGTACAGTGCTCATTAGCAGATGTGCAGAGTGCCATTAATTCTTAATGACACCCCCCAAACACCGGAAAACACATTGCATTTTCCAGTGCGAGAAAACGCATGGTGGCACGGCACCATGCAGTTCCATACGGCTACCCTGTATGTGTGTCAAACAAATGAGCTGCTGTGCCTGCACAAACGCACCCCCACAAAACACAAAACACAGAGGTGCGAACCTAGGCTTAGTGCCCAGCCAGTGCTAAAAAGTTACTCTATATGCCTGACAGGCTTGCAGAGTCTTAAACAAATCCAATGTGTTTTTTTCAGCTAAAATCTGACAAGGCAACTGGGGTTTGTAGCTGTGCATAAAAAAAAAAAACATTTTAAAGAAGTTTGTATTAGAGTTAGAGAGTAACATTATTATTATTTTTATTATTATACAGGATTTATATAGCGCTGACAGTTTGCGGAGCGCTTTACCACAGACAGTACAGTTACAATACAATTCAAAATAGGAGAAGTCAGAGGGCACTGCTCGTTAGAGCTTACAATCTAGAAGGGAAAGTCAAGTAATACAAAAGGTCAGGGCTGTTTTGAAGGAGGGGAAAGTGGGGCAGCTGCCCTGGGCCCTGTCAGTGTTGTGGGGCCTGACATCCTAACAATCGCTCCCTGGCACATGCAGCTGTAGCTGAAGGGAAAGGGAAGCAGTGATCGGAGGTGTCCGTGCCTGACAGCGACTCTGGCAGCGTGGAGAGACACACTGACAAGCAATGGCAGAGAACAGAGGAGTGAGGGAGGATCGCATAGAGGAGACAATGACATTCCTAACACATTTTCTAACGCAGCAAAAATAAGGAAAGCCGGTGGTGCGAAAGTTACAATGTGAAATAGAACATGTGCTTGGCTGAGTTGATGTTTGCTTGCTATTAACATTACTAGGAATGCCTGTACATAAACTGGTCAGCATGGACGAGCAGACAGCTGGTATGTTTTGTGATTGGCAATCTGAATTTGCAAGTTTGCTCTGCTGAGTTGAACTTTCGCTGCTTTAGTGGCTAAAGTCACTTATCTCTGCCTCTCTGCTTGCTATGCTCTTTGACAGTACTGTTTTGAATGTAATCCTGGTCAGCTCCATGATTAACCCCATCTTTTCTGCCATATGTTAAATTCTGCTGCAATGCAAGACAACACTTCTACTCTGGCAAGGGGACTACTGTGTGAGTTTGTAGCATAATATATCTAGCAAACAATCAGTGATCAATAATTGCATGCAGTTACCTCTAGCAATCAATCAGTTAACAGTAATGATGTTTAGTAATCTCCAGCAACCAATCAGTGAGTGGCAATTTTGTGTAGTAACCTCTAGCAACCGACTAGTGAGTGGTATGATGAGCAGTAACCTCTAGGACCCAATCAGTGAGCAGGAGCAGTAAGGATTTGCTGTAACCTCTAGCAACCAATGGGTGAGCAATAATGATGTGCTGTAACCACTAGCAACCAATCAGTGAGTGTTAATGATGTGCAGTAACCTCTAGAAACCAATCAGTGGGTGGTAATGATGTCCAATAACCTCTAGTAACCAATGGGTGAGCAGTAATGATGTGCAGTAACCTCTAGCAACCAGTCAGTGGGTGGTAATGATGTGCAGTAACCTCTGGCAACCAATGGGTGAGCAATAATGATGTGCAGTAACTTCTAGCAACCAATCAGCGTGTGATAATGATGTGCAGTAACCTCTAGAAACCAATGGGTGAGCAGTAAAGAGGTTCAGTAACCTCTAGCAACCAATCAGAGTGTGATAATGATGTTCAGTAGTCTCTAGCAACCAATCAGTGAGCAGTAAGGATGTTGATAACCTCTAGCAACCAATGGATGAGCGTTAATGATGTGCAGTTACCTCCAGCATTTGATGAGTGAGTGGTAAGGATGCGCAGTAACCTTTAACCTTTAGCAACCATCTAGTGAGCAGAAATCTTGTGCTATAACCTTTAGCAACTAATCAGTGAGCTGATGTGTGCTGTAACCTCTGCAACCAATTGCAACTGTTTCCTGATCTGCTGCAGTAAAATGATTTTGAGTCTAGCTGACACTTATTGTATGCCTCAGACCAGGTGGAGAGCAAAATTGCATTCCGGGGGCTGGGGGGGTTGGGGGTTGGCATTGGGCTTGGGGGGGTCCAAGAAAATGTTTTCCCAGGGTCCAATCAATATTAAAGATGGCCCTGCAAAAGGTAATAACTGTGGGGGATGAGCTGATGGAGAACATAAGCATACAGTTGTTAGGTGTGGGCAGGATAGGCTTCTCTGAGAAGGAGGGTTTTGAGGGACCGTCTAAAAGCTAACAGAGTAGGAGATAATCGGACAGATTGGGGTAAGGAGTTCTATAGGATGGGAGAGGCTCTGGAAAAGTCCTGGAGGCAAGCATGGGAGGAGGTGACGAGGGAGCTAGAGAGCAGGAGGTCTTGGGAGGAACGAAGAGAACGATTAGGTTGGTATTTTGAGACTAGGCTAGTGATAATGAAATAAACCATGAGAAGACATAACAAAGAATCCTTAAAGTGTTTGTTAAGGCAAAATATTAAAACACTGCCAGCCCCTCTAATATAGGCAGACATACCACACTGTGTAAGGCATTTCTAAAAACTAGGCATGTAAATACTTTTTTAGAGCGATCTTCAGGCCGGTTACATGACTTGCAGCTGCTTTACAGCTCCAATACATGGCTACTGCAGGAAGGACCAAGATCTCCCTCTAACATCAGCCGGGGAGGTCACGTGGCCACTCAGCCCCTCCCGCAGAAGCCCTGTCTCAGAGATGTAAAGAAGCTGCGAGTCATGTGACCGGCCTGAAGATAGCTCTTAAAATGTATTTACAATCCTTGTTTAAATAAAAGACTTACACAGTGTGATATGCCTGCCTATAATAGAGGGGCTGGCAGTGACCATTGTAAGTTATGATTATAATAACAGCGGCAGGGGGTGGGTGGAGACAGAGACACAGAACACGAGGCTGACAGGCAAGGAGGAGCGGGTGAGTGGGAGAGAGGAGAGCAGAGCAGGGCTGCGGATGATAGAGGGACGTACACTGACCACAGTGGTCAGGGCTCAGCAGCCCTGATTATCGTGGTCAGCGCAGAGAAGGGGACACAGGAAGTGGCAGGATCAGTAAGGCTTTTTACCGTTTTGAGAGAGGCAGATTACACAGCACATGCACTGTGCGGTTTAATCTGCTTTAAAGGAGAAGTCCAGCCTGGGCTCGTTTGGCTGAACTTCTCCTATGGGTCACAAAAGTGCAATCCATTTTGCACTCCTTTGACCTGTTTTCAGCGGAGAGAGCGGTCTGAAGTCTGATCTCCGCTGACATCACTGGAATCAGTCCCGGCAGAGCGTCATCCCGACTTAGGAAGTCTGGATCTGCCAGCTGCCTGGACTGATGGCTGTTTCAGCCTCTCAGCGAGCTGCTGAGACGGCCGCTCCCTGCCCCTCCACAGCTTAGTGCTCCAATGAGTGTGGAAGAGCAGAGCGGGAGAGATGCTGACTGACAGGCAGCAGATATCCGCTCTGGGAGGTGAGAGAACAGAGCCATCAGCGGTGTTCGGTGGCTTGGTTCTCAGTGAAGAGGTGGCAGGGGACAGATGCAGCATCCACCTAGTTAAGTATGAATCTAAAAAAAACAAAAACCCTTACTTCTCTTTTAAGCGACCAGGATCTATACTTTTTTTTTTTTTTTTTTTTTTTGTAGGTTAACAAACACTTTAAGAACTCCTTAAGAGCTATATTAGTGATATAAAAACTATTGACTTTGCACTGGTATGTTCAGATTGTAAATTTGCACTACATTTGGTACGTAGTAATTGGAGCAAAGGAGTTACCTTGCCCCCAATTCCACATGTTTTGTATACTCTCAATGGGACAACAGTATGGAAACTTCACACCCTACAAATGAACTTTTAGGCATATGAATGCTGTGCATAACAAGTCATTCACATCACAGCAAAACAAAATACTAAGCACTGCTGGATAACATAAAAATTCAATAGTGTAATTACTACTAAATGTACACCATTGTACATTAGTTCTGTGGATATAACAAAACAAGTAATATCAAAATAATGTGCTTCGAGAGGAAATACATAAAATTTGGAAACCCCTCCCAATGTTTTCCAGTGAAATTTTGATTGAATGTTGGATGAATGTTTTGTAAATTACTTGCTTTACAATTATCCCTGCATGCTTCCTAGTCTCTGTGGACACTTACATTCCGATGTACTGGGATTGCTACATACTAATATGAAAGAATAGGCAAAAATATTAAAAGAAAAACTAGTTTGCATAAGCTCGAAATCTCTGTGTGGAGAAAATGTGTGCTCATGTATAACAAGGGCCCTCATTATTGGACATTCTACTCCAATGTGCATTGAGTAATGCACACATTTGATGTGTGTTAATGCAATTGTGTTGTTTTGTTCACATATAGTTGTTGTGTGACAAGTCTCTTTTAGTTAATGACCGTCTAAATACCTAAAAATGTCTACAATGTATTGATACATTTTCCTGCG
Organism: Aquarana catesbeiana; assembly: GCF_042186555.1. NCBI lineage: Eukaryota > Metazoa > Chordata > Amphibia > Anura > Ranidae > Aquarana > Aquarana catesbeiana. The sequence goes on from NC_133328.1 coordinate 186,518,610, forward strand.
TTATTATGCTGATGTCATGGCAACTAATGCAGCAAAGATAGTCAAGGTGATCTTGCCTGCTTCAATGCAGACCTCTTGCATGTAATTGTGGCGAGTGATCTCGACAGAATGAAACAGATCAAAGGCATTTGAAAGTGAAAGGCTGAAGCCGGGGTCGATAACTGGGTCTGGCTCCTATGAAGCATGATGCCTCCTGACATTTGTTGAAATCAGTGGTGTACCGCAGACAGGAACCATCAAACCAGCCCACAACACCTCTTCCCTAGTCAAATTTAAATAAATAAGAATAATTTATCAATGTCATTTTATTTAGTACATTACAGCAAAACCAGAGAGTAAGGAGACGTGAAGCACTTTTATTTAGGTAGCAAACCTAGTAATAAATATTGAGTGCTAGACACAGCTGAGCAAAGACACATACTTGTGTATGGTTAATGATGTAATTTAATAGCTTTGTCTTTCAAGAAATTACTTCTAAAACTGATGAAGTTTTATGTCAGCATTTTGCATGTGGCATGGGACCAAATTATAAATGATAATCAGGTGTTCTTGATAAGATATATCTAACTTAAAACATTTACTGCAAAGGCATTGTACACTTTCAAATGTTTTTGTTGTTTGAATTTGGTATTCGTGTAGTTCTAGTCCATGTGTTGTTTGTTTGCCTTACCTTGTAACAATGGGCTCACATGTTGTGGCTGCAGTTTGTAGTGTCATGGTTGATTAGTCTCCATTTGTCCAGGTATTAATTCAGCAAGCTTGTCCCTAGGGAATGGCAAATCCTTGTTCCAAGTCACACGGTGCCCCATGCATGGACTACGTAGGACTGCAGGACAGGTAAGTGGTCTTTTTTGCCTCATTAAGCCACCAGGGAATATAAGGTGTACCTCCCAGCTAGCTTCCAACCACCAATGCTGGGGATGGGGCAATTATTGTTCCAGGCAGCCATGTCAGCCACTACAAACCAGTGCTGCAATACTTGGGGGATATAGTTCCAGCTAGCCAATAACCACCAATGCTGGGGAGATATTGTTCAAGCCAGCCACCAACCATCTATGGTGGGGTAAGTTAGTGAGTTTCCATCTTCACCCAGTCTTCCCTGGCTGTTTGAATGGGTGTAGATGACATCACTCCTGCGCATGTGCATGGGAGTCAGGATCGTGGCACAGCGCTCTGAAATGATGGCACGGTGTACCCTCAATGTAGAGCACAGTGCTCATGCGCCAGTGACAACACTGGCTGCTTAAATTGTGAATATCTCTTAAACAGTGCTCCTTTAGGAGATATTTATTGTACCTACAGGTAAGACTTGTTGTAAGCTTACATGTAGGTACACATTTAAAATAAGAGTTTACTACTGCTTTAACCAACAGTGCTGAAGAGAATGGTGTTATTGTTCCAGCCAGCCACTAACCACCAGTGCTGGGAGGGGTATTTTAAGAGTTAGCTACTAACCACCAATGCAGGGGGGGGAGGGGATTTTATCAGTTAGCCACTGACTAGCATTCTCATGCTGGGGGAGGGAGGGTTTATTTTTACAGCCAGTCATTGACCACCAATATTTCTGACCAATGTCTTTATTGTCTCAACAGCTGCTGGTTGCAGAAGTAGTCACTGGCTATTTTATGAGGTTAATCTTTAAAGTAGAACTGAAGGCAAAACATTTCTTTTTTCATTTTGAAAGTAAGAGAGAGTTATAACCTCTGTAAGGTTTTTTGCCATCTGTATCCCATTGTGGATATTTCCCCTCACTTTCTGTCTCAAAGCCAAAATCAGAAGTGAGCTTAAATCCCTTCAAAGTGAGCGAACTCATGGTTGTCACAAGGGTCACCAGAACTAATGTCCCCATTGGAAGTGTTCCCTTTATCCCTGTCCTGGGGACAGCCCAAAATTTGGGATTTTGTTTTACTTTCACTTTTGATAATGATGATAAACAGGACAAATAGAGAGGGTGAATCTCCCTAATGGGGGCACAGAAAAAGACAGTCATAAAACCCTGACAGGTGTACCAATTCCTCTCCACTCTATCCAAATCAAAAAAAGTTTTGCATTTAGTTTTACTTTAAGGTAAGTTAATAAGAAAAAGTGTTGGAAAAGTTGAATAAAAAAAAAAAAAAAAAAGATTGTGCTGAATGCTCTATGTTCCTGGTAGACTGAAATTATGTTTATCCATGTCCCTTTAAGACCTTTAGGCCCCTTTCACACTGGGGCAGTTTGCAGGCGTTATTGAGCTAAAAATAGCACCTGCAAAACGACCTAAAACTGCCGCTGCTGTTTCTCCAGTGTGAAAGCCCGAGGGCTTTCACACTGAAGCGGTGCGCTGGCAGGAGAGAAAAAAAACTCCTGCAACCAGCATCTTTGGATCGGTGAAGGAGCGGTGTATTCACCGCTCCTAAACCGTTCCTGCCTATTGAAATTAATGGGGCAGCGCGGCTATAATGTAGCGGCGATATGCGAGCGGTTTTAACCCTTTTCCAGCCGCCGCTAAAACGATGGTAAAGCTGCGCTAAAAATAGCGCTGTTTTACCGCCGATGCCCCCACCGCCCCAGTGTGAAAGGGGCCTAACAATGCTAATGCATTTTAGCCACACCCACTATTCAGCTTTATTACTGCAAATAATTTCTTTTAAAACGTTTACACATGTAGCTGGCTGAAGTGTGGCATGGCTCCCTTTTGTTGTGTTGCAGGCCCAATTTATGAATTTACACACAGGCCCACTGTATTCAGAAAATGCCCCTGCACGGTGATTGTGGCTTAGGGAACTTGTATGCATCGGCTATGCAAATGCATTCTGCAGTTGCTCTTTTATGTTTAGATTTGTTACATTCATTTGCATAAGTATTTAAAGCAAAATCAAATAGCAGCTTTCAAAAGAAAAGTAATTCGGACAGGAACGTCTAAGAATGCGAGTAGAAGAGCAAGACATGAAATGTGTTTTAAATAAATAGTGAGCAGAATGCAAAAAAGAGCTTTATTCTTTCATGTAATGTACATGCCTGTTTGCCTACAAAATGCTGAGTTTTTAGCCAGCAGTGTGCAAGAGGCCTATAGGAAGGCACAGTCTGCTGTCTCCACTGCAAGTGGCGCTCAACCACAGCAGCAATGCAGAGGGAGGGGAAGTCATGGGGAACAGGGTTCCCCTATGGTTTCCTGAGTCACTGGGGTAGAGATCTAATTGGATGCTGGCCCACCATGTGACTCTGGTGGTTATCATAAGTATGGCAGAGCCTATTTAAGACCCTGGCCCCTGGGTTTGGTGTGTTCTTTGTGGGTGGTTAAAGTAGGGAGAGGTACCCCATCTGTTAGGGACAGTACTAGCGATAGGGAAAGTTTCCTGATGAGGAGGGAAAGCGTAGGGTCGCATCTCTCTCAATACCTTCCTGATTGGGCATGAGACAGCCAGGCAGCATTTTGTTCCCTCTCAACCCACTGTCGGTCTGGCTGGGACCTACTTCTTCATGTTATTGGAAACTGTGAGTGTGCCCGGCTGGTTAGCTGTTGTGAGCTGTTGCTGCATTACTTCAATACAAGTTTTGTATTGCACCTGACTGTGTAAGTTTTTGCCGGCGCACCACGCTGCACCCCACCTACAGGCCATGTAGTCCAGAATTTACAGTAAAAGCAACAATGGTTCTTTATTGAAAGCTAGGTAATAGAGTTGTAACCATAATTTGCTTATAATAATATGGTGTTGTTTCAGCAGTCACTCACTTATTCCTTGCAATCTTATTTTAAATCATTAGAAGGCACGACCTTGGGACTGGTCAAGGTGGATCTATTTCTGGAGGAAGATGCAACAAGATTGATCTTGTGGTTTGACCTTTATGACATTCTATTCAGCATGGATATGTAACAATCTGTTTATGAAACAACAGGATATAGCTAGATTGTATCTACTTATATCCTCTACATTTCTAATTATTTGTGAAAAAACATAATTTAAAAATGATTCATAAATCATGCACTGATTCTGGCTTATTGCATTGTTTCCTTTTTTTGTTAGAACTTTCTTTAAATCATTTATTTTTCATAAAGTTCTATTGATTGCAGCGCTGTGGATTGTGTCACAGCACGCTGCACTGAAGAAAAGTACTGCATGGTGTAAATGGACAAGTTTTTTTGCCTTGTCTTGCGCTGAGCAAGGTTGCCTTGCGTTGGGACTGCGCTGAGCAAGGTTGACTTGCATTGGGACTGAACTGATCAAGGTTGCCCAGCGCAGTCCTAACACACCTAGTGTTAATATAACATTACCATCATATATACAATTGAAATGAATTAAGGAAATTTACGTTTATCAAATATTGATTATGTATACAACATCAGTTAGAGCAGCTGCTCCATAATTGTCAGTAACCTAAAATACAGTATTTTTTTGTCAACATAATTGCCTATTTAAAGCAGCCAGCATAACACTAGTGTTAATATTAAATAAAACAGAAACAAGCTGAAAATAGTGCTGTTACTGTGGAAGATGTCTTGACTCACAATTCCCCACTGTGGTATTACTGAGTATGTGTTAGCAGAGGAAGAGCAGATGGAAAAAAAACCATGATCCAAATTAATTTCCTAAAGTTAGAATGGCACAGCTAAAAATACTGTTGCTTTGCTGGCACATATTGAAAAAAAAAGTACGATAAATCTTAGACCCTGTAGCAAAATATGCAGTCTAATAAGGCAAAAGTGCAGTATTTAAACTGAAGGAGACCCCAGTAATCAATGAACAATTACTTATTTTGCTCATTGATTTATAGAGCTGACATTTTTTTCTGCGTTGCTTTCCAGGGAACATTGAACCACTTGAATCTTGACTAGGTAATGGTTAGATGCGTTCAGTATTGCTAACTTATTCATGGGAGAGTGGAAGGACAAGTATGTGTTTGAAAAAAAGAGAGACGAGCTGTTGTTTTATAGACGGTATATAGATGACCTTATGTTCATATGGGCAGGCTCTGAATCCTCCCTGATAGACTATTTAGATCATCTAAACTGTAATCGTAACAATATAAATTTAACTAGTCAGTGGAGTAAAAATCAGATCAATTTCTTAGATGTCAGTATATATATAGGGTTAATGATAGGTTAGAGACTAAAGTTTACTTTAAACCAACTGATAGGAACATTTTCCTGCCCCGTCAGAGTGGCCACCCTCCTTTATGGTTAAAGAACATCCCAAAGGGGCAGATAACACGTGTTAAGAGGAACTGCTCAACAATAGGTGACTTTGAGACACAATCAGAAATATTTAAACAATGGTTCATAGAGAAAGGGTATGATCCTCATAGACTGGATGTGGTCATTAATGAGGTTAAGGCTATTCCATGTGAGGGGTGTTTAACCGGTTCCCGACTGGCGCACGCCGATGTACGTCGGCAGAATGGCACGGCTGGGCAAATGGGCGTACCCGTACGTCCCTTTGAATTTGCCGACGTGCCATTGCGTGCGCGCCGACCGGGAGCTCCGTGAGTCGGGTCGCGGGTCCCGTGGACTCGATCGTCGTGGGGATACCCGCGATCGCCTCACAGAGAGGACGAACGGGGAGATACTAATGTAAACAAGCATCTCCTCGTTCTGCCTAGTGACAGTGTCACTGATCTCTGCTCCCTGTGATCGGGAGCAGAGATCAGTGATGTGTCACATGTAGCCACGCCAGTTAGTAAAACTCCCCAGGACATACTTAACCCCTCCCTAGCCCCCTAGTGGTTAACCCCTTCACTGCCAGTGTCATTTACACAGGAATCAGTGCATTTGTATAGCACTGATTGCTGTACAAATGACAATGGTCCCAAAAATATGTCAAAAATGTCCAATGTGTCCGCCATAATGTCGCAGTCACAATAAAAATCGCTGATTGCCGCCATTACTAGTGAAAAAAAAAAATTTAATAATAAAAATGCCATAAAACTATCCCTATTTTGTAAAAGCTATAACTTTTGCTCAAACCAATCAATAAACGCTTATTGCAATTTTTGTTTACCAAAAATATGTAGAAGAATACGTATCGGCCTAAACTGAGGAAAAAAAATGTTTTTTCAAATATTTTCGGGGGATATTTATTAAGCAAAAAGTAAAAAATAATGCGTTTTTTTCAAAATTGTCGTTTTTTTTTTGTTTATAACGCAAAAAATAAAAACCGCAGAGGTGATCAAATACCACCAAAAGAAAGCTCTATTTGTGGGAAAAAAAGGACGTTAATTCTGTTTGGGAGCCACGTCGCACAACCGCGCAATTGTCAGTTAAAGTGATGCAGTGCCGAATCGCAAAAAACGCACTGGTCAGGTAGGGGGTAAATTCTTCCGGGACGGAAGTGGTTAAGGAATACAACAGTGGCCAGGACACATACAGATTATGAATAGAGTTTTATTACATCATTCCACTCTCAATACAAAGAAGTAGAGTCTATATTTAAAGCCCCATTGGCAAGCCCTCCCTTGCCCATGCAGGGAGGTGACTACCCCTATGAGAGGAATGGTGAAATTTATATCAACAGTGAATCACAGGGAACTTGAAACAAAGGGATTCATAACGTGCAATATTACGCACGTGGTGTATGTATTGACATTCCCATGTGGGTTGATGTATGTGAGGCCACACAAAAAAGCCGCAGAAGGTCCGTATTGGGTAACATATACAGAACATAAAGCTCGGATTTAAAGATCATAACGTTTCACTGCACTTTAAACTGTATCACAATCAGGACCCCTCAGGTTTACGGTTTTGGGGGGTAGAACACGTAAAACCAGTGTGGAGAGGGTCCAATCAGGTTAGGGAACTCTCCAAACGTGAAACCTATTGGATATCCATCCCTCTGGTGAGTGTGAACCCCGAAGGGGAGTGTGATGCACGGACTTCGGTGTGGGGTGTTTAATTATGTAACATAGCAGGATCACCATCTGAGGTTTCTGGGACTTTTCACACCATCTGTCAACTGCTTATCCCTTGGGTGTTAATTACACATGAAAGCTGATCATAAACTTTATGACAGTAACGCTGCTATAATAATTATAGGCACCTGAGTTGGACTTGTGTACTTTTTTATTATTTTCTTTAATGGTTAGATGCTACATTTTTTTTTGCTCTCTATGATAACATGAGGGTGCTTTCCTCTCTCTCCCGGTCCTGGTGACAGGCTGTCTTGGAGGAAGGAAACTAAGAGAAATATCTCCAACAGGGACAAAGAGAGCAAGCAAGCAGCCCTAGCAACAGTGGATGAATGAGAACCTGTGTCTGCTTTCTAATGTTGTTTTCCTGACCAAGGGATGTCTGTTTCGCTCATTTAAGGAAAAACCTCCCATCAGGGTTCATGACAGCAAGCAAAAAAAAAAAAAACTTTGAAGGTTTTTAACCCTTTCCAACTACATGCAAGGCTAAAAAAATATTTTGACAGGCTATATACAAATTTGCGGTAAAGCCAAATTTCACTAGTATGTTTGTTGGGTTATCTTTCATTTTTATGGCTGCTCTAATGTGATGAAATGCTGAATTTGGTTGTTTTCTATTGACTACTACAGTTTACAAATGGTCACTACACTATTGTGTTTTTCTGAAGCCACTAAGAAATAATGGGTCTCATATATCAAACTGTCAGTACTAGTGCTGCTCTTCAATGACCCATTAGGTTTAAACATGTCTAAAAAAATGACAGCTGGAAACTGATAGTTTAAATCTGATGGTGACTATGGGAAAATACTGACAAGCCTTAGTACAGATGCTGTGATACACGCGGCCCAGTTTACCCATTGGTTGAACTAAACTAAATTGATTTAAGACTGCTGTTATCCTATGCTGTTAGGGCTCTTTCACACGGAGGATCCGTATGTCCGTTTTTCATCCTTCCGTTTTCGGATGAAAAACGGACATACATGTATCCCTATGGAGCGTCGGATGTCAGCGGTGACATGTCCGCTGACATCCGAGCCGCTCCGGTCCGAAAAGTGTAACGGAGGAAAACCCTACTTTTCCATCCATTTTCGGATCGGATTGGGTGACGACGGACTCTACGGTCCGTCATCATCCGATCCCCCATAGGGGAGAGCGGCGCTCTCACAGTGTGCAGCGATGGACCTGTCACTTTCCTGCTCAGCGGGGCTGAGCAAGCGGGTGTTCACTGATCCGCCCTGTGTGAAAGAGCCCTTAGTCTTTTCAGCTACATGTCAGTGGCTTTACAAGTATAAAATGTTACATTTAAATGAAATATGAATGTTACAATTTCACAGTTGATTAATGTAAGCTACAGCAGGTTCACACTTGTGCGGGTGGTTTAGCTTGCGTTTGCGCAGGCACAGCAACCCGTTCATTTGAACTGCATGGTGCTTTTGCACCATGCAGTTTCACGTCTCCGAAAAATGCACACCTGCAAAACAGCAGCACCTTTGGCCTGTAGGTTGGGGAATGCACGTAATTAACACTGTTACAGTGGAAGCTAGCCTAGGAAATTGTATAATACATTATGCAGCTTCTAGGATTAGGTTCACACTGTAGCTGGTCCAGGAAAGTGCGTAGATTTCACACGTTCCCTGACCTGCAGGCAAATCGCGCTGCTTTTTAGCAAACACACAGGGTTGCCATTAGTTGTTAAATGGCACTCCCATGCATCGAAAAACATGGCATGGTTTCAGGTGTGCGCAAACACCATGCAGTTCCTGCAGGTGCAGCAGCCCATTCAAATTATTTGCCCAGAACTATACAACTTTAAGAGGCTTCACATAATTTCAAGGATATTGGGGAAAGGGCATGGCAATTCCACTTTATGTGCTATGCCTTTGGTCCAAAACTGGAGGAGAAAGGTATCCCAACAAAAATATTTACAGCTGCTTTAAAAAAATTTCCAATTTTTTCGGAAACTTGTATATGGACAGCACCAAATGAGTTTGTATAATTAATATAAATCTGGAATATTTTGAAGTTCATTTAATAAAGCTGTAGTAAATGCTGACAATTTAAAAAAAGGCCAGCCCCCCTGCAAGATAATGTCATAATGTGCTAGTATGCATCGCACATTATGAGAGACTTGTTTTTAAACTAAGCCCTCCAGCAGAAAGCTGACACAGCTTTCATCTTTACTCGGTCCTCCTTCCAGGTCCACTTGAATGGCCGAGCCACAAAGACGTCAACTCCCTTGCATGCATGGGAGTCATGGCCGCTGCACAGAGCTCTGAAGGGACAGCTTGAGTATGCCATCCCTTTAGAGCACATGTGCTGGTGAAATCAATGGCTGCTGCTCACTGGCATATCTCCTAAATGGTGCACATTTAGGAGATATTCATTTTAACTACAGGTAGGCATTATTATTGTGAGCTTACCTGTTAGTAAAAGTCGAAGAAACAAGTTTACTACTGCTTTAAACTGAATAGTGCAAAATCTGGTGCAGCTATGCATATAAAAAAAATTAGCTTCCAGGTTTTTTTGTCAAAGCTTAAAGGGTAAGTTCTTTACAGAAAAATCTGTAAGGTGACCCTCTCCTCACCCTCCCCCCCCCCCCCCCCCCGTGTCCCGCTGACCTGGAGCGTGGTGATATCCTGCTATGAGCCCTGGTATAGCCGCATCACCGGTCTAGGACTTAGAAATCCGTCTCCAAAATGTACCCCGTCAGGAGGTACGTTTAGGAGCATTCTAATTGGTCAGCGCCGAGCAATCAGAACCCGCATAGCCTGTCCTGTCAGTGGGGGAGAAGAGGAGAGAAAGCTAAGGGGATTTCTAAGCCCCGGACCGGTGATGTGGCTATACCAGGGCTCATAGTGGGAGATCGCCGCCCTCCAGGTCAGCGGGACTGGGGGGGTGAGGAGGGGGTCCTGTGTAAGTTCACCTTACAGATTTTTCTGTAAAGGTGAACTTACACTTACACTTTAAAGTGTGCTGTTAAAAGCATTTTTTTTAATTTAATACCATGTGGTTTTGCACAGAGTATCCCCGATCCTTCTCTTCTCTGGTCCCCTGCTGGCACTTGTGGCCCTTCCCTCCTGCTGAGTGCCCCTACAGCAAGCTGCTTGGCCCCGCCAGTACTCTCTCCTCATTGGCTCACTGGCTGTCTCAATGGTTGTGGCCAATGGCTCCTGCTGCTGTCTCAGACAATGAGGAGGAAGAGACCCAGGAGAGCCGCTGCTCTTGTGTGTGTGCTGGATCAAAATGGGACTCTGGTAAGTATTAGGGAGGGCGGGGGGGAGGGGGGGCTTATCCTTAAGCCTTTACAACCAATTTAATTGAACAAGCTGAAGTTAGAAGCTGGGTGGCTATCAAGCAGAGCAGTACCAGATTTTGTAAACAGATTTCGTAAATTAAACCCATTGTATTTTTTCATAATACAACAACATTGTCACTAAGAATAATTTAAAAGATGACAACACTGCAAAGTAGAGAAGACAAGCAAGATAACGCCAGTTATTTTTACTTAATGATTTGCTAGATACATGATATGACCAAAGGTTTGTGACCATCAGATCTATATAAACTTGCTGGACATCTCATCAAATGAATAGGCATTAATAAGAGGTTGGATTTCCCTTTGCAGTTTTTACAGCCTCCACTCTTATAAGAAGGCTTTCCACAAGATTTTGGTGTCAGTCTATGGGGATTTGTGCCCATTCAACCAAAAGAGCATTTGTGAATTGGGGTAATGATGTTGGATGAGAAGACCTGGCTCACAACTGGAATTCCAGTTTATTCTATAGGTGTTTAATATAACTGAGGTTAGGGCTCTATATAGGCCATCCAAATTCCCCCACAGTGAGCTCATCAAACCATGTCTTTATGGAGCTGGGTTGTCCACAGGGACACAAATAGGCGGGAGCAAAAAAGCATATTCCCCAAACTGTTGTCAGCTCAAAACAGTATCATTCACTGAAAACTAGACATCTGCAATTTGTTTCGTAACAAATTGAAATTCAGCGGAATTTTGCATCTTTCAGACATTCGGATTTATCCGAATGTCCGAAGAAAAAGATAACGAATTTCAACTAATACGAAAGAAATTATAGCAGATATAATGAATGGATTTGACATGATTCGATAATTCGTTAAAGATCTAATGAAAGAAAAGGTCAACTCAAAGTAAATCTAAAGCCCCATACACACGAAAGGACTTTGTACAAACTTTCCCTTGGATTTTTGTACAAAGGGCGTTGGCCAGAAGTTTGTCTTGCATACAGACAACAGGACTTTTCCAGCCAACTTTCACCAAATCACGTGGTTTTTCAGCTCTTTACCACCACCCTTTGTTCAACTTCTGTATTGTTGTCTGATATTGTGTCAATCTCGCCACTTTTATTGGCGAGATTGACACCTAGCGAGCCGTGTTCACACTGGTGCGGGGATCCGACTTGGATCCCCGCCAATGCCAGGCACTGTGTTTGGTATGAATCTTGAGGGGGAACTCCACGCCAAATTTTAAATAAAAAAACAGTATGGGTTCCCCTCCAGGGGCATACCAGGCCCTTAGATCTGGTATGGATTTTAAGGGGAACCCTCTATGCCGAAAAAACAGCGTGGGGGTTCCCCCAAAATCCATACCAGACCCTTATCCGAGCACGCAGCCCGGCCGGTCAGGAAAGTGGGTAGGGACGAGCGAGCGCCCCCCCTCCTGAGCCGTAACAGGCCGCATGCCCTCAACATGGGGGGTGGGTGCTTTGGGGGAGGGGGCGCCCTGCGGCCCCCCATCCCAAAGCACCTTGTCCCCATGTTGATGAGGACAAGGGCCTCTTCCCGACAACCCTGGCCGGTGGTTGTCGGGGTCTGCGGGCTTATCAGAATCTGGGAGCCCCCTTTAATAAGGGGGCCCCCAGATCCCAGCCCCCCACCCTATGTGAATGAGTATGGGGTACATGGTACCCCTAGCCATTCACCTAGGGAAAAAAAAGTGTCCATAAAAAAAACACACTACACAGGTTTTAAAAGTAATTTATTAGGCAGCTCCAGGGGTTTTCTTTCGACTTCGGGGGTCTCTCAGGCCTCTTCTCCTTCTCTCCGGTGTCGTCTCCGCGCTCTCTGGTTCTTCTTCCTTCTGCCGGGCTCCTCCGCTATCTTCTGCTCTTTTGCCGCTCTTTTGCTAGTGGAGGAACCCGGACATCTGGATCGTCTTCTTCCCTCTACTCTTCCAGAGATGTTGACACAATGCTCTCTCCGGCTGTAATGCTGTCTGTGCGCTCTGCTATGACTTATATAGGCGGTGACTCCGCCCCCTATGACATCACGGTCCCGGGTCATGCTGGGATTGTGAGGTCATAAGGGGGCGTGGTCATGTCTTCCTATGACACAGCCAACAAAAGTCCGATGGAAACAGAAAAAGTTTGTCCGATGGAGCGTACACACGGTCGGATGTTACTCCAAAACAGCTAATTTGCATGTTTGTTGTCAAAAAGTCCGATCGTGTGTACGGGCGTTTACAGTCCAATCAGCTGATTAATTTTGTGCTGGAAGTTGGATTACTGGCAAAGTGCATTCCTGAGAACTGAGTGAGAAGGGTGTTGTATTGTATTTGAGCCGAGGAAAAGAGATATTGTCATTGTGTGTGTTAATAGATTCAATAAACAAACAACTTTCCAAACTACGAATCATTATCACGAATATATATACATACATAAATATCGAATTTCAAGGAATACGAAAAAAATTATAGCAGATATAACGAATGAATTCAACATGTTTCGCAATTCAGTATAACGAATATTGACACTCTACAGAAATAACGAATTATCCGAAAACGAATTTACGTAACATAACGAATATAACAGAACGAAATTATGTATTTTACGTATGAAAACGAAACGAAACTAAACGAAATTTTCCGTTGTGCACAAGTCTACTGAAAACAACTGGACTCAATAATGTTGATGCTTTTGGTCACATGAGCAGGTGTGATGTCAGATGTGATGTCCACTAATATTTGGCCATATAATACATATTGAAGACAGGATTAGGTGAATTGTGTGTGTTATGATCACATACCTACAACATATGTTCTCTGTTGCTGAAATCTGCCAGTGACATGGTACAATACTGTGTGTTAGGGATTTCTGTGTCATGTTTATGTATTTATGACTTATGTGTTTTAATGTTTAAGAAGATTACCTTATTCAGGCCCATGGGGAAATATTAAATGTTTTTAACAGATTATGACCTGAAAGCAGACATGGAAGGTCAGTGAGAGAATTTTAAACCTGTGACTTCCCCTTCTTTAGCCACCTACTTAATTAATAATTTAGTGATTTGTTGCATTTACAAGGCATAGTCAGAAATCAATGTGAATTTTTTTAGTCTACAGATTTGACATGAAACTCCTATGAAATTTTAGAGACCTTGCTAAGAAAAAGAATTACTAGATGTAGTGATGTAAAGTCATATATTTTATTTTGTGTTGCGTCTATATAAATCTAATCTGTTTTGAAAGCCTGCATTTATGAATTGTAACTACATTCTGTCCATCTAGAAAAAAGCGTAGGAAATGTAGAAATAACAATTCTGTTTTAGACAAACAAGAAGTGAGTATTCACCTTATGTACTCTTGATATGTAGTAAGTTGAATGAATTCAAGGACATCTTTACTGTAATCCTCAGAGTAGTCATTATATCAAGATCAGCCACTTCCTTATGACTACAGCTACAGTACTCTTTACTCCTCACCTCCACGCAGCCCCCTTTCATAGAAGCTTTGTTTTCTTATGCTATATTCTTAGTTCCTCAAGTTTTTATGTCAAAGCTAACAGTATCTACAAAGGCCAAGGTCAATGCCTAAAAGGCAGACAGTAGATGGTCAAGGATTCAGCCATCTGTTTGAATGCAGTGTCAAGGCATTAATTAGATGTGTAGGCAGGTGCCTCCAAAGAGGGTTAAATGCTGCTTTCCTGTTTTTGTTCCACTTAAAGTGATTGTAAAAGATTTTTTTAAAAATAACAAATGTCATGCTTACCTGCTCTGTGTAATGGTTTTGCACAGAGTAGCCCTGATCCTCCTCTTGTTGGGTCCCCCCGTCGGCGCTCTGGGCTCTTCCCTTTTGCAGAGTGCCCCCATAGCAAGCCACTTACTAAGAAACACTTGTGCGTGCTCTTTGTGTTCATAGGACATCCCCGCCCCCCCCCCCCGCTCCTGCCTTATTGGCTGTAATTGACAGCAGCAGGAGCCAATGGCTGCATCTCAGCCAATCAGGAGGGAGAGACCCGGGGACACAGTGATCACCGGTGGATCGAGATCAGGCTTAGGTAAGTATTGGGGGCTGAGGGGGCAACTGCATATTGAAGGTTTTTTACCTTCATGCATAGACTGCATGAAGGTAAAAAAACATTTAGCATTTACAACCACTTTAATTAGGCCAGCCAGGTTCAGTTTGTTACAGTGTCTTACTGTTGCACTGTGTCCTTAGGTTGACCTGCTGAGCTGGAAGGAAGGGTTAATGTTTTCCTGCAAGGTTACCGCCCCCTGCAGGTCATACCATATAAATAGGGCTCACCAAATGCCATAAGGAGTGCTGGGGAAATTCTACCAAATGTTACTCTGTTGGAGTGATCACCCCCTCTGGGGGGGAAATGATGGGAGTTGGGGTTTCCAGGGGGGGTCTGGGACATGGAGACCCTCATGGACTTACAAATGCCAGTGATAGACTTATTGCCTTTATGGATTATTGCCAATTCATGGACTATAATTACCGTTTGTGGAGTTATTGCCTTGGAGACCGGTGCACGCTCTGCAGTACCAGTTCAGAAATGCTGCACACCTGGGGAAGTGGTGTTCTCTAACATAAGTGTGTTTGAAGTGTTCAAGTGTCAATGGTGTGATAGGTTCAGCCACAGAGTACAAGAAGGTATCCGTTCAAGTTGCTGCATGCTTCAAGTTTGGATGACTGTTGATTTAACATGACCGCAGCTCCTGTCTGTGATTCAGGTATTAGCGAGTGCAGTTCCACAGTGTCCCCACTAGCCCCGCCCACAAATGAGAAGTTGGGTCACGACAATGGTCAGAACCATGAAGTTCACTAGTCATAAATCAATATAGGGATGAAGAACAAGAATATTGTTTATATCAAAAGATAGAGCAGACAGATTTCACTCAGCGCCAGGCTCACCTATGAAAAATCTAGTCAGGTATTGCACCTGACAGCCAAACTATATTTTATAATAGGCAACCCTACTCAGGTGTCTAGTATTCTTTGGTGACACAAATGCCAATCCCTGAGTACTTGTGTGTGCTCCAGAAGGTACAAGTGTGTGCTGGTACACACTAAAATGGAAAGCACTCATGATGGCATCAGCTGAGGCACATGGGAAAGAAGTGGGTAGAGAGAAAAGGCAGTAAAAACAGGAGTGGAAGAAGCAAATGAATGATTCACAATGGGTGAATGTACTCGGCTTAGATTCTCAAAGGGTTTGGCAAATAGTATTAGAAATTTGGTTGTCCCCAACTTAGAGGGGGATGTTAAATTCTGGCCATTTTAAGGACTAATAGGCAAAATACTAAAAAAAAATGCATGAAAAGCTGAGGACTGTCATGGGGGACATGAACCAATGCAAAAATGTTTAAAAAAAAAAAATAACCATAGAGTGGACAGAGAGTCTTTTCATGTGGCTTCGAGGGCAGTATTGAAAACTCACAAATCTTTTAAATAACATGCTTGGTGGATGTCTTAAAGCTGTATGAGGTATTATTT
Organism: Aquarana catesbeiana; assembly: GCF_042186555.1. Classification (NCBI taxonomy): domain Eukaryota; kingdom Metazoa; phylum Chordata; class Amphibia; order Anura; family Ranidae; genus Aquarana; species Aquarana catesbeiana. Next base: position 186,534,239 of record NC_133328.1, read on the forward strand.
TCTTTTATAATTTAGTGGACTTACATAAAGCAACAGCAGCTTAATCTGATTCATTTCAACTTTAAATGTAACTTTAGCAGTGACACATGCTTTTTCATCAAATAGACACATTTTGACGAGCAGATGGAAATTGCCCAGTAGTTTGCTGTGGCTGTCCCTGTTCTTGCTAATGCAAAACTGTCTTGTCACTGGACAATTTTTATCAAGCTCTCATTAGGTATTAAGAGACCACAGATGATACAGCAGTGTAAAGATGGCTGGAAGCAGAACATGAAATGTACTAAAAGAAGAGTACAGGCAGGTATTTTAGAACAAGAATTAACCACTTCAGCCCCAGAAGATTTTCCCCCTTAATGACCAGGCCATTTTTTGCGATACGGCACTGCGTCGCTTTAACTGACAATTGCGCGGCCATGCAACATTGTACCCAAACAAAATGTATGTCCTTTTTTCCCCACAAATAGAGCTTTCTTTGGTATTTTATCACCTCTGCGGTTTTTATTTCTTGCGCTATAAACAAAAAAGCGACAATTTTGCTATAATAAATATCCTCAAAAATAAAAAATAAATAACATTTCTTCATCAGTTTAAGCCGATATATATTCTTCTACATATTTTTGGTAAAGAAAAATCGCAATAAGCGTATATTGATTGGTTTGCACAAACGTTATAGGGTCTACAAAATAGGGGATAGATTTATGGCATTTTTATTATTATTTTTTACTAGTAATGTCGGTGATCTGCGATTTTTATCGGGACTGAGACATTGCACTTTTTTGGGACCATTGCCATTTATACAGCGATCAGTGCTATAAATAGCCACTGATTACTGTATAAATGTCAATGGCAGGGAAGGGGTTAAGGGGCGATCAAGAGGTTAAGTGTGTTCCCTATGTGTGTTCTAACTGTGGGGGGAATGTGGCTGGCTAGGAGAAGAGAGAGATCCTTGTTCCTACTTAGTAGGAACACACGATCTGTCTCCTCTCCCCTGACAGAACGGAGATTTGTGTGTTTACACACACAGATACCAGTTCTCGCTCTGTCACGAGGGATCGCGGGTGCCTTGCGGTTATCGCGCCTGCCGGGCACGCGCATCAACTTCGGGGACATGCTGCGGGCTCGCACGGGCACCTCCGGCGGTGCGTGCACGCCTGCTACAGCGTCTTAAAGAGCTGACGTACAGCTATGATGGCTCTCGCGGGGGAGGCAACCTAACGCAGTATAACTGCGGCGGCTGGTCAGGAAGCGGTTAAGAGCAGTGTAAAATTATCCAGCAGCAGAAGAATTGTAAATAGAAAGGCTAGGCCCAAATTTATGAGGGACAAAGAACACTGTCTGGGGATGTCATGTAAGAATTAGGATACTGCAACGGATATAGCAGTGTAAAATTGACCAGTAGCAGGATCAGCAGGTCAATTTAAATAAGTAATAAATAACAGTAATAATAGGTCAAAACATCATACTAGGTTCAAAGAATACATACTAGAGACCAATTGCGGCTGTTGCTCCATTGGTTCGGGGGGGTGGGGGGCAGACGGATCTGATCACGGACCCCCCAGTCGTTCCAGCCCGCACCATACACCATACCCACATCCCCCCCGGTCACCGGCTCACTCACAATGTGCTGCCCCTGGACTGACATGTGGAGGTGGTAGCTTCCCCCCTCAGTCTCCTCTGTGTCCCCCCTCCATCGGTTCAGATTCCCCTGCGTCTCTTCGGCATCACAATGGCCATATGTCTCCTCCCTCCTCCTCCTCCCTCCTCCTAGGCCAATAGGATGGCTTTTCCTTTCATCCAATCGGGAAACGGGTCTCAGGACCCACTTCCTGATTGGCTGGGAGGAGCATCAGTTTGACAATAGCAAATATTCAGTCGCTATTGTCACACAACTGGGTGGGCTCAGGGAGCAGTGCTCTGAACCCCGAGCCCACCCTTTTTTGAAGCTTATTAGAGTCTCTGTCTCTAATCACGTGCGTCAAAAAAAAAAAAAAACACTCATTGGAATCCATGAATCCGGCGCATGTAGATTAGGGGGCGGGACGCATGGATAGGAGGCAAAGAATGCAGGAAAGCTTGGAAAAATATAAAAAAATAAGAACAAAAAATACTGCAAAGGGGTTGAATGCCTGTAAAGCTAGCAATCAGAATTAACATTTCTTAATTGATCCTAATCTCTCTCTATGCTGTTTGTTAGATTTCCGTACAACAGCTTCCTACTACAGTAAGGCATATACTACACCTAAAGCTGACTGCTCCTCAGAGGACATAGAAAAGACACCAATCTGTGACTGCTGGACAATTTGGTGAGCTTACTATGTTTATGCATTAGTATAGTTTCAGTTTTATGTGGACAAAAAGCATCTCTACTATGCTGCCAATGTCATTATGTAAGCATCCCATTGCCAGCTGGTTTCGCTTTTATTAATCTGATGTCATGGGAATCCAGCCAGGGATTGCAGCAACGTCTGTCAATTTAAAGCTACACTCAATGCAGATATAGAAGACATTAAAAGTGGGGTTCCCATTTAAAAAAATAAAAAAATAAAAGTCAGCAGCTACAAATACTGCAGCTGCTGACTTTTAATTGGACGCTTACCTGTCCCAGGGTCCAGCGATGCGGGGGATCGAAGCCCCGCTCGTCTCCCCCTCCGTTTGGCGGCGCCGGCATTGCAACTGTGGGCGCCGGGCTGTGGCCTCACAGCCGGGCACCCAGTGCGCATGCGCGAGCGGCGCCGCGCGCCGTGATTGGCCGCTCAGTCATCTGGGACCTGTAATGGGTCCCAGATGATTGACAAGAGGGAGGGAGCAGAGCTGAGCCCTTCCTGTGCCGAGGGGAAGTGATGTCACCAGCCCAGGGACTGAAAGAGGCAGACTACGAGGGACCCCCTAGCAACAGGCATTTAGAGGTAAGTTATAAAAAAAAAAAATTCCAAATTTTTTTAAAATTTTTTTAGGCACATTCATGCATTTTTTTTTAGGGTGGAACACCACTTTAATGCATCTCTACATTCAGTAATATATCCTTACGTGCACTTTTTAAATGCAATCAGTAGAAGTTTCTGAATTTGCCTTGATATCAGCTTTCTGCAGTTCTTGAATAGTAGATTTCAGAGTGGGAGAGGGAGAAGCAGCACAACAAGCCACTCAGTTGTGCTGTAGTGTAAGGAGCATTCTGATAGGAGAAGAGAACAGAGTGGCAAAAAAGATGAGCTCATTGATCTGCTCCTTCTTCTTTCACTGTCCAGTCATATAGAGGGGGTGCAGCAGAAAACAGATCTTCTACCCCTCCAGACATGATTGTATTGTGTGCACATCTCAAAACTGAAAGGACAAAAATATCAATTTTTGGCTGGTAAAGTGCTATCCACGTGTTTAGCAGTCTGTGTGGAGTTCAACTTTAAAATTGAAAAAGAGGAATACAGTACCAGCTCTGGCTTGATGTTACTTACCAGAGGTCATTGGGGTAATTGGCCTTAAAGTGGTAGTAAAGGCGGCTTTGTGATTTTTACCCCCAGGTAAGCCTATAATAAGGCTTACCTGTAGGTAAAAGGAATATCTCATAAACGTGCACTGTTTATGAAATACTCACCCTGGATGCAACAGGTGATGTCACCGTCGTATGCGCTCTGAAGGTCCGCCATGCCATGCCAGACCTTCAGAGCTTCGTGCTGAAGTCGAGGACGTCATTGTGTCTCTGGCCACTCATACAGCTGGAGGCCACAAACCTGGAAAAAAGACCGGGGGAAGATGGAAGCCCTCTCAGTGGTAATAGCGTGCCGCTGGAGGGCTTCATTTTAAGGTAAGGATTTGATAATGTGCATACTAGCACATTATGCAATTGCCTTACGGGTGTTTTTTTTTTTTTTTAAACTGCTGCGGGTTACTACCGCTTTAAAATGTGGAAAATAAATGGGATCTGACAAATTTGCAGGAGTAATTTAAATAGGATGTTACAGCTCATTTATAAAAAAAATAAATTATATATATATATATACACACATACAATGATGCCAGACACAGTTTTTGTTTTATCCAGCTGTGTTTACTCAGTGCAACTTATAGCATCTAAGTGAAAGACATAACACCGTGTCACAAAAAAAAATAAAAAAACAGAGTCACTGAGTTGGAAAAAGGATTACCTCTTTGTGTCAGTATTTTGTTGAACCACCTTTTGCTTTAATTACTGCTTTTAGTCTGTTGGGATATGTCTCTACTAACTTTACACATCTGGATATGAGATGTCCAAAAATAGTCGTTTCCTTTATTGTAGATACAGTCTGTATAAAAACAGATTCATATTGCAAACTGCTAACGCGTTTCACACCGCTCTCACTGGTGTTTAATCATAGTTTTACACATCTGGACTTTGCAATATTTGCCCATTCTTCTTTGCAGAACTGCTCAAGTTCAGTTACATTTTTGATGGTGACTGTTTGTGGACTACAGTCTTTCCACAGATTTTCAATGGGGTTTAAGTCTGGGCTCTGACTAGGCCATGCAAGGACATTCACCTTTTTCTCCTTCAACCACTGTGTGGTAACTTTTGCTGTGTGCTTTGGGTCATTGTCATGTTGGAAGGTAAACCTTCCCATTGACAACTTTCTGGCAGAGGACAGCAAATTTTCCTCAAGAATTTGATGGTATTTTGTCCCATCCATTTTTCCTTCTATCCTGACAAGTGCTCCAGTCCCTGCTGCAGAGAAACACCTCCATAACAGGATATTACGACCTCCATGCTTTACTGTAGGAATGGTGTCCATGCTTTACTGTAGGCTGGTGAGCTGTATTGGATTTCCGAAAGAAATATCATTTGGTGTTGAAGCCAAATAATTAAATTTTAGTCTCTTCTGACCATAACACCATGTGGCCTCAGAATCTTCAAGGTGCGTTTTAGCAAAGCTCAGTCGTGATTGCATGTGGCCTTTCTTGAGGAGTGGCTTTTTTCTTGCAACCCTTCCATACATGCCACATTTGTGGAGAATTTATGATATTGTTGTCACATGCACACAATGACCACTCTTTGCTATAAATTCCTGCAACTGCTTCAGAGTTGTTGTAGGCATCTTGGTAACCTCTCTGACCAGTTTCCTCCAGGCTCTTTCATCCAGTTTGGAGCGACATCCTGATCCAGGGAGAGTCTGTGTTGTACAAAATACCTTCCACTTCTTAATAATAGACTTCACTGTGCTTCTAGGCATTGATAAAGCCTTTGAAATTTTACCTGACTAGTGCCTGTCCACAACTTTATCCCGGAGACCTTTTGACAGGGCCTTGCCACCCATAGTTGACTGTTTGCTTCAGTTGTGCTGCCATAGACTGAAATGCCCCAGGAAAGCTCTTTTCATGCTGAGCTAATCAAAATGACCACAGCTGATCACAGTTGAAAGTCAAATGGCTTTTTGTGCCATTGAAAAGGTGATTACCTACACCTGATTGAGTTTACAAGTCATTTTTAGGAGGGAGGTAATCCTTTTTCCAACTTGTGATATTGTTTTTGAATTGTTTTTAATTCTTTTTCTGAAATGTTGGTGTTATATCTTTGACTTGGATGTTATAAGTTGCACTGAGTAAATACAGTTGGATAAAATAGAAACTGTGTATGTCCTCATTTCAGGCTGCAAAGCAACAAAACCCACTATATATATATATATATATATATATATATATATATATATATATATATATATATATATATATATATATATACACAGTATCACACAAAATATGTATACACAGTATCGCACAAAAGTGTGTACACCCCCCATATTTTTGTAAATATTTTATTCTATCTTTTCATGTGACAAAACTGAAGAAATGACACTTAGCTACAATGTAAAATAGTGAGTGTACAGCTTGTATAACAGTGTTGTCCCTCAAAAATAGCTCAACACACAGCCATTAAAGTCTAAACTGCTGGCAACAAAAGCGAGTACACCCCTAAGTGAAAATGTCCAAATTGGGCCCATATAGCTATTTTCCCTCCCTGATGTGACTCGTTAGTGTTACAAGGTCTCAGGTGTGAATGGGGAGCGTTAAATTTGGTGTTATCGCTCTCACCCTCTTATACTGGTCACTGGAAGTTCAACATGGCACCTCATGGCAAAGAACTCTCTGAGGATCTGAAAAAAAGAATTGTTGGTCTACATAAAGATGGCCTAGGCTATAAGAAGATTGCCAAGACCCTGAAACTGAGCTGTAGCATGGTGGCCAAGACCATACAGTGGTTTAACAGGACAGGTTCCACTCAGAACAGGCGCCTCGCCATGGTCGACCAAAGAAAATGAGTGCACGTGCTCAGCGTCATATCCAGAGATGCACAAGAAAGCCTGCAAACAGTTTGCTGAAGACAAGCAGACTAAGGACATGGATTACTGGAACCATGTCCTGTGGTCTGATGAGACCAAGATCAACTTATTTGGTTTAGATGGTGTTAAGCATGTGTGGCAGCAACCAGGTGAGGAATACAAAGTGTGCTGCCGGCACTGGGGATGACTATGAATGCCAACATGTACTGTGACATACTGAAGCAGAGCATGATCCCCTCTCTTAAGAGACTGGGCCACAGGGCAGTATTTCAACATGAAAACGACCCCAAACACACCTCCAGGATGACCATTGCCTTGCTATAGAAGCTGAGGGTAAAGGTGATGGACTGGCCAAGCATGTCTCCATACCTAAACCCTATTGAGCATCTGTGGGACATCCTCAAATGGGAGGTGGAGGAGCGCAAGGTCTTTAACATCCACCAGCTCCGTGATGTCGTCATGGAGGAGTGGAAGAGGACTCTAGTGGCAACCTGTGAAGCTCTGGTGAACTCCATGTCCAAGAGAGTTCAACCCAAAAAAGGGACCTTCCGCTTTAAGTGAAGGTGACCCCCTGACATGAAACATTTGGCATGTCATTTTTTTTTGGGGGGGGGGGGTGTATACCCTCTTTTTAGGGGCATCCAGCTCCCACTTCCTTCCGGGGTCCCGCGGAGCCGGAAGAAGGTTCACCTCTCCCCCCTCCCTCTGTGCAATCTCCTGGGGCATGTCACAGGTCCCAGAAGATTGGCAAATAACAGTGTGCAGCGTGGCCCCCACATGCATAGTGCGTGCCCGGCTGTGAAGCCATGCGGTGCCGAGGAGAGGCGGGGGAGATGAGGGGGGCTTTGTTCGCCCGCATCACTGGACCATAGGACAGGTGAGTGTCCGAATTATAAAAGCTTTTATATGGGTGGAACTCCGCTTTGAGGCAGTGCTGGAAAATAATGGTGGCCACACAAAATATTGACACTTTGGGCCCAATTTGGACATTTTCACTCACATTTGTGTACTCACATTTGTTGCCAGTGGTTTAGGCATTAATGGCTGTGTGTTGAGTTATTTTGAGGGGACAGCAAATTTACAATGTTATACAAGCTGTACACTCACTACTTTACATTGTAGCAAAGTGTCATTTCTTCAGTGTTGTCACATGAAAAGATGTGTGGGGTGTACTCACTTTTGTGAGATACTGTATATATGTGTATGTGTGTGTATATATATATATATATATATATATATATATATATATATATATACAGTATATATCAATTTCTAGTAAACTGTTGTTTTACCCAACAATTATAATATACATCTACAATGTATGTTTGTCTGTAGGCCACTATAGTATATCTGCATTACTTTGGTCATGTTAGTACACGGAATATAACATAATGTATGATCATTGTATTGGGATTGTATTGGGATAAAATATTTTGTGACATCTGCATACAGAGATCTTGCAGAAAAGAATATGGTTAATCTGCATGCCTGTCACCATGTACTTTTTGTCACTAAAACAACAGTGGGAGATGCTGTTTGTCATCAATAGCTTTCTCAGTGCTCTGTATATGTTCAGTTCAAATAAAGACAGTGCTCTCTATGCATTTAATACATTGTGGATAAGAAAACGAAGGCAAAGCATGTACGTTTGATCAATGATACAACCCTAAAATTATAATTATTATTATTATACACGATTTATATAGCGCCAACAGTTTACGCAGCGCTTTACAATGTAGAGGTGGGACAGCACAATTACAGTACAGTTCAATACAGAAGGGACAGGAGGGCCCTGCTCGTAGAGCTTACATTCTAAAGGGAGGGGGTGGTGGGACAAAAGGTAATAGATGCAGGGAATGATTTGATGGGAGGGTGCATAAAATTGCATAGGTCTTGCTATTTCTCCATCTAAAGTTATTCAAAAGCATATTTTGTACTGATTGCGTATACTGCACAGACAAAGGCTTGCATGGGAAAGATACAGCATTGTAAGTCCGCTTCAGCATCAAGCTTTAGCTTCTCCCTCTTTAAATATCCTTTCATTGACACTTATTGAACCTTGAAGTCCCTGGAGCAAAGCAGAATCTATGGACACACATGCACATTGCTCTAAAATATATGCCTTACATATATTTAATTTTTCTTTTAATGTCATTATGGAATACACCAATCCAGGATGTGAACACATATACACAGTAATATTAATTATAACAATACACAATCTGATCAGGGGTTTAGTGTGTGTTATCTAATCATAAATGTTCATGTTCCTGAAAATGACACCAGCAGCTATGCAGTATAAGCATCTTCTATCTTTCATAGGCTGTAGTGAGATAAAGGTTTTACTCACCTAAAGACGCCTGTATGTTCTGTGCAGATGGGTGTGTGGAGCTAGTCTGTGTGCATGTGGGGTTGGATGCCTTGTGTCTGCAGCATCTCCGTCAGTTCAAACTGCTGGCATCCTGACTCTGGGAGCAGCACAGCCTAGTGATGTACAGGGATGCAGGTGATGGGCTGTGTGCAAAACAAAGCATGGAGTCTGGGGACCAGATGAACCCGGGACTATCTAGTGCTGATTACAGAATGAAACATGGACTGGATTGTATAAAAGACCATCAGGAAAAAAAAAACAAGAAAGGATAGCATGTGTTTTTGGCGATTTTTTCCATTTTTTAAAATATTCTTTTAACATTCCATATTTTTTCCTCTGCCCTACAGTAGACATTATGATATACTGAGCAATTTGTGCAAACAGAATTATAAAGAAAAAATATAGAACCAAAGGACCCAGTTCCATAACAAAATCAAGCTAACAGTTAAATGGTTTCAACTTTTATTTATAAGCTGGGCATTTTTTTTAAGAAACAAAGTTGTTTTTAGAGAAGTAAAAGTACATAATGTGAATAATTATACTGTATATCTGAATAACTTGCATAACTGTATTATACAAATAAGTCGCAAAATCATCAATATTTGAAACCTGTTATATCAGCCTTTTTTTTTATAACCCATTTACACCCCGAAGAACTCTTAAAATAATTTGCAAAAACTCTTGCAAAAAACAGTTCATTGGTGGTCAGTGAAAAAAAGTGTCCCTTACATTGGTGGCTAGTATGAAGAATGTCTTAGAGTGGTGGTCAGAGTGACACCCTTAACCGCTTCAGTCCCGGAATTTTTTCCCCCTTCCTGACCAGAGCACTTTTTGCGATTCGGCACTGCGTCACTTTAACTGACAATTGCGCGGTCGTGCGACATTGCACCCAAACAAAATTGACGTCCTTTTTTCCCCACAAATAGAGCTTTCTTTTGGTAGTATTTGATCACCTCTGCGGTTTTAATTTTTTGCGCTATAAACAAAAAAAGAGCGACGATTTTGAAAAAAACGCAATATTTTTTACTTTTTGCTATAATAAATATCTCCCAAAAATATATAAAAAAACATTTTTTTTCCTCAGTTTAGTCCAATATGTATTCTTCCACATATTTTTGGTAAAAAAAATTGCAATAAGAGTATATTGATTGGTTTGCGCAAAAGTTATAGCATCTACAAAATAGGAGATAGATTTATAGCATCTTTATTATTAATTTTTATTTTTTACTAGTAATGGCGGCGATCTGCGATTTTTATCATGACTGCGACATTATGGCAGACACGTCGGACGATTTTGACACATTTTTGGGACCATTGGCATTAATACAGTGATCAGTGCGATAAAAAATGCATTGATTACCATAAAAATGTCACTGGCAGTAAAGGGGTTAACACTAGGGGGCAGTGAAGGGGTTAAGTGTGTCCTAGTGTGTGTTCTAACTGAAGGGGGGAGGGGAATGTGCAGGGAAGATAACAGATCGCTGTTCATACTCTGGATGAACAGACGATCTGTCACTTCTCCCCTCAGAGAACCGAAACTGTGTGTTTACACACACAGTTCTGGGTTCTCCGTGTCTCAGCGGCGATCGCGGGAGCCCATGCGGTGATTGAGACTGCTGGGCACTCGCATCGGTGCCGGGGGCGCCACAGGCCACAGGGCGAAGCGACGTTACATAACGTTGTTTCGCCTAGCCGTGCCATTCTGCCGCAGTACAACTGCGGCCGCTGGTTGGCAAGTGGTCAAAGAGGAAGTGAACCCTGATGGGTTTACTTCCTCTTTTTTCCCCTGCAAAATTAAAGCATAATGGGCTAGTATGCATGGCATACTAGCCCATTATGTTGCACTTACCTGCAAACCAAGCCCGCAATGTCCCCGTTGGTGGCCGCATCCATCTTCACCCCTCTTCATTCTTGGGGGCGTGGACTCCGGCTCTGTGACTGCATGATTGTGCCCTTTCTTCAGTGTGCATGCACCGATGACATCGGCGCAAGCGTATATGGAAAATATCTCCTAAACCGTGCAGGTCTGGAGATATTTCAAGTACCTACAGGTAAGCCTTATTGTAGGCTTACCTGTAGGTAAAAATGGTGTAACTAGGTTTACACCCACTTTAAACCTGATACACACTATGGTGGTAATTTACTAAAACTGGAGAGTGCAAAATCGGCTACAGCTCTGCATAGAAACCAGCTTTCAGCTTTTATTTCCAAAGCTTAACTGAACAAGCTGAAGTTAGAAGCTGATTGGCTACCATGTACAGCTGCACCAGATTCTGAGTGCACCAGTTTTAGTAAGTCTCCACCATGTGTTTTGTTCTGTTCAACCCCATGGGTTGAACAAAAAAAAAGACTGTCAGCTCCAGAGCCGCTATACTAACAATCGAATGTCAGTACAGCGATCTCCCCCGCTGAGCTATTGTGTTCTGACAGGGGGACGAACCCCCCTGCAAGAATACTCTGTTCAGCGCTGATTGGGAGCCAGTCGGCTGCTGATTTTCCATCATGCTCGTCCGACAGAAGCCGTCCAAATCTGTCTGGCTTCAGTCGGACCGACTGCCATACACACTGGCCGACAGCTGGTTTTTATTGAGCTGGCCAATGACGCCCGGCATTTGGCCAGTGTGTACGGGGCTTTACAGACAAATAAAAAGATCACTGGGCTCATGTAGCTAGCTTTTCCAAGTGGCGATGACCCTGAAATTTAGCAGGTACCGTCAAATGGAAGGTCAGTGAGTGACAGCTCAAAAAACCCTTATACCGTGTACACATAAGTGGAATGTCTGACAGAAAAAGTCAGACGGGAGCTTTTCATCGTATATTCCGATCATGTGTATGCCCCATCAGACTTTTTACGGCGAAAATTCTGACGGACCTAGAAAGAGAACATGTTCTAAATTTTTCAGATGGAACCAATTCCTATCGGGAAAACCACTCGTCTGTATGCTGTTCCGACGTACCAAAAACGACGCATGCTCTGAAGCAAATACGAGACGGAAGCTATTGGCTACTGGCTATTGAACTTCCATTTTCTAGTCCCGTCGTACGTGTCGTATGTCACCGCATTCTGGACGGTTGGAATTTGGTGTGACCGTGTGTATGCAAGACAGCTTGAGCGGAATTCCGTCGGAACTCCGTCGGAAAAACCTTCAGAGTTTATTCCGACGGGAAAACCGGTCGTGTGTACAGGGCATTAGCAAGCTCTTGAGGAATTACAGGGCTCCATGGAACCCTGGTTGAAAATGGTGGATCTAGTGTCTGGTATTAGGGTAATAATCTATATTGAAACACTTGCATAATACTGACATTTTTGTTCACTAGGGCAAAATAAGAGAGTAAAAAAATGCACAAAAAACAAAAAACAAAAAAAACTTAACACTCATTACAACTGATATCTAATTAGTCCTCCCGTTAGCGCAAGGGTCTCCAAACTAAGGCCCTCCAGTTTTTCAGGAACTACAATTCCCATCATGCCTAGTCATGCCTGCAAATGTCAGAGTTTTACAATGCCTCATGGGATATGTAGTTCAGCAACAGCTGGAGGGCCGTAGTTTGGAGGATCAGCAGTCTAACATCTATCAGAGTGCAGGCAGATTTGTCGACAGCTGAGATTCATCCATCCAAGCAGTTTAACATGGATAAGGACATTAATAGATTTCTATTGATGTCTTACAGTGTATAGTCAGGAATCTTACAGTTATAGTCAGCTTTAGGTTCCTTGTCACCATTTCCAATTTTTCCTTACCGAAAAAAAAACAAAAAACTGTGGTTTGCAAACTCAATAAGAGAGAGTATGTGACATAAAACTGACCCGAAGCCATTATAATTTCCATATAAACACTGATATATTCTATATAAGCTGCATACAGAAACAAATATAGTGAATATTAAAGTGAGGCTGCCAGCATAGAAATTGCTGCGTTTGCTGACCTGTAGTTGAAGGTGCTTGCTTTGGGAGTATTATCCCTGTATTTGTGGGTCACTAAGCTGTACCAGGCATGTACACATCAGTCACCAGATTGGTAACCCACAAAATACTTAAGGATGAGAGCCATGGTACATGCACCAGTAAAATGTAGGCAGTAAAATGGGCCACACATAATGATTTTCCCAGTTCAAATGTATTCAGTCTACAATAAGTTATTTTTAATTTGAATGGTGAGACACCCTGCTGGTTCAATCCTAGCACAATAGCGATAGCTTCCTTTGAATGTAATTTTACCTAGAGTCTTCTTTGTAAACATCAGGCTGAGAATATTATTAATATATTGAATGCAAACTGTTGATCAGTATAATTAATTCAGAATCAACACTCATGAGGGGGTTGCCCGTATTCATTTACATCTCTCACTCAGCAAAGGGTCACCCCCTTTGTTCTGTTCACTTTCTTCCAATTGCCAGTCAGGATGTAAAGGTCAAAGTATCATCATAATATTGGTTTTTGAAAGCTTGTGGATATTTTAATGTTTTTTTAATTCTTGTCAATTTTGTTTATTGAATTTTTATAATTAACATACATAGGTACAATTGGTGGTAGCAGAAGAGAAGATTATATACAAGGAAACAATATTGAACTTAAGTTCCAATTTCACTTTGAGATATTTTAACTTAAAGGATTTGGGTTTGAATGTTTTTTTTAATGTGTAGACTTTTTGAAATCTATGATGTTGCTTGTTCTTATCCCAGTAGGTGATTAGACTCATTACAAATGGTTCTGCATTAAAGTGGTTGTAAACCCACATGAATGATAAAAAAAAAGACCCGCAAGGCAAAGGCATAATGAGCTAGTATGCTTAGCATACTAGCTCATTATGTAATACCTGAGAGCGAAGCCCCTGCTGCGGTGCCCTTACACAGCACTGGCCGGCAACATTTCTCCCCAGGGTTACCCTCCGGTATTGCAGCTCTGGCGCTGTGATTGGCCGGAGGCGGGATGACGTCAGTCCCGCGTCCATGCGTGTGGGAGCCTCCGGTAACGGCACACTCACTGAAGCAAATGGCACGTACGTCAGCACATGCAGATACAGGGATATCTCCTAAGCCATGCAGGTTTAGGAGATATCCGGGGTAGCTACAGGTAAGCCTTATTATAGGCTTACCTGTAGCAAAAAGTGGATTGTAAGGGTTTACAACCACTTTAAAAGGTCAATAAAAGGGGACAGAAAAATATTTATTCCATGATGGTTTAGAAAAAATTTTTGTAGATCAGGAAATCTGCATTGATCAACTAACCTTGACATTCAACTACAAAAGGGAGTTAGACAGATAGGGTGAGTGCGCAGAATGCATAAGTGAACACACCTCTTTACTAAATCTGTCACTTTTAAAGTGTATTTGGGAAATGGCTTGACCCTCTGTCAAGTTTTTGTTGCTGTCTGGGTCCCCACCAGAGCAGGAGGCCAGGGTAAGTTTTCCAAAGTGGATAAATATTCCAGTCACACATGTCTAAAATGTTAATTCCCATCACTTTGAGTGATTTCCTCTAATTTGATGTTGTGTCTTTGAGACAAAAAGTAAAGAGAAATTTCTCCAGGAAGAAAACTAACATAAAAAAAGAACCTGAAAAGGGGTTTAACACTTCCCTACTGAACCAAAAGCTAAAACAAAAAAAATATGGCTATAAAAACGCTTAAAAGCCCCACTCTAGGCTGCTGCTAAACATACCCATGCAGTGGGGTCCCTCTGCACTGCATAAGTTAAATACTCTTTTGGCTAGGGGGAATTAAATATGTAGAAATGCTTTCCTTATTCCTTGCTCCGCAGCTAAGGGGTGCTCACCTTCGCTGCCAGACACTGTAGGTTGTGGGTGGGCCCTCGCTGTCCACCCATATTATGAGGCCCAGATTTGGAGGTCTGGGAAAAATTAAAGGAACATTTTTTAGCTTAAAAAAAAAAAGGTTTACGAGTCAGGGGTACTGATTTTTTTTGAGCCGGAGAAAAAGGGTGCTTTGTCCTCCCATGACATCCCAGATAATGTTGTTCAGAGAGGCACCAAAGAGACATTCTTCATCAAAGGGCATACTCATTAATGGTTTTTAGCACTGGTTTCTAGGAAGGAAAACAAAAAACAGTGGAAGCACCTCACTGAACTAAAAGTGGATAGGCAACAGATATTGAATCACACTAAAGTCTATAAAGGATCAAAATGATAAGAGTCCACATATCATCTCCAGAAGCTGATGGATAGACTGGTAGCTATCATGGAACCAGAACGATGCATCCCAACCTGAGTCTCTTCTATGAGAAGCCGAAGATACAGTCCGGTGATTTGTGTACAGCTGACAGGGAGCTAGGAAGACCCAATTAATAGTATACTGTGTATTTTATTGAAAAACAATGTCTACTTACATTTACAAATCACTGTGTGTGCCTGGGGAGGGGGTCTCGGACAGATGGTGCACAATCCTACTCATGGCCAACTGAGAGGGAAAGGACCACTATGCATCATCCGAGGGAAGCCACACTGCAGCCAACACATGCAAAGAAAGCCTCTGGATGTCAGCCACTCCACGGAACATACTATAAAGCCATATATTACCAAATGGTAAATTAATAAAACTGAAACCAACTCACTCTTTATGAATACACCCAACTCATCTAAAAGTCATACAAGCATATAGCAAACATAACGATCCAAAAAATAAAGATTGTCAAAAAGGTATATCTATAAAAAATAACCTATGAATTTCTACAGGCAAGATGCCAGACCTAAAAACAATGGCGGTTCCAGTTCAGACCCCATAGAGAATCCATTGTCACTAATACTCTTGTTGATGAGCCTTTTTTAGAACTTATACTTACCAATCCCCCAAAAGAAAAAAGAAAAACAATTGGAAAGGAAGAAGAGGTGTATAAAAGTCCGCTAATAAAGAGGAAGGAGGAAGAGCCCCTTGTAGGCAGGTGTCTACTTTTGTGGTGTACACTGCCACATGTTATTGTAGTGCACTGTATTGTAATAAAGTTTGCCCAGGGAGGTAGGAAGGGGTTATGGTTGCTATCAACTGGTTATTCATAGGCCTGCTCCTGTGGGGAGGTAACCTTTGGGAAGGAGGCTTTCCCACATTGCCATTTTATCTTTCAGTGATCACTTTTATCCTTGTATGGTGATTTATTCCAATAAAATCCCATTTGTTTTGACTTACACCATGTGGAGCCCCCTTTTTTCTCTTCCATGCTGAACCACCACTCCTGGATTATTCCTCCTTGGAAACTGGGAATTTGAGGGATAGTCGTTCCACTCCTGTCCGTGTCTACCACCGTCCATTTGGGTTTGCGGTCTACAAGCCACCATCTGGTCTGGATACCACGGGAGACACCACCTGGTCTGGATACTACGGGAGAATCTCCCTATGCCTTTTTGACGTACTGCCATATGGTTCGTACGTCCTAGGGATCTGCTAAGGGTACCCTCTCATTCCTTATTGAATACGTCTCTAGATGTTCATCGGCATCTTCCAATTTGAAGAGATATCCCTCCTATATCTTTCATATGAACCCTTTTTTTCACTGTTTTTCATTTTGCTGTTCCATATTTACATTATTTGATGCCCAATTTTTCACATCTGCATTTTTCCAATTTGTAGAGACATTACTCTTCATATGGACTCTTTTTCCATACATTCTTTTTGCTGTTCCATATTTCACATGGGATATTTCATTAATATTTTATATTTTTTCACATTTGCAAAGGTGTTCACTTTATATGCCTTATTTTCACATGTTCAATATTGTAGCGCTGCATTTTTTCGTTGTTATTTCTCACTGAACTTGGTTTGTTTGTGTGCTAGCTGCTTTTGTTTTTGTTTTGGGTTTAGAGCAGCATTTTCACTTTCTATAACTACAGGAAGCCCTGCTACAAGATGTAGCTCTTACAGGAACATATGGTCTTTTTTTTGGGGGGAACCCAGTCGGGGTACTAAAGCCAGAACATAGCTTAAAAAACCCGCACCACTCAAAGAAATCATATTTAGCCCAAGCTAAGTAAATTAAAATAAAATAAATGAAATTAAATAAAGTAGTTGTTCCAAGCTGCAGCTATCTTACACTTAAATGCTATAAAATATGAAAAAAAAAAAAAAAAATATATATATATATATATATATATATATATATATATATATATATTTATATATTATATATATATATATATCTGCGCTAGTTATAAAGCAGTGATGATATACTGAATATTAAACACCCAACTGTGCTCTCAATGTTCAATGCATATAAAAATAAAAGTGAAAGAAATAAATAAAGCAAGCAAAAAACAAATAGACAAAAAGTGTCCATACAGTGTTCATCACATTATGTGATATTTCATGCTTCATAGGGTAAAGATTGAGCTACTGATCCAGGACCCCCTTCCCTTAAAGTGGAAAAGCGCTATATGACCCATATTATGAATAGGGTCTTGGTCTTCCGGTGAGTGTTCACTGTCAAAGGCGGCAGCATTTGGATGTTTGTTTGCATAGAAGAATATAAGTAAGACTTTATGAAGACTTTATGGGCCTGGTTCCTGGTCTGCCTTCCAGCCGCCTCCCCTGCTAGATGCTGTCAGGTGTCTCCAGTGTGTATCGTACCCCCTGTCTGGTTAATTGTAAGTGTTCCGGTCTGATGTGGTCGTGCCTGCAGAGTTTGCTGTTCTTTCTTTACATTATTCCACTCTACATTAATATACTTTGCTGCATCAACCAGTCTCTGTATGAGTTTCCTTCCCCTGCAGGCAGTGAGCCTGACCACACTTGCAAGGTGCTTGCACTGTTTTTTGTTTTCCTTTGCGTTTTCCTTTCTAGTCTAAACCAGACTCCACTGAAAAATTGAAAAATATCTTAAAACGTTAAATATGTCAAGTAAATTAGGTTTGCTTTTTACAAGGGGAAAGGCTGTGCATTCTCCTAGGACACTAGCAAAAAAACAAAACGAAGCATGATGGGAGTAGGATGGGTTGTATCTGGCTGACCAATGGCTTTTTTGTTTGCCAATGTGTAATGCCCTGTGGACAGCAGTATAATCTAATTGTCTCAGAATGCCTTCTGCCTTAGTGTCTATTAATAAACAATTAAGAAAAGTGTTTAACTGTTAATAATTGTTATCACACAGTGACCCTTTACCATTATAGGGAACTGTACAAACCCAATTCTACTTTCAGTCAATAAATACTCTATACACACATTGATACTATGGGGTTGACTTACTAAAGGCAAATAGACTGTGCACTTTGCAAGTGCAGTTGCACACTGCAAGGGCATTTGCTCCAGAGCTTAGTAAATGAGGCAAAGCTTTCCTTTGCACAGAATACCCAATCACATGCAAGGAAAATACAAAAATACAGCATTTTTGCTTGCACATGATTAGATAATATAAGTCAGCAGAACTTCCATTTATTAGGCTCTGAAGAAAATGCCCTTGTATAGTGCAACTACACTTGCAAAGTGCACAGTCTATTTGCCTTTAGTAAATCAACCCCCATATGGACTTACATCTGCCCCGTTGCATCAGTTTGAGAAAAAAAAAAATAGAGGAAGAAAATATAACTAAATTATGAATAGATTTTGTCCTTCATGAGATTACGTACATCTAATTTAGTCTTACCTGAGATCATAGCTAGTGATTTAAGCAGTCATCAGAATGGATCGTTCCACTGTCATTCTCATTAAGCATCACGCTTTAGAATTAGCACAATGGCCTAAGTGCTATTCAAGCTGATGCACATAGGCAGGGTATAAGATTTGTGAGACAGCTGCTTGCCTGACGTGACCGAACTGCATATGTGATCAGAAGCTGGAAAATGAAAGGCCTGCTGCTGGAGTGGAATTTCATGGGTTTTTACACGCTCTCTCAGCTGACATTTATATCAAGGTTTGGTCCATTGGGATATTCCTATCATTTACCATTTAGTTACAAGGCTTACTGGCTTGCTTGAAGATGAAAAGGAAGATTTGACCCTGGAACAGCTGAAGCAGATAGTACTAAGTGTTATCGCTCTGGTGGTAGTCATTTCATGCTCTCATTTCTGTGGCCCCTGTGGGTGCTGAGATTAGCAGTTGCTGACATTGTGACTTACACTAAAAAGGAAGCCTTAGCTAGTCAGTTTTAGTAGGCAGGTGGCAACACACTTCTGATCCCTGTATAAACCTATGGTCTAGTATCATAACTGGTATTGAATGTTAGTAGCATTGCCAAATTCTAACATATTTTTCTACTGTACATTAACAGCTTTTGTGTAACTTGCTATTGGTTACAGTGATTCTTTTTACTTTTCCACAAGTTTTTTGCTGTTATTTATGGTCTAACTGGTGGTTGAAGGTCTACTGATTCTCTTCTGAGAAAGCTATACAAAGGTGTGAGTTAGTAATTTGTAATAACGTAGTGATAAATATAGAATTATGAAAAATACATACATATAAGCAGGTAGGTAGATGGATGGATAAAGATAGATCGATAAAGATAGATAGATAGATAGATAGATAGATAGATAGATAGATAGATAGATAGATAGATAGATAGATAGATAGATAGATAGATAGATAGATAGATAGACCATTAAAGTGATTGTAAGGGTTTGTTTGTTTTGTTTTTTTTAAATAACAAACATATCATACTTACCTCCACTGTGCAGCTCGTTTTGCACAGAGTGGCCCTGAACCTCGTCTTCTGGGGTCCCCCGGCGGCTCTCGTGGCTCCTCCCCACATCAGATAACCCTCATAGGGTTAACCGTCTATAGCTGCCGAATGTATGACTCGGCCCCGCCATTGGATTTGATTGACAGCAGCGGGAGCCAATGGCTGCACTACTATCAATCTATCCAATCAAGAGCTGAGAACCCCGGGCAGAGGGACAGTGCGTCCCCGCCGAGTGAAGTTCCAGGGCTCAGGTAAGTAAAACGGAGGGGGGGGGGGTGGGGCTGGGGGGCCAGTCACTGCCAGGTGTTTTCTCATCTTAATGCAAAGGATACATTAAATTGAAAAAACACGAGGGTTTACAATACCTTTAACAGGACTGGCTAGACACATGAATAAATACCATATAGTACATTTTCCTTCCCATGTTTAATAACTGCTCACACATTGTTCAGTTTTATGGACACCATTTATGCTTGACTATTTCAGATAGGCCTAAAATAATATTTTTTAAAAATCAGCCTGTGTATAGGTGATGATGGTGAGTGATCATAATAAGGCTAGACCAAACGGTTAATGTGTTTAGTTCAATGTTCTATTAGACACTTTTTTAAAGCAGCACAGGATAAAAAAGCTAATGCTATTTAGGCTATTATCATGGCTATTTTTCACCCAAGATAAATATATAGTCCATAATGACTATTTTCATTGACTGGAGCTCACTGAAAAAAATGAAAGTAACAATATTCATTTAAATTATTTTCCTGAAACACTGAATTGCCTGTAGAGAATATTGCAAAGAAACATCTCTTTCTCATTAGCACCATGGGAAAAATTGTATGTGCACAGCAACCAGACTGTAAAACAGCCAGAGGTTCAGAACGCACAAGATGCACAGACAAATGAGTCCCTCAAATACGTGTTGTTTTAAAGGCTAGAACAAATAAATGGCTTTTCAGGGTAAAATGCAGACCACTAAAGTAATAAGCTATTCCTTTTTATGAGACTATTTATAGCAGGAGTAACTGCCACTGAAAGAAACAAAAATGGACCTGATCATTCACGATCTATTTTCTCTAATGCTTTTCTGGAAGTTCAAAACCATCATCCTTCAACAGTATTCCCAGGAGGGGACGACATAAAAGGGCTAAAAAAAATATGTTGTTTTGCTTACAGAAGCTTTTATTCTATTTGAGGTTGGGGATAATTCAGGGAAGCTGGGTTTTTTAAAAGCCAATTTTGTGGGGAAAAAAACATGCTCACATTATGTATGTTTCCAACCTTAATCAAGAGAGGAACTGCATTCCTCTGGGTTGAAAATGAAACCAACAGAGGAATGTTCTAAGGACGCTTTTAGTGTTCAATCAAAGAAAAGTTGATCATAGCCAAAATTATTTTTTTAAGAGTACTGTTGGACACAATGTGTGCACAGTAACCAGATCGTAACACAGCTAGAGGTCCAGAGCACACATAATACACAGACATACGAGTCCTCCAAACAGGTGTTGTTGTAAAGGCTAGAACAAATACAGTGCCTTGAAAAAGTATTCATACCCCTTGAAACTTTTCACATTTCGTCATGTTACAACCAAAAACGTAAATGTATTTTATTGGGATTTTATGTTATAGACCAACACAAAGTGGCACATAATTGTGAAGTGGAAGGAAAATTATAAATGGTTTTCACATTTTTTTTTACAAATAAATATGTGAAAAGTGTGGTGTGCATTTGTATTCAGCCCCCTTTACTCTGTTACCCCTAACTAAAATCTAGTGGAACAAATTGCCTTCAGAAGTCACCTAATTAGAAAATAGAGTCCACCTGTGTGTAATTTAATCTCAGTATAAATACAGCTGTTCTGTGAAGTTTGTTAGAGAACCTTAGTGAACAAACAGCATCATGAAGGCCAAGGAACACACCAGACAGGTCAGGATAAAGTTATGGAGAAGTTTAAAGCAGGGTTAGGTTATAAAAAATATCTCAAGCTTTGAACATCTCACAGAGCACTGTTCAATTCATCATCCGAAAATGGAAAGAGTATGGCACAACTACAAACCTACCAAGACATAGCCGTCCACCTAAACTGACAGGCTGGGCAAGGGGAGCATTAATCAGAGAAGCAGCCAAGAGGCCCATGGTAACTCCGGAAGAGCTGCATAGACTATTAGTTGTGTACTCCACAAATCTTGCCTTTATGATGTCCGTTTGCAGTTTGCGAGAAGCCATGTATGGAACACAGCAAACATGTGGAAGAAGGAGCTCTGGTCAGATGAGACCAACATTGAACTTTTTGGCCTAAATGTGATGTGTGGCAGAAAACTAACACTGCACATCACCCTGATCACACCATCCCCACCGTGAAACAGTGGTGACAGGATCGTGTTGTGGGAATGCTTTCCTTCAGCAGGGACAGGGAAGTTGGTCAGAGTTTATGGGAAGATATATGGAGCCAAATACAGGGCGATCTTAGAAGAAAACCTGTTACAGTCTGCCAAATACTTGAGACTGGGGCGTAGGTTCACCTTCCAGCAGGACAACGACTCTAAACATACAGCCAGAGCTACAATGGAATTGTTTAGATCAAAGCATATTTATGTATTAGAATGGCCCAGTCAGTCCAGACCTAAATCCAATTGAGAATCTGTGGCAAGACTTGAAAATTGCTGTTCACAGATGCTCTCCATCCAATCTGCCAGAGCCTGAGCTATTTTGCATAGAAGAATGGGCAAAATGTAATTTTCTAGATGTGCAAAGCTGGTAGAGACATGCCCAAAAAGACTTGCAGCTGTAATTGAAGGAAAAGGAGATTCTACAAAGTATTGACTCAGGGGGGCTGAATACAAATGCACGCCACACTTTTCACATTTTTTATTTGCAAAAACCATTTATCATTTTCCTTCCACTTCACAATTATGTCCAACTTTGTGTTGGTCTATCACATTAAATCCCAATAAAATACATTTACATTTTTGGTTGTAACATGACAAAATGTGGAAAACTTCAAGGGGTATGAATAGTTTTTCAAGGCACTGTAAATGGCTTTTCAGGGTAGAATGCAGACCACTGAAGTAATAAACTATTCATTTTTATGAGACTATTAAGTGACTTCCATTGAAGGAAACTATATTAGCCTGATCATTCAATGTCTATATTTTCTAATGCTTCTCTGGAAGTTCAAAACCATCTTCCCTTACCAGTATTCCCAAAGGAGGCTACATAAAAGAGCTAACAAATATGTTTTTTTTTTTCTTACAGAGGCCCTTATTCTTTTTGAAAAGAGCCACAAAAGTAGGTGAAAACATTGTAAATAACATTGTGGAAATATGTCCCTATATTCTCATTATGTGTGCTCTAAACCTTCAACCAGTAGAGAAGCTGCATTCTTGATTTCAAATGAAACAGCGGAAGCCTCTAAATGCACTTTAGCATTCAGCTATTTAAAATTGGTTTGGCAGCTCTGGTTGTAACAACCTCAAGTAAAAGTGGATCACACTCAACTGTACTGTCGTCCATAATGTGGGTGGACAGTTTTTTGGACATGATGGTTTCAGTGAATGTGGGCTTAAATTTTGTGACTGAGCCTGCAATTTAAAATTTATATTTCTTATACATATTTGTTGGTTTTCTAGCAAAGTTTACTGGCATGGTTATTTGATTTAAACATTTGGATGTGATTTTAACAAGAGTCACAACTATTTTGTAAGGAAAATTTGGTGGTGTTTCTCATTATTTATTAAAACTTGTATGTAAGGAATATATTTGCTTGATTATGTGTTGGGTTTGTCAGTGAGGGGGGAGGGGATCTGTCCTGTCCCATGCCTATTTTCTCCAATGAAATGTGTCCCAACAAATCATCATATGATTTTCTTGTGACTGTTTTCTCCAATGAACTGTATTATATTTAATCCGCACCCCTTTTTCACACCAGTGGTGGCCAACTCATGGGCCGCCAAAGCTTAGGCCAGTTATTGAGGGTGGTTGTAAACTCACCAAAATGCAAGCAGGAGTAGTAGACACAGCTGTGCTGGTTGTGTTGCTTTCCCTCCTCTACTGGGTGGGTACACTTCTCCAGTTATGTTGGGAGTGTGAGTAAGGAACAACATAGTCTTCCAGGTAAAAGACAGATGAGACCTGCCTTAGAAAGAGGTTGACATTCCTATCCCCTCAACAGACATTACACTTTACTCCCCTTACCCCCCCCCCCAACACTGACAGACATTCCTTCTCTACCTGGCTTATTGTCCCACCAACACCTCTTCTCCCCACCTAACAAATATTCCTCCCAAGGCATTTCATCCCTCTCTGGGCCACCTTGCTAAAAGACATCCCACCTTAGGGGCTGCACCACACGCACTGACAGCGCGACAGCACATTGCTCCCCGTCTACCTCACCTTCTCCCCTGCTGACCAACATGTCTCTCTTGTTACCTATTGTGTGACCCTTTGGACAAGCTGTGGACTGTATTTGAGGCCCTCTATATTTGCTAAGTTGTGTAGAGTTTGGATATATTGTCAGAATTATCTAGCATATATTTGAATCTACTACTTAGCACATTTTTATGATACAAAGACATCTAAGACCTAAAGGCAAACACGATAACCAAGACCACTCTCAGCAAGATTTTTCTATATAAAGAAACAGCTCAAATCTACTTCTCTGACAACCCTTTGCGCACTACACTGATCGCAGGTGTGTTTCCATGGTAACTGATCAGTTGTCGTTCTCTCTAGGATTCGCCTCTGAGAGAGTCTATAACATGGACCAAGTTGTTTCAGTGTCTTATGTTATTCAGAAACATCTCCACACATAACTACGTCTTGGGCAGAGGTACTGTACTGGTCTATTTCTTGCATTTTCTGTTTTACACTTCCAAACCCAGGTATATACTGTATATACAGTATATACATCATTTTCATTGTAGCCTTGAATAATGAGAGGATTGCAGGCCCAGATAATGCTCTCTTTGTATTAAAACCACCTGTGTTATGTGTTTCAGTGCTTGTTATTAGGATGCATAAGGCACTTGGCACCATCTAGTGAATATTCAGGCTCCCTACACACAGACTCAATACTTCCAATTTGCTGCTACTTGGCTCCACCTCTTCATCAGGCTGAGGTAGGAATTGCAACCCAGGGGAACTCTTGTCCATATGGGGGGGCATATTTAATTGAAGATGTAGTTGTACTTTATGTGTATGTACTGAGGATTTTTCTGTACACAAGATATTTTCTGTAAAAAGTTTTTGACATGCGTTCCTTTATCTATTCATGAATCATGACACCACGCCATTTCCTGAAGAGGCCATCTGGCAAAACATGTTGAAATAAAGGCATGGAAACAGTAATGCTACACTAAAAGTATTGCTCCTTGTATTTTGGACATCAATATTTTGTATACAATGCTTTTTTCCTCTTTTTTCCTTATTTGTATAAGTAAAAATGTATTCTTTTAATAATTGTTCTTGTTCCATGAATATGTACAGATTGCACCTATAAAGTCCCATATCTCTTCCCTCTCCGTACTGTTTACACTTCCAAGATGAACCATTGCAGCACATTTAGTCCTTCAGTTGATCTGTTCATTTTAACAACAGTTTTTTTTGTTAGTGTATTTCCTGTTGTAAAAGTTATAATGTCAGAATGGGAATACAAAGTAACAGTGGAATAAAAAAAAACAAAGAAACTCTTATTTATTGTATGTGTATAACCAAAGTTTTCTCAGCATTGTAAGGAGTCATTTCCCTTTAGCCAGGTGAATCCTGCAGGCTATTTAATGTCCCTGTAAGTTTGGTACATGAACAGTTCAGAGGGCTAAGCAAACAAAACAAATACTCCTTCTGCAAGTCATTACCCTTGGCCACATATCCATTAATTTCCTTGTTCCATCTCTATCCCCACTATGGGTTTTGTTCCCAATGTCCCCCCCCCCTCCCTTCCTACTCTTTCTTCCCTCTTTTTTTCCTTCCCTCTTTTCCCCCTCCTCCCTCCCCCCCTTTCCTCACTCACCTTGGTTCCCCTCTTTTTTCTCCCGCCTTTTCCCCCTCTTAACCCCCCCCCATTCCCCTGCCCTTTCCCCTCCCCTTTCCCCTCCTCCCCTTTGTTCCTCCTTTCCTCCCCCCCCTTTTCCCCTTTCCCCTTCCCTCCCAACCCCCCCCTTCTCCCTCCTTTCCCGTCCCTGACTTCTCTCCTCTCTCACTGGCTTTCATCTATCTCCCCTTCCCTCCCTTCCCGGTTCCCTTCCCCTCCCTTTTCCTCATTCCTTTCCCTGTCATGCTTTCATTCCATTATTATTTTGTTCACTTTAATCCTTCTTTTCTCATCCACCACCGCTCCACTTTCCCTGCAATGAGCAGATCGTGACTCTTTCCATCATCTTTGAAATATGATCTTTATTTATTAATTATTTCTTTACTCAGACTCATACCAGCATTCGTCCGCCGCAGGGGGAGTCCATAGTTCGGGCTAGTGATCTCACATAAGGCCGTGCTGCAGCCTGGTGAGCAATTTGATGATTTTCATTCTATTATTTTGTATATCCTGCTGAACTTTACTGTGTGCAATTCTGAATATGTTGTATTCGAACTGTGCCTTATTTCATTATCTATTTTATAGATTAGTTCTCCTGAAGAAGCAGTCAACCGCGAAACTAGTAGAGAACCAAACCAATTCTGAGAATTGCTTCAACAGCAGATACTTGCCGGAGTTCCCTGAGTATTTGCTATTTGAAATACAATTTCTTTCTAATTGCTGTTTTAAATGTACCTTGTATGTCATTTTTATGTAATAAATTTTTTTATATATTATTTATCTTGTCTGTTATTAGTACCCAGATAGTCCATCACTTTTTTTGAGTCTGGGATTAGAATTACAGCCAGCTTCAGCAACTGTTCCATTTTCCCACCTTCATTCCCCATCTTTATATATTAATGTGGATGATGGTACTTTGCTAATTTTTGAAAATAAAAAATTCTATAGGAGGCTATACTCTAAATGTAATATAGTTAAAGTGGCTGTCAACCTCAGACCTGAAATATGAAAAAGCACATCTTTATATACTCTCTCCAAAGCACTGAGTGTCATTTTTCCTTGCTCACTGTGTTGCATTTGCCATGTCAGATCAGCACTGCATTTCTTCAGCAGTGCTGATCTGACATGGCATTGGTGTTGTTTTTTTTATCACTACAAACTGCTAGCACTGGTCTACAGACACTATCAGCAAATGCCAGAATTGCCAGCTTGGGCCTGGATTGTAATAACCTGTGATATAAATAAACATTCAGATTCTATCAGCTTAACTCATTCCAGGGGCGTCAAAACAAAAGATGCCCACATTATTACAGTTTTTTTTGACTAGACAAGCCTGTCCCTTACCAGCATGCTGTAGACAAGGGTCCTTGCTCTTTGTGTGGATTGCCTCTCTGCAGAGGTCTAAAATGCTCATATCAATAGCTCAGCAATCAGCTAAGCACATGTTTTTTGCTGATTAGAAAGCTCAAGCTCTGACTCAGCGGGGTGAAGGCGGCATGTCTGATTAGCTGATTTAAACAAAAAGTTGGGCTTCAAGCACCAGGATATCAAAGCCGGTTACGAAAAAAACCTTTGGTGCGGAATGCACTATCCCAATCCCTATCCTAAGGCTTCATACTGACCCTCCCTACAATCCCAATCCTAACACCTAACAGGGAATAGTCACACCAGCAGCACCATGGCAATTGCAGATTAAACAGAGGCTAAGGTGGCAACTTCCTTGGCTATAAATGATAGGAGGGTTTAGTTCCACTTTAAGGTGAATTGCCTTGTCTATGCATTGGAACTGCTTTGGACAATGCTGCCCAATACAGCCTCACAGGACTGGTGTGAACAGGCTCTTACAATCCCTGATACCCCAACAATTCCACTAATGCCCTGTACACACGATCGGAATTTCCGTCAGAAAAAACTTGGATGGTTTTTCCGACGGAATTCCACTCAAGCTTGCCTTGCATACACACGGTCACACAAAAGTTCTGTGAACTTTCGACCGTCAAGAACGCGGTGACGTACAACACTACGCTGAGCCGAGAAAATGAAGTTTAATGCTTCCGAGCATGCGTTGAATTGTTTCCGAGCATGCGTCGTTTTTTGCGCGTCCGAATTGCATACAGACGAACACATTTTCGGATAGGAACTTTTTCCAACCGAAAAATAGAGAACCTGCTCCCAATCTTTTGCTGGCTGGAATTCCATCAGCAAAAGTACGATGGAGCATACACACGGTCAGAATTTCTGACCAAAAGCT
The DNA here is from genome assembly GCF_042186555.1 of Aquarana catesbeiana. Lineage (NCBI taxonomy): Eukaryota > Metazoa > Chordata > Amphibia > Anura > Ranidae > Aquarana > Aquarana catesbeiana. The sequence goes on from NC_133328.1 coordinate 186,561,809, forward strand.
CACATCTGACTTTTGCTGGCTGAATTTCTGATCGTGTGTATGGGGCTTTACTCTTCCTAATGCAAATATTAGCCCTTTTTAGTATACAGTACTCACCTCTTCTGTGCCAGGATCCTCTGCACCAAAGTTAAACCCTTCCTCTGCAATTTACTAATTTACTGTTTTGATAGCGCAGTGTATACTGGTCAAGAATAGTTGACAACTGAGGATATATGTTTGCCTGATTCAGACAGCTTGTATACTTGCTAGGAATATCAATGACTTTAGACTAATAAGCTGTATACAGAAGGGTTTGCTCTCTAACCTTTCCATTACAGTGATTGTAACTGAATAAATAAATAGCTTATAATAGCAATTCAATGAACAAGGCCGCTTGTTAGACTAAAATGCACATTACATCACTTCTATAAAGAATAATCAATGTCAAAAAACAGTAAAAATACTAAGCTAAAACATGTGTAAGGTTAAAAGGGTCGTATAGAAAAAGATAATTCAATTTGTCATTTATGCATTATAGACTGAGCAACAATGCTTTTATAGCGCATATTATTTAAAAACTATAGGCTTGGAAAAAAAAAAAAATACACGTGAATGAAAGTCGTGACTTCGGTTGCAAAGAAATGTGACTTTCAGATTACAATTACGTAACATTTATTATGTGTGCCTGATGAATGCAGTTTGCAATGAATTCTATTCCTACAGCCTGGTTGGTGACAGGCTTGCAGGATATGCCAGCACTGACTACAATAGACTGCAGAACAGTGAGCTCAAGGACAACTAAGAGTCATTCAGTTCTATGCTGGTACCATCATCTGCTATTGTGCTGTTGGGAAATGAGTGATGACAGGGCAGACCGAGAGTGGGATGCATACCATGAATAGTAATTAATATTACCAACACTATATTTAATAATGAGTAATAATAATATATTAGATATGTATATAAGTTATTATTTGCACACATTGCAAAATGTTATATGACTACAAAAAGGGGTTGGGTATCTTTGATGTTACAAAAAATAAAAAAGAAGAATTGCGCTAGGTGCGTGATAAATGTGAAAAATAGAAAAATTATATAAAAGGGGACGTGAAAGATATCCTGCAGCTGAACACTATAACCGCGATGTAGGGCACAAAACGGCATCGATAAAAATAAAAGTGCAGCGGCAGATAAATACTACAAGTGAGTATGATATGTATAATAATGTATACAGTATATTACCAGTATAACAATAGTGATCAATAATCCAGTGCAAAAATGAAAAGCCAAGTCAAAAAAATAGCCCATATGTAATTACTCCATTGGCAATAAACATGCATATAAAAACACAAAAAATTGGTGACAAATACAATTCATAAATGAAAATATCCAAAAGGAAGATTTCCAATGCGTGACCCAGGGTCTATGTTTTCCACCACTTGTGCTGCCCGTCACCTTTCAATAGAAACAATGGAGGCTTACCAGAAAGCCTGCGACCGCCCTTACTCAGGGGGGTCTAAACAGGCTTAGTAGAGCAACAGGAATGCTGCTAGGATCTCCCAGACCTCCTACACAGGTGACTGGTCCGCATCAATGAAGATCATCTTCAATGGCGCACTTCCAGGAGACAATCGCTATACACCAATGGGCGTGCGCTTCCACAGACCAGGCATGAGCATCCCGTGGATTACCTTCAGCATTCAGGGTCTTCCAAACTCCATGAGAGGCTGAACATGGAGAGGTAAGTTCGGCAGGGGGTGATTCAGCAAACAACTTACCAAATGCAATCAACAGGTGGAGCAGACCAAAGTTCTTCTTTTTTGGTCTGCTCCAGACCACCTGTTGATCTTAAAGTAGAGTTCCGGCGAAAATTAAAAAAAAAATTTTTTCGGATCCTAGCATTATTGCTAATGAAATTCAAAAAACACTATACAATTATCATGATCGATTATTAATCATATGTCAATAATATAAATTTCTTACTGTAATTATTTATTCCTCCGTTTGTGGCCGTTTCCATTATGAATGTGGGCATGTGAAGCCCAATAGAGATTGCTTCCTGGAATAGCTTTTGAGAGGTGCATGCTGGGTCTTTCTGGTAAGTATAAATTTTGTTTTCCTCTAAATGTTTTTATCTAGATTAAAAGGAGTCTTTTAATGCAAACTTTTTTTTAGGGTGGAACTGCGCTTTAAATACACATAACATCTTATTAGTACAGAACTGACCCATAACTCATAGTCTGTATGTTCCAAAGTTCACCAAGAACATTCTTTAACCACTTCAGCCCCGGAAGGATTTACCCCCTTAATGACTAGGCCATTTTTTGCGATTCATCACTGTTATTTTAACTTACAATTGCGCAGGCGTGTGACGCTGTACCCAAATAAAATCAATGTCATTTTTCCCCCACAAATAGTGCTTTCTTTTGGTGGTATTTGGTCACCTCTGCGTTTTTTAAAGACCGACAATTTAGAAAAAAATTAAAACTCTTTTTTACTTTTTGCTATAATACATATCAAATAAAATAAAAAACGAATTTGTTCATCAGTTTAGGCCAATATGTATTCTTTTATATATTTTTGGTAAAAAAAAATAAGCGTATATTGATTGGTTTGCGCAAAAGTGATAGCGTTTACAAAATAGGGGATAGATTTATGGCATTTTTATTATTATTTTTTTTTTACTAGTAATGGCAGTGATCAGCGATTTTTAGTGGGACTGCGACATAGTTATGGGTGACTATGAGTTACTGCGACATTGCGGCGGACAGATAGGACACTTTTGACACTTTTTTGGGACCAGTGACATTATTACATTGATCAGAGCTAAAAGTATGCACTGATCACTGTATAAATGACACTGGCAGGGAAGGGGTTAACACTAGGGGGTGCCGCCCACAGTTTTTCATGCACGAAATGACGTACGGTGTATCGTTTCGCACAATAGGACCGCCTTGCTGCATTATATATGCGGTGGGCAGTCCTTAAGTGGTTAAAGGTGTAGTAGGAAATCTGGCTGGAGGATGACAACATATCGGGGTTGTTTTACTAAAGGAAAATAGACTGTGCACTTTGCAAAGTGCAGTTGCTCCAGAGCTTAGTAAATAAGGTAAATCTTCACTTTGCAAAGAATACCCAATCACATGCAAGGAAAATACAAAAAACGCACTTTTGCTTGCACATGATTGGATGATGGAAGTCAGCAGAGCTTTTGCTCACTTACTAAGCTCTGGAGCAACTGCAATTTGTCCATTGTTTCAGTGCTCTGATAGAATTTTATGGGATTTGTTTGAGTCCTAGACTAGGGTAACTCAGGCCTTGATGGGCAGAAGGGAAAATCAGACATATCTTATAAGGGCTGCTGTGTCTTAGAGCATTTCCGGGCCCAGAATAGTTTTTAGACAGCCTTGTAATATAATAGTATAGTCTACTGAAGACTATTCTACTGAATTCTCTGTATTGTATCCAGCACATTGATTAAAATTCTATAATATTATAAATAACTTCATACCTACTACCATACCTCCCAACATTTTGAGATGGGAACGAGGGACACCTACTAACAAACGTATATAGGCATAGGACACGCCCCCTGCCACACACCCTTAAAGGAGAATTAACCAAAAAAAAGGTTAATTAAATCCACAAGGACTTTTTTTTTACCACTACTATTCCTTTATATTGGCTTTTAAAATGTACTAATGCAGCAATTGGATGAAAGGGTTATCACTGGGAAACACTTTTTGAAAGATAAAAGGTGCATTTTATATACAACTATATGGATAAGACCAAAATGAGGGACAAATTAGGGGGGAAGAGGAACAGAGGGACATTGCTCCAAATCAGGGACAGTCCCTCCAAATAAGGGACAGTTGGGAACCATGCCTACTACTACTATAACTTCATAAACTACTACTTCAAAAGGGTTAACAAACCTACCCCATGTGAAAAGCTGTGGGCTAGTATGTCTTATATGCCAAAGCTGGCACTGCTCCAGTGCTGGACAATTTATAGCCAAAAATCTGACCACTAAACTTTCCAATACATAATACTCCTGATCCAGAGTGGTCTCTAGCTACAAAATGTCCCTGGCTGTATTTCTGTAAGAAAACTGCCCCTACAAATTGTAAAGGTCAGATATGTTTTTTTTTTTCACTTTAGCAGTGGCGAGGTATCTATTCCAATATATGGACTTGGTAGCTTGGGAAAAGAAGTGTGCTTCCATGATCATGAGTACAGACTTGTTGAGGCAAGCAGATGTAAATGGGCAGGACTTTAATGCCCCGTACACACGGTCGGACTTTGTTCGGACATTCCGACAACAAAATCCTAGGATTTTTTCCGACGGATGTTGGCTCAAACTTGTCTTGCATACACACGGTCACACAAAGTTGTCGGAAAATCCGATCGTTCTATACGCGGTGACGTAAAACACGTACGTCGGGACTATAAACGGGGCAGTGGCCAATAGCTTTCATCTCTTTATTTATTCTGAGCATGCGTGGCACTTTGTCCGTCGGATTTGTGCACACACGATAGGAATTTCCGACAACGGATTTTGTTGTCGGAAAATTTTATCTCCTGCTCTCCAACTTTGTGTGTCGGAAAATCCGATGGAAAATGTCCGATGGAGCCCACACACGGTCGGAATTTCCGACAACACGCTCCGATCGGACATTTTCCATCGGAAAATCCGACCGTTTGTACGGGGCATTACAGTGAATAGGGCTGCAAATAAATCAAAAGGCTGAAAAAAGCAAAAAGAAAATATACGTTGCCAAAATCATGCAGTATAAGTTGGAATTTTTAGAAAAGCTAATGCACCCTATACAATATATATGTATATATTGACATGTTAGAAAATCAACTGAACCCTCTTAAATAAAATAATAAAGTACCCCTTCCCCTGTTCTCCAGTCTGGAGAATCTCAGGTTCATCACGCTTTGATTTGAATATTACTGTGTAAGTCTGATTTATAAATAAATATGCCATTTACTGTAGATATCCAGGCAATAATAATTCATAAAGTGTATTATTCTCTGCAATTTGACTAATCTACATGTGTATTATGAGGAGAATCAAAGCATCCTCACTTTGTTGATTTACCTGTAATTAGGGTTGCACTGATACCGATACCGAGTATTTGCCCAAGAACTTGTACTCAGGCAAATGCTCCCAATGCTTCACCCGATACCCTTTACATGCAGAGTCTCCCGGAAGTCAGTGGGCGGAGTGGCCGGAGAAGGCGGAGCGGAGCTCGAGTCCTGGCACAGTGAGAGCGAGTCCTTGCAGCGGAAGGTAAGCTTATGGGACAGGGGTGTAGGTCGCAGCCGCATGTGCCGCCCATCAGAATCGGTGACCCAGGCTGTCAGAATCGTTAACGGAAGTGACAGCCCGAGTCTCCGTCAGAGACTGTACACTGCAATGCTCATCATGACACACCCTGCACTCGGCCTCAGTAAGCCTGCAGTCACAAGGCGGCAGTGGATATCTTGTTACACCTAGCCCATATAGTTCACTAACTATATGGGCTGGGTGTAACAAGATGTCCGCTGCTGCATTCTGACTAGGCTTACTGAGGTCGAGTGCAGGGTGTACCAAGATGGGCTCTTGTATACTCTACTCTTTATCGATTTAATTTTATCATGCCAGGCTGCCAGCAATTATCAGTGCTGCATTTCAGCGCCTGCCTACCAATCAGTTCGACCTATTATTGCCCATAAATGCCACCTATTAGTGCACATAGGTGCCACCTATCAGTGCTGCAAATCAGTGCCTATCAGTCAGTGCCACATACCAGTGCCACCTATCAGTGCCAGCCATCAGTGCCGCATATCAGTGCCCATCGGTAAGTGCCACATATCAGTGCCCATAAGTGCCACCCATCATTGCCGCAAATCAGTGGCCATCAGTCAGTGCCACCTGTCAGTGCTGCAAATCAGTGCCCATCAGTGAGTGCCACTTATCAGTGCTACAAATCAGTGCCCTTCAGTCTTCATAATTATAAAAAAGATATCGTTAGTCTGTATTGTGCTTTGAAAACCGTCAGTTGACATTAAAAAAATAGTATCTGTACTTATACTTGGTCTTAAAAAAGTGGTATCAGTGCAACCCTACCTGTAATTAGCTAAACACTTTCCTAACAAAGTGGTATGTGTACTTCAAGAGGTAATACTGACTAAAGTAAGTCAGACTTGTAAAATGAAACCCAATATGATAGTAAAAAAAAACAAAATTGAGTAAACTCTACATTTTACACAAATAACCTAAACTGGTTATTTCAGTTATTTTAAAAGCAAAAAAGGGATTGCTTTGAAAGCACTGATGTATTTAGATGGATAAATAAATAAAATAAACAATCCCACAATAGCCGGTACCTGACACATACCAAAGGGTATGTTGTAAATGTGCATTGTCATATAGAGATATTTAAATATGTTGAAGAAATATTACGGTTACCACAGAATAAAATCTTGCATACATTTCTAATTTGGCAACCAATGCAGTGATGTAGGTTTGTCACTAGTCCTTGATTAACAATTAAGCTAAAGCAACATGTGCTTAGGGCACCAAGGGAAAGGGACACCATAGAGATTTTTGTTCAAGCTATCATGCCCTTAAAGTAGATGTAAACCCGAAATTTTTTTTTTTTATGTCATAATGTAGAGTATAAGATTCCCTATCATTTGAGCCCAGTCTTGCCATAAAGAGTTAATCCAGCTCTGAGCAATCCTCTTTTATTGTTCAGTGAGATAAAACTTGACAAACAGAGAAAAACTTTGTCAAATCCTCCCCCTTGCTGTGAGTGACAGGTGATTTACATCTCATGCACTAGCCTAAGACATGCATTATTTTTTTAATTCCCACCCCACTCCTTTCTTCAGCAGCTCTGCAAGGATTGGCTGTTCCACACCTCAGCATGATTTGGCATGCTGAAGTCATGTGGTTGCTTTCCTGTCTTTTCACTGGATATTAGAGATCATAGCAGAAGTTCAGTGTAAGAAATACACAGGAGAAAATGCATATTGACAAGGGGAGTGTAGAGGTGGGCGGGGAGTCTACTGACATCACGACTCCACCCACCGAGCTCCAGACAACAGACCCACCCACAGAATCTGCAGTTTTTCTGGCTCTCATAACAGAGGGGAGACATTTGACAGGTAAAGATACATGCAGGAGGCATGTATATCCTTATACTGTCTATGGCAGTAGTTTAGAAAGGATGACATTGGGTTTACATCCACTTTAACTCTTTCTCTCTTGTTTTTCATCTGTAATATAAAATACACTTTCTAATCTTTGGGAGGGACATTAAAAATGGAATTCAATACATTTTTGCTTTACAGTTTCCTTTTCCAGTTTACAGTTTACTAATTTTTTTTTTAAAAAGACATAAAAATTGTTATTTATTATTAATATTATTGATATTATTATTATTATTATTATTATATAGGATTTCTATAGCACCAACAGTTTGTACAGCACTTTACAAAATAAGGGCAGGCCGTATAGTTAACATATAACTGTGTGGGATGAGCTGATGATGAAAATTAAAGTACAGTTGTTAGGTGGTGGCAGGGTAAATTTCTCTAAAGATTTTCAGGGGTCACCTAAAAGTGGACAGATTAGAACACAGTTGGACAGAGTGGGGTAGGGAGTTCCAGAGGATGGGAGAAGCCCGGGAGAAGTTCTGGAGGTGAGCATGGGAGGAGGTCAAAGGACCCATCTATTAGTGGCTCATTTGGGGGAAAGCACTACACTGATAGTCTTTGGTAACTATCAAGCTGAAAGTAACATTCATCAAGCATCTTAGGAAAACACCTCTGGGTTCTATACAGTTTAGTGGCTAAAGTTATCTACCAGCCCATCTTATGTTTGAGCAGCTAGAACTGAGCAGATTCTCCCAGTCCAACACCTTTAACAAATGTTGTTAGGTGACTACTAAATAATACAACGGTATGATGTTAGATCCCATTGCTGACAGCAAAGCCCAAATGTAAGCAATCTCTCTAGTTCTCTGGCAGAAACAAGTTTCCTGTAAGCCAACTGTGCAATATACTATGCATAACATTCTGTGGGACATGAATGAAGGGGGGTAGGACACGTACTAAAATGAAGGGGGGGCTCTCTCACAGTAATATGAACAATTTTCTTACTAAATAGTCTTATTTGTCACACTGGTATTTGACCATGGGTCAGATAAAGGGTTAGCCGTTACCTTAGGATCTAAGCCCCTAGTGCACAAACCTGCAGTCCTTTGTTGTTTATTTTGTAACCCCCCAGGTCCCAGAAGTGAGTACTGAGAGCATCGATTTGTAAAGGTGCTGTAAAGGCAGTGATCTCTAGCAGTCTCTCAACATCTCCAGTGGTATGTTAGTTAGTTTCTAACAATCTTCTGTAGCACCTAAAATTATGAATATTGTGTGGCACCTCTGGGGATTTCAGGGGCCACAGTTAAGACCCCCTGTATCTAGTAGCTGACTACCACTGCTCTAAGCCAAGGAAGGTCTCCTTTTCTTCTTTTGTAAAAATAGGTTGGCAGCTGGTGTTGCCACACAGTTACAGTTTGCATTTGCTAATTGCTAGGGATATTGAATTTGATTTTATTTCTGTAGTGTTTAACATTGCAGTGACATTTATTAGGTAGGAATTATATACATTGCAAAATGCTGTATGAGGACATTTTTACTTGCCAATTGGAGTACAGTATGAGACACAAAATGATTCTGTGAGAAGAAGACATGCTTGGAATGTAAGTACCACAGTATAGCTGATTTATGAAGAGAGTATGCAGGATGTTGTTAAAAGTGCACGCAAATTCTAACAATAAACTTCTCTTATGCCCTGTACACATGGCCGGTTTTCCCGTTGGAATAAACTCTGAAGGTTTTTTCGACGGAGTTCCGACGGAATTCTGCTCAAGCTGTCTTGCATACACACGATCACACCAAATTCCGACCGTCAAGAATGCGTTGACGTACAACATGTACAACAGGACTAGAAAACGGAAGTTCAATAGCGAGTAGCCAATAGCTTCCGTCTCCTACGTGCTTCAGAGCATGCGTCGTTTTTGGTACGTCGGAACAGCATACAGACGAGCGGTTTTCCTGATAGGAATTGGTTCAGTCGGCAACATTTAGAACATGTTCTCTTTCTAGGTCCGTCAGAATTTGTGATGTAAAAAGTCCGATAGGGGATACACACAATCGGAATATTCGATGAAAAGCTCCCGTCTGACTTTTTCTGTTGGACATTCTGCTCGTGTATACACGGCATTATTTGTTCTCTTTTGGTCTATTAAATATACCACTGAAAGCATTTTGTTTTATCCGTTCGATAAGTGTAAAAAAAGTATGTTTATCTTGCTAGAAATCCAGTGAGCTTGTAACTTTCTGTGCACTTTTCTTCTGCTCCACCGAAATTTCAAGAAGTGTAATTAGCTTTACTGAGTTCACCTGTGGACTGCAGAGCTCCTCCTTCCTATAAGTAAAGGGGAGGTGTTCTCTAGGCCAAATCGGGAATGAGCAACCAAGGGTAACATTTCTGCTCCTCCATAGGAATGGTGGGTCAGCAAGCCCAGACCGCGATCTACCAGTCACCTGTCCGCGATCTACTGGTTGCTGACCCCTGCATTAGAGCTTACCATTCTTAAATGTTTTGCATTCATTTTTTTAATGTGAGTACAGAAAGTACAGTGAGTAGGTGCTGTCGGGACAGGAGAGGAAGTACAGTGAGTAGGTGCTGTCGGGACAGGAGAGGAAGTACAGTGAGTAGGTGCTGTCGGGACAGGAGAGGAAGTACTGTGAGTAGGCGCTGTCGGGACAGGAGAGGAAGTATGCTACTGGCTGGATCACCGGGTGAAAAGCAGGAAAGGAAACATTAAACATAAACATTAAAAAAATGAATGCAAAACATTTAAGAATGGTAAGCTCTAATGCAGGGGTCAGCAACCAGTAAATCGAGGACAGGTGACTAGTAGATCGCGGTCTGGGCTTGCTGACCCACCATTCCAGAGCATTAAACAGAGTGCAATGCAGAGGGACTACTTGTAAAGTTGGAGCTGTAGTAGGGAGCAAGAGCCACATAAGCCGATGCCTCCTCTGTAGTGCTGACTCCTGTCCCATGCGGAGTGATACCAACCGAACTTTACCTCTTATCCCCGCTAGCGGTCTCCAAAGTGGTGTCAGCAGTGGGAAAGAAGAGATCTTCAGGTCAATATGAAGCAATACACTGGGCTTAATAGCAGTGTTGTGTTGCTTTCTCACCACCTTCTTTACCCCTTGGCCCCCGCAGAAGCATGCAGTTGCAGGGCGCTTGTAGAGTGGCACCATTTACTTGAATGGGTCATGATTGGCAGGCGGTAGCACCCATCAAAAGCAACAGGAGGCTTAATTCCTGCTGCGACATGTGTACACCTTTGTCTGCTGCCTCAGCAGCTAAAGGGGGTAGGGATTTAGGGGCGGTAAAGCCGCAACTCAATCACAGGGTTTTACCCCCCCTCAACTTTACGCATGAACGAGCCCTAGGGGTGCAACTAAGGGCTCATTCACAAGTGCAGCAGGCACCGCTGCTCCTCTGAAAAGCGATCTGAGTGTGTTTGACAGGTAGTAAGGATGGCAATTAGCAAATTAAATCAGGTATGAGGAGGCGACGCTGTGCTCAATGATCTTTGACTTCTCCTATGTTGTTCAGGTAGATCTCCACCTCTTTAAGGTTGCTTACCCCTGCTCTCATGTGTTATATTTTGTTCTTGGGTTTAGATATACTTTACATGTCCAATTTAATTAATCTGATTACTGATTGTTATAGCCAGTCTTGTCTGCTTACAATACATAAGCTTCCAAAATAAGCTATTATTTCCTAGTACAAGCCACTTTATTATGGCAAACTTGTAAATTAATGTTATACCCAACCCTCTGATAATGTGTACAATTGCTGTCTACCATATGGATGTCAATGAAGTTTTTTTGACTGAATAACTCACTAGTGTAATGGTGTAGGCTAGCGAAGCTCCCAACTGTCCCTGATTTTAAGGGACTGTCCCTCGTTCGGAACAAAGTCCCTCTTTCCTCCTCATTTGTCCCTCATTTTGGTCTGATCTACGTATATAGCTGTATATAAAATGCACTACTTATCTATCAAAAAGTGCTTTACAGTGCTAAACTTTTCATCCAATTTTCAAATTGCTGCATTAGTAAATTCCAAAAGCCAGTATAAAGAAATAGTAGTGGTAAAAAAACACTTGTGGGTTTAACCAATCATTGTTTTTGTACAATTCTCCTTTATGGGGGCGTGGCAGTGGGTGTGTCCTATGCCCACATACTTTTGCTAATAGGTGTCCCTCATTCCCATCTCAGAATGCTGGGAGGTATGGGAAAATGGCCAAATGGCCAGGACCATTTTTGATTTTACAAAAAAAATGAAACATAAGGACAGCAATGAAAAGAAGAAAGGCGGTGACCTACATGCATATATACGTACATGTCAACAATACTGATTTGCTATACACAAACTGATTTAGACAATATCATTATCCCTTCCAAACAATATTTTCACATGCTGCTTTTCATTAAAATTTTTCAGCTATAACCATATCCTGTTTAAAAATAAACCTAGAGTCTTTCCCATTTAAGAATAACTACAGCTTTGTACAGTGTCATGTTAACACAATACTTACTGTACCAGGACACAACCTCCCATTACATCTGTGGCTCATTTATGTCCTCACTCCTCATCATTTTGTCTATACTTTTCTATGTCTATTTGATACTCTGGATTTGATCGGGCCCAGATAGCTAGAATGACCATAACACGTTAAACTGTATAAGGAATTCAAATGTCAAATTCCTCTAAAATCACAGTGCATGTTTCACTTTGCTTACCAAGCCAAAATGTAGAGCAATACTGCCCTCTATTGGGTTTAACCTGTGTCCAATCATTATGTTTTTAGCAGTAATGGAGCAATCAGGGTTATTATGGTGATGACAAAAGTATAAATGTAGTTGCAAGCCTTCATTTAACTTAAGAACTACACTTTTTAAAGCTTTAAATAGCCAGTTATTCCACAGAATAACAATGTCAATACAAACCTTATGAAAGGTAAGTTGTGTGGGGATACCTGGAAATACATTTCCTAGCGTTTGTTGACCAGTACTATTAGGACCCATTTACACTATGCCAGTCCATTGCAGCATTCATTAACCTGTTTTGCATTAGGGCAAGCTTTTCATTTGCAGAGGCTGCCAACACACCGCAGCAGGCTGAAAATATGACCTACAGCATTTTTGGTAACTCAGAGCACCGCAAAGCCTGGTAATGGTGTGTGTCAAAATTGTTTGACTTACGTAAGTATGAGGAAAGGTTACAAGCACTGAACTTATTCTCTCTGGAGAAGAGACGCTTGAGAGGGGATATGATTTCAATGTACAAATACCGTACTGGTGACCCCACAATAGGGATAAAACTATTCCGTAAAAGGACAATTAAAAAAACATTCACTAAAATTAGATGTAGCGCTAGTAGATTTACAATCTACCGCAGATTAGGTAAATTTAGTAAATTGTGTGTTAGGAAGGTTAAAAGTTCACCTCTGTTCCAGCTTGCCTGATGTTGTGTGTGCTTCCGTGCTGACCGGTGGGTGTCGCTGTTGCCATTAGTCAGTGTTGGAAGGGCAACGTGTCGAAGTGTATAGATGCTCCTCTGTCTGGGAGGCAAGCTCGGTGGAGGTGGTCCCCCGAGTTGCATTCTGGGCGAGGGTATTTATGGGACAGACGCCATGTTCTAGGGTTTTTCTACAGCCACCTGCTGGCCCTCCTGGCCGACAGGTATGCGTTAAGGAGCTACCTCGAGGCCCACGATGCTACGGCGCAGGGGTGGGTCCAGAGGCTTGTCTGGGGCCTACCACCGCGGCCGAGGAATGGTCCTGAGCTGTCGGTCCTGTGTGACGAAGCTGGACAGCCGAGGAGATCCCAGGGGAGGACCCGCCTTGGAGAGATCACGCAGCGTGCTGGTCTATAAAGGGGCCTGGTGACGGCTGGAGGACGTATCCAAAGGAAGTAACCATACAGCATAGTGTCACCGGTTCGGCTTAAAGGTTCAGGCACTGTGACTGACTGTTCACTGCAGAAGATCTGATACATCCTGTGGCAGAGGATCGTGCAGATTTACCTCCCCAAGTAAGTCTGTGGCAGAGACTTTAGATTTGTGCTGCGTATTGGCTGCTAGACCAGTGAGAGAGGCCTATGCAGACGAGCAAAGAGTGTGTCCCATGAGGGGAACGCATTCCACATAATTATTTGAGTTCTACCGGGACATTTGTCGCTAAGATTTTGCAAGAAGATATTTGAGTTTCTCCTGAGAGTTTCCTTTTCCGTCTCTTTCCTGCTACTTCCTAAAGTTTGACTGTTCAATAAAGCATTGAAAACGTACTCCAGTGTTGGTGCGTGTGTGATCCAGCAGTAAACTCAACGGAACCCCTAGATCCGGTGCCGGTGAAACAGAGGGGAGCAAAGTGAATGTAACAGACCCATTTAAACCAGCAGCTCCACAGTGAGTTAGTGCTACATAGAGGTAAAGCGATTTAACCGGAAACTGGGTTCTTTACGGTAAGAGCGGTAAGAGTGTGGAATTCTCTTCCACAAGCATCAGTTTCAGCAGAGCGCATAGATAGTTTAAAAAAACTATTAGATAGGCACCTAAACGACCAAAACATACAGGGATATACAATGTAATATTGACATAAAAGCACACACACAGGTTGGGCTTGATGGACTTGTGCCTTTTTTCAACCTCACCTACTATGTAACATGGACTGAGAATGAACAGCATTAAAGGAATCCTTTCCTGAGATAAACAGGTTGCCATTGCTGGACACTCATTCTGCATAGGTTAGTTGCCTAGCTGTCCACCAAGAACAAGCATGTGGATGAGGACTTCTCTCCGACTTTCTTGACAGGCATATCAACTTTTTAGGTTATTAATGGCAACCCCCATAAGCCCAACTCTCAGTGTGTCTTTCAACTGGCCTAAAAACATTTGAAAAAGCTAAGAATAACAAATAAGTGTGAATGCACACTAAAGGCTTATGCCAAGTACAAACAATGAGATTAGACCAAAAATTGCACGTTCAGAGCCATCGACTGATAATCTGACCATTAGTACACAGCTTTCAAGAGCCAATTATGGCAGTTCATGCAAAATTAACAAAAGGGACAAGCACAAGAGTTTTTCTCTTACAGTAACAGAACAAACGATTTTCGTTTCATCAGTACAGCATTTGTCCATAAAAAATGTGAACAAGACGAAACATGCTCAGAAACTAAAGAATACATGACATAATGGCGGGAAGTTGTATTCTGTTTTAGGAACATTTTTGTAACTCTAGTAACCTTTTTGTTTTTGACATGAGACTAGCATGCAAAAAGAAAAACTGGACAATCATTTGTCCGATATTCTCATCATGTGTATGGTGCCAGCCCAAACTGTTTTTTAGTTTTTGGTGGGATGGGATAGAGTTATTAACCCAGAAGGAGCTGCTGTTTGGGTCTCTTGACTCCAGATGTCAATGACCTTCTGGCAATGCCACACTTTCTGGCACACCAAGGCTGGAGGGTGAATATTTATTGTTCCAACATACATTAAATCAACAGTAAAAAATGCAAAAGCATTAATAAACACTTTAACAAGTATACAGAAACAGTTACTAAATAAAGTGCAACTTTTATTAGTAAATAACAAGCCGACCAGTGACTCACCCCAAGTCCCTTTTCTTTAGGAGTTCCTGAGGAGGGCAATGCAAGGATACTGGGCAATCTCTGGCAAACCTTTCCCCACTGGACAGTGAGTTGGGGCCCAAATCCAGCATTCAAATGTAAGTCCCTCCAAACCCGGGTATAGGGGCTTGAGTGGTGTCCTAAGCGAGCAATGCTGTTCCTTTAAATGGGGTTCAGTAGGGTGTGGCCAGTGGCCTCTCACCGACACATATACAATTGTAGCGCCCCCCTGGGTTTACTGGGAGCTGGGAGGTACCTCCAGAGGCAGGGGGCAAGCTTACATTCACCCCACGGCTGAGTCCATGGCTATAATAGGAAATTAGAACAGAATTTGGGCGCCAGTCACTTTAAGTAATTTTCAATGCTTTAATGAGAACTTGAGAGAAGTAGTAGGAGAGAGGTTTAGGGGAGGTTTCCGATACCATTTTTTGCAGATCACTTACAGACTCCTTGAATCCTAAAGGAAAAACAGCTTTCTTTTGTTAGATCTTAGATACTTGGATAGGTCTCTCACACAGACCTAGCAGCCGGTAGAATGTCTGGACAAGCTTCTCTCACAGACTTAGCAGCCAGTAGAACTCCTGGATAAGTCTCTCTCTCAAAGACTTAGCAGCCAGGAGCTTGTTACCTTGTTTAGATTGCAGAACAGCTTGACAGTACCAGAACTATTAAGCCAACCCAGCGATACTGTGAACAGGATTAGATATAGGTGCATCCTCCAAACGAGTCACCAGGCCCTCCTGAGAGACCAACCTTCATCCTGGCTTTCTCCAGCAAGGGTCCTCCCCTGGATCTCCTCAAGCTTGGCTCAGCTTCTTCCACACAGGCAAGACAGCCTAGGGACCACCTCAGGATTAGTAGGCCCCAGACAGGCTTCTGGGCCTACTAGCAGAACTTATAGCAACACACCCTCGGGCCAGGAGGGCCCCGAGGTAACAAACTGACAAAGAGCACTTGGCATCTGTCCAATAAATACTCCCTCCCAGAAAGCACAGTAGCCAGGAACCTCCTACTGGGCTGTTTCTGGAAAGAGAATATTCATTACAGCTCAACATAGTTGTAATTCTCATACTAATAGATGAGAAAACCGCGCCAACTCTAAATAAAAGAGCAGCCAACACAACAATCAGACTAATTGTGAAATATAAATGGAACAATGTGTGGCGCTATAGAAAATACTGAAAATCTACATTGGTGAATATAGAGTCACAATGCTATGGATGATACACAAAGTGACAAAGGTGTGTGAACAACCTATATAAGATGTGTAACCACAAAAAAAATAAGTAAATAAAAATTCATATATCCGAGAATTATAAACCAGGTTAGTGACCACAAAAAGTGTGAGTGAGCTCCACTAAATGTGACATCAAAATAAGGGTGCAAAAAAATATGTAAAAAGGAGAAGGTAAAAAAATATATAATCATCCAGAACACAGTGAGTGGTCTCAAGAATCACATTAGCATGGTAATGCAAACATAGATGAAAAGACAATGTCAAATGTCTATCATATCAAACTAATAAAGTGCGAAAAAATATAAAAACTAGGAAATGCATGACATATGGGTATAATGTTGTGAGTTTAAAAATCCATATATAAAGTGGAGATTCATGTGGATGCAGATGTATCGCTATTGCTCCAAAATTTCATAAATGCTTCTCAAAGCGAAGTCAGAGACATACCAACATGCAAAACCAGGTCTTCTCCAAACATAAATTCAAGCAAAGAAAAATGCAATGCCCTTACCAGAGATGGTGGACTCACAGGCCTTTGGCGGTGAGTCAGATAAGCTTGTACCGTCAAACGGTAGGGTTAGAGGGCTTTCACACTGGAGCGCTGCGCTGGCAGGAGAGAAAAAAAACTCCTGCAAACAGCATCTTTGGAGCGGTGAAGGAGCGGTTTATTCACCGCTCCTAAACCGCTTCTGCCCATTGAAATCAATGGGGCAGCGCGGCTATACAGTTGGCATAGCGCCGCTGTAGTGGTGCTTTGCGGGCGGTTTTAACCCTTTTTCGGCTGCTAGCGGGGGGGTTAAAACCGCCGCGCTAGCCGCCGAATACCGCCGCTAAAACGACGTTAAAGTGGCACTAAAAATAGCACTGTTTTACCGCTGACGCCCCCACCACCCCAGTGTGAAAGGGGCCTAAAACAATCACTGTGTGGATGTGTCAAACGTCTGCACAGCCAATAAGAAAATTGTTGTATTTTCTTTAATACATGTAGTTCCTTTATCGTCACTACCATCTAGTGGCCATAATGTATTTTTTTTCCTAGGCTGTTTTTCTGAGTTATTATTATTATTATACAGGATTTATATAGCGCCGACAGTTTACGCAGCGCTTTACAACATTAGGGCAGACAATACAAGTACAATACAATTCAATACAGGAGGAATCAAAGGGCCCTGCTCGTTAGAGCTTACAATCTAGGAGGGAGGGTCAAGTTATACAAAAGGGTAATAGCTGTGGGGGATGAGCTAATGGAGAAAATAGTGCAGTTGTTAGATGGAGGCAGGATAGGCTTCTCTGAAGAGGAAAGTTTTCAGGGATCGCCTAAAAGTGGATAAATTTGGAGACATTCTGACAGATTGGGGTAGGGAATTCCAGAGGATGGGCGAGGCTCGGGAGAAGTCCCGGAGGCGGATATGGGAGGAGGTGATGAGGGAGCTAGAGAGCAGGAGGTCTTGGGAGGAACGGAGATGGCGATTAGGTTGGTATTTTGAGACTAGGTTAGTGATGTAGCTGGGGGCAGAGTTGTGGATGGCTTTGTAACTTATTGTTAGTATTTTGAATTTAATTTGTTGGGCGAGTGGCAGCCAATGGAGGGATTGGCAGAGAGGGGTAGCAGACACTGAGCGGTTTGTAAGGTGGATGAGTCTGGCAGCAGCATTCATGATGGACTGCAGGGGGGATAGTCTGTTTAAAGGTAAGCCAATGAGGAGTGAGTTGCAGTAGTCAAGGCGAGAGATAACCAGGGAGTGAATCAGGAGCTTTGTGGTTTCATTGGTTAGAAAGGGACGTAGTTTAGAGATGTTGCGGAGGTTGAGGCGGCAAGCTTTGGAAAGTGATTGGATGTGGGGCTGAAAGGAGAGTTCAGAATCCAGGATAACACCTAGCACCCTGACATGTGGGGACAGGTGGATGGTTGTGCCATTGCTCTTGACAGAGAAGTCAAGGGAAGAGGAACGTGGGGGAGGAAATATTATAAGCTCAGTTTTGGGCAAGTTGAGTTTGAGGAAGTGGTGTGACATCCATACAGATATGTCGGTTAGTAAGTTAGTGATGCGTGAAGAGACTGATGGAGTGAGTTGAGGGGTGGAGAGATAGATTTGCGTGTCATCAGCATAGAAATGATATTGAAAGCCGTGAGAGGCTATCAGCTGACCCAGGGATGAGGTGTAGATTGAAAATAAAAGGAGGTCCAAGAACAGAACCTTGGGGGACCCCGACAGAGAAGGGAAGAGGAGTGGAGGAAGTAGAATTGTAAGTGACACTGAAGGTGCGTTGGGATAGGTAGGATGAGAGCCACTGAAGAGCACAGTCACGGAGACCGAGGGAGTAAAGTTTTTTGAGGAGGAGGGGGTGGTCAACCGTGTCAAAGGCAGCTGAAAGATCCAGAAGTAGGAGTACAGAATAGTGTCCATTGGTTTTTGCAGTTAGTAGGTCATTTGTGAGTTTTAAAAGAGCAGTTTCTGTGGAGTGTTGAGGGCAGAATCCAGATTGAAGGGGATCAAGAAGGTTGTTTTTAGTGAGGTGGTCACTCAGTTGGTTGTAAACCAGGCGTTCAAGGAGTTTAGAGGAAAAGGGGAGCAAGGAGATAGGGCGTAGGTTGTTAAGATTGGTAGGGTCCAAGGACGGCTTTTTGAGTATGGGGGTGACCAGTGCATGTTTTAGAGCGTCGGGGAAGATGCCAGAGGTGAGGGAGAGATTGAAGATGTGGGTTAGAGAGTGTAGGATGGGGTCAGAGGGTGACCGTAGCATTTGAGAGGGAATAGGGTCCAGGGGACAGGTGGTTAGGTGGGTGATAGAAAGGAGTTTAGCAACTTCGTCTGTAGTAGCAGATTTGAATAGGGGGAGTGTCAGTTGTACCTGTTGACATGGGGTCTTAGCTGGGGGAGATACCTGTAGAATGGAGATTTCATCACGGATTGTATCAATCTTGTTTTTGAAGTGATTAGCAATCTCCTGGGCAGTGAGTGAGTCAGTGGGTGGAGGCGGTGGAGGACAAAGTAGAGAGTTGAAGGTAGAGAAGAGTTTACGGGGATTGGATGAGAAGGTGTTAATAAGAGTTGTAAAATAGGTTTCCTTGGCAGTGTGGAGGAAAGAATAGTATTTTTGGAGGGCAGATTTGTATTGATTGAAGTCTTTGAGAGACTTAGTCTTGTGCCACAGACGCTCAAGAGCACGACTACGTTTTTTGAGACTTTTGGTGTCATCTGTTTGCCAGGATTGTAGGGGTTGAGGCCTGATTCTGCGTGTAGTGAGGGGAGCGAGCTTGTCCAGGGTGGTGGACAGAGATTTATTGTAGATGGACGTGGCTTGGTTGGGGCAGGACAGGGGAGAGATTTTGTCATAGAGGTGGTCAGTAGCAGAAGAGAGGAGAGAGGAGTTGAAGTTGCGAAAGTTTCTACGGGTGATGGTTAGGCAATTGGAGGGAAAGGTGGTGGAAGACAGGGGGAGAGAGAAACTAATAAGATGGTGGTCGGAGAGAGGAAAAGGATTGTTTGAGAAGTTGCATGGAGTGCATAGGTAGGAGAATACAAGGTCAAGGGTATTGCCATCAGAGTGAGTAGAAGCCTGTACCCATTGCTTCAGGTCAAATGAAGAGGTTAGACTAAGAAGTTTAGAAGTAGCAGGAGTGTTTGTATTAGCAGGGATGTTGAAATCACAGAGAAGGATTGTTGGAATATCCGAAGAGAGAAAGTAGGGTAGCCAGGCAGAAAACTCATCAAGGAAAGTCGATAATGGTCCAGGGAGCCGGTAGATCACAGCAATTCTTAGGGAAGTAGGAGAGAATAGACGTATACAGTGGGCTTCGAATGATGAGAGGGAAAAAGAGGGAGGAGGGTGAATAACCTGGAAGGTGCTCTGGGGGGATAGGAGGAATCCCACTCCACCTCCCTTGCGTCCATTAGGTCTAGGGGAGTGAGTCCAGTGAAGGCCACCCTGGGAGAGGGAAGCAAGAGAAGGGGTGTCATATTCGTGGAGCCAGGTTTCGGTGAGAGCAAGTAGATTGAAGGAATTAGTGACAAAGAGGTCATGAACAGCAGTGAGTTTGTTGCAGACAGAGCGGGCGTTCCAGAGGGCGCAGGAGAGAGGGAGGCTGTTGTTGGGAAGAAGAGGAATGGAGACTAGATTGTGTAGATTGCGACTACTGCCAGAGGATGTAGGGTGATGGTGATGGGTGTGTTGGGTACAGTTAAATAAGGGAGGCCCAGGGTTTGGGGAAATATCTCCAGCGATTAGGAGAAGCAGAAGAGAGAGGGAGGTAATATGAGAATATGATTTGTATGAGGGGACATGCTTCAGTATCCTGGGGGGTATGTTAGCAAGTGGGCTTAGAGTTAGAAAGAGGTGATGAGTGCAGTAATAGGGGGAGGGGAGAAGTGAGGGTGATATGTACAGATTGTGTGGTGGAGCAGAGGGATGTAGAAAAGAGAGCTTGAGGAGAGAGGCTGCAATTGTGAAGAGGAGGAGAGGTAAAGAGTGCATGTTTCAGAGAAGAAGAGATAATATGAAAATGAGATCACCTGCAATGGTTTGTTTTGTGCAACTCGCTGAAGTGCAAGAGCAGAAGTGCCACTTATTTTAAGAACGCCACTTCTTTGGAAGAACCCCTGTATGTGCAGCCCCCTGTATGTGCTCCCCCATAAAGAAAGCCTTGTTATATACTGTGTTGGGTGTGGATGGAATCTGGCAATTAATCAATTAGGAGGGCATATTAGGAACACAGCAAGCAGGGCATAACTTTCACACCACAATCAAACTGCAAGGGGACTAAAAGGCCAAAATTGTAAAGATAAGGAAACCCATAATTTAGGTAAGACTTAATGGCTAAATAAACATTGAAATAATGTGAGCATGGCTACAGATGTAGTTGAGACAGCGGTGACAAACAGATTACCAAAAATGTATGTAAGCGGTCAGTCAATTTTCAGTTTGCAGAACATGGGAATATAAACGCAGATTACCAAAAATGTATGTAAGCGGTCAGTCAATTTTCAGTTGGAAACACAAGCACCTACTCTGCCTAATCTTCACTACTTAGAAGGGAAGTGTTCTGTAGTTTACACAGAACACATGGGAAAATGATAACATTTCAGCTCCATGTTTAGGAAGCTACAAGGTCACCAGATTTCTGGCAGGATCAACAAGTATTTTTCTGTACTTGCATAAAAATGTACTTAGCCTGAAAAGAAAAAATGAATACAGCTACCACATCCAAAAACTGAAAATCTGCAATATATATATTTTTGTTCTTGAGTATAGATATATTTTAAACCCAGTTATATAAAGGAGAACTTAAAAAAAACTTAATAACTTTAAATAATGGCTGCACAACTATATCCTTAAAGTTATTCACACTTAAGCAGAATATGCAGAAAAATATAAATAGTACATCGCTGATTTAACCAAATCATAAAAAATAAGCAAAAGGGAAGTGAACTATGTGCAAGAATAAATATGTAGTCTGCCCTCTGATATATATATATATATATATATTCTACTGCCACCTAGTGGTGTGCCTACATTGCACACACAAATATACAGTATAATCACATAGTGTCAAAATGCTATGACAATAAAATCTCCACCTCTTAAAAGTGTGTAAACTAAAATTATATTTACATTAATATATAATATTCATATAAACATATATGTTCCTTATAAGATAATAAAAAAGTGCAAAATCTCCCACCACAAAATGTAAAACTATCAGTGTCATAAACTCTCATGCGCAAAATTTCAAAAAAATGTCCACCATTATTCAAACAGGAATTCTTTTTCCAGTTATGCAATCTTCTTATGTATCCAGATTTCACACTTTATGTGCCCAATCACCTTTTGGAAAAGTGCGAGTGCCTTCTTTCTGTACCCATTTTACATAGTAACTGGTGGTGACTACTTGCCATTTTATTGATTAGTCCAGTGAATGCTGTACAGTATGGTGTACTGCTGTCACTGTCTGTACCTGTTCTTTAAAATAAAATAAACGTTTTTCTGGAAGCATGCAGGTTCTTAGTACACAGTAGGATCAATCCAGGACCCCATATGGCACTTTGCAGAGATCAGCAGCTATGTCTGGTACCAACATGCTGACATCATCGGGCAAACTCCACCAAGACCTCTAAACCAGTGATCTCCAAACTTTCTAAACAAAGGGCAAGTTTATTGGCCTTCAGACATTAGGGGTGCCTGACTGTAGTCCCCTGGAAGTAGAAAATGCTCCAGCGTCAGTGGGAATAAATAGTGCCTCTGACTTGGTGGTTAGTGGGAGTAAATAAAAAACTATTAGCACCACTGCTCAGTAGGAGCGGGAATAGTGCCATGTCATTGGAATTGGAGGAGTAAGGCCTCATTGTTGGTATTATTGGGAAGAATAGTACCCCATTGTTGATGTCATTGGGAGGAACAGTGCCCCATCGTTGGTGTCATTGCGAGGAATAGTGCTTCATCACTTATGTCACTGGAAGAAATAGTGCCCCATTGTTGGTGTCATTGGGATGGATAGTG
This sequence comes from Aquarana catesbeiana, assembly GCF_042186555.1. Taxonomy (NCBI): domain Eukaryota; kingdom Metazoa; phylum Chordata; class Amphibia; order Anura; family Ranidae; genus Aquarana; species Aquarana catesbeiana. The sequence continues at coordinate 186,584,295 of NC_133328.1, forward strand.
CCTCATCTTTGGTCTCATTGGGAAGGATAGTGCCCCATCGTTGGTGTCAAAGGGAGGAATAGTGCCCCATTGTTGGTTACATTGGGAAAAATAGTGCCCCATCATCGGTGTCATTGTGAAGAATAGTGCTCCATCGTTTGGGTCATTGGGAGGAATAGTGCCCCATTGCTGGTGTCAGTGGGAGGAATGGTGCCCCAAGGGCTGGATAACAGCAAACAAAAGGCCGCATTCAGTCTGCGGGCCACAGTTTGGAGACAGTTTGGGCCCCTGGAAGACGTAAGCTTGTTACGAAATGCCGTGTAGGGCGGAACGGAGCGACGTGATCGCGTCATCCCCCATCGCTGTTGTGTACCAGCAGGATGGGCTGTCTGTGGGCATCCGGCCGGTGCCCCAGACTTCTCTTCAGTCGTTCAACATTGTGATTTTACATGTGAGTGTTTACTTATTTTTATTTAATAAAACCATATGATTTTACACTATTTGGAGCTCTCTTTTCCATTTATGGTTAACTCCGGTGCTGAGAGTTTGATGCCCTGCCATTGTGCCATTGATCCATCTGACATCGAGGCCCCCAATATCTCAACGTAGCATTATCATCTGGTTCCTAGATGGTGGTCCGGAGTAACTATTCTTAACAGCCTACCCAGACCCTCTGTAGTGGGGGGTCATGGGTCTCTGGTAAGCGGCCAGTATTCTCATTGGTGATGGTGGATCAGACACTTTATTCCTAATCATTAAGATTTTTCTACATCTTTATTAACACTTGGGTGACCATCTTATCAATTTCATGGACTTTTTAATACCCTATAAATTTGCACTGTTGCACATGAAAATGCACTTTTGTGTGTTCATTTAATGTATACGTTTAGTAGTGTGCACTATATATATGTTTATATACCTTTCACAAGGTTTTGCACTTTATGATGGTTAATTGTCATCTGCACAGTCTGTTTCATTAGCGCAGTTCTATATTTTTAAATTTTTCACAGTTTGGAGACCACTGCTCTAAACTATAGGAGGTCTGCAACAGCATGTGTATTACCACAACCTTCCGGCTAATCAATGCAAAGGAGGAACAAGGGTTAACCTTCAAATGGTTTAATAAATCACCAGAGCTCAATGTTTCTAGAGAGGTATGTCTTGCACTGTTCCACACCATCAGAATGAAGTACTCTGGAGAAATGAGCAGAGTCTCAGCAGACAGCGCGGTCTGTGCATCCTGCTACATAAGCTGCTAAGCCACGCCCCCAGAGTTCAAGTTATATTAATAAAAACTTCCATATTGCTCACTGTACAGTTTTTATTAACATACCACCCATGCCAATAAAATACTGACATAGATAAAACAATAAGTATGTATCATAAATCTATGTAAACATGCAGGCACTTAGTGCACAGTAGGATTGATCCAGGAACCCAGTACAATGCTTTGCAGAGATCAGCAGCACGGTAACAGCGTGCTGACATCATCAGACAAACTCCACTTTACGTGTTACGTCCTTAATGAGACTTCATCAGAGGGTCTCTGAAATCCCGTTAAGGACGTAACGAGTTTGGAGAAGTTTGCCCGATGATGTCAGCATGTTGGTACCAGACATAGCTGCTGATCTCTGCAAAGTGCCATATGGGGTCCTGAATTGATCCTACTGTGGACTAAATACCTGCATGCTTCCAGAAAAACGTTTATTTTATTTTAGAAAACAAGTACAGACAGTGACAGCAGTACACCATACTGTACAGCATGCACTGGACTAATCAATAAAATGGCAAGTAGTCACTACCAGTTACTATGTAAAATGGGTACAGAAAGAAGGCACTCACACTTTTCCAAAAAGGTCCTTTATAAAACTTCAGAGACCCTCTGAAGAAGTCCTGTTAAAGATGTAACACGTAAGTCAGCATGCTGTTACCGGACATAGCTGCTGATATCTGCAGAGCGCCATATTGGGTTCCAGGATCGATCCTACTGTTATTTTTCCCTTATTGTTTTATCTATGTGAGTATTTTTTTGGCATGGGTGTATTTTTAATAAAAACTGTACAGTGAGCACTGTGAATGTTTTTTTATGTATCTTTGAGCTCTTATGATTTATGAAACTATCTGGAGGTTAACGCTTGTTACTTCTTTGCACTGATGAGCCAGAAGGTTGTAGTGATATACATTCTGTTGCAGACTTCCTATAGTTTAGAGGTCTATTTTTAAGGTGAGTGGTTTGGAGTGTCACAAGGTGATTGGGCACATCACTTGTGAAATTTGGATACATAAAAAGATTGCACAAATAGAAAAGGAATTCATATTGACTAATAGTGGACATTTTTGGGCTTTATGTGCACTTATGTGAAAGTTTATGACACTGATTATAAATATAGATGTTATAATCCCCACACTGCGGTATATGTAGGTGTCTTTAACCAAAAGAAAAAGACTAATTGACTGCTGCTGTGGTGTAAGGTGTGAGTGCCTTTTATATTGTGGTGTATGAACCCAATGCTGTCTAGCCACAAAAAATCTAGTGTGTACCTGTACTATTATATTCTGGAGGTATTAGTACTGCAAAGTGCAATCAAATGAAAAAAAGGCAATCACTCATAATAAAAACATAAAAACATATTCTAAAAGTACAATTATAATGCCAAAATGTGCATAGAAAGTAAAAAATAAGTCCTTGTCAGGATATTTCTATAATAAATTTGAAAAACCATTGAACCATGATATTGCAATAACCAAATTCGCCCCTCTCCTGAACCGTTTAAGTCAAAGACAGGAAGAAAGATCTTGAGGAACTGGTTTTTCAGACAATCATGTCAACCAAATTTCATCAGTACAAATGTAATGTTAGGCATACGCAACTACTCGACCCCAGTTGACAATGCTGGAAAAACCTGAGGTTTGAGGTCAGTAAATAAAAGTCTTTTATCAAGGGAAACCCAGGTCAAGATATCACAGCTCCATATGAAAGATTAAACTAAAGACCATAAAATCTCCAAGATAGTCAATTAAGCCCCATTGTTCCAAGGATGAAGACAGTCTCTTCAATAGAAATCCAGTGTTGACTCAGCTGTTGCCCAAAATAATGGCAGAGCCACTCAGTTAATTGTACACCAAATAATACCCGGTTACAAGTTTAAAACAGAAACTACAAACGATATGTGAGCAAAATATATATATATATATATATATATATATATATATATATAAAATTACTATTCTTGCTATATACAAGGATTAACGTATGCCAGAAGTCATTCACCGAAAATAGAAGTTGAAACTGACATAAGACCGCAAGGGGAGATTCCCATTATCTGAAAAAGGAATGATTCAAAATCGAAAGTTTTTCAGATATTAAACCACACATATCATTTCAGGAGACACCATCAGACAAAGGACATGAGATATCTTACCAACATATTGTAAAAGAACTTTTGCACAAATATTATGTTGGGGATAAATGGGGAAAGAGTTTGTTTGTTCTGTCCCATGAATACATGACATTCACGGTATTATTTTCCCTATAACCAGCAGAGTCCACGATATGGGGACAGCGCACTAATGAGCATGAAGGCGGGCAATCACCAGATCACCGTAATATGAAACATATTAAAATACAGTCATAATAATACCAGATGCAATTATTCCAATTATACAACTACAATGACCCCTAGTGGGCGGATGAGAAATGAACAGTTACGGCCCAAATTTAGAACCAACCAATCATGAGTTAGTAAACATGAGGGGGGAGGTACAAATTCAAAACAATGGTACTCCATCCTATAAAAAAGACAGACACACATTATTCTCGATGGAACCACACACCCACTTACATTCCCTGGACAATTGAGAAGCCTGCTGCCCGTTGACCACTCCCCATATCACTGCTGCTGGAACTAACAGTTAATTTTTAATACTTTGGACATCTTCCTCTTTTGAAACAGTGGTGAGATACTGACTCTATATACATTGACAAACCTTTTTCTCCCAAAATTGCAGGGATTGTATTTTGACTGTTTGTAGTTTGATATTATTTACAGGGTGAAGGGCAAATTATTTACTAAAGTTTCCCCAAATAGTCTGTCTATATTGTAAGTTGAAACCATGTAGGGGTAATTATGTATAGACCTGTATCGCAGCTAAATTTGTGGGGGTCCCAGGAAAATTGTCTATTGTCCACCCTAATTTAAAAGCTCTATTGAAGTTAGGACTTATTTTACATTTTACTTGCATTTTTCTTGTTGGCTCTTCAAGATATGTTCCTTTCTCTCTTCTGGCCGCAGAGAGTCAGAAATTGTCTTAAGAGTTCTCAGGGGCCTTCTTTTTAATATTTTAATAGCACGGTTAATCACCCTTTTTATAGTTGGTTGTAGCTGTCCCAGGTTTGGTCTGTGAAAGTTAAAAGAAATGACCTTCCTATAGTGTTGATGTCTTAGATTATGTGTGTGAAATATTAATCACCAGTAATTCCGGTTTTGTATGAAATTGTATAATTACACTTGTATTTTAATAAATAATTTTATTTTTTTTTTACTTATTAATTTCATTGAGAGATATTTATACATTGGTAAGAAATCATCATAGATTAAAGAACTCAGGAAATTGTTATGGTATTTTGTTGAGTGTCTGAACAAAGTTCATATTGTTATTAAGTTATTTATTAACCACTAGCCGACCAGCGCACGACGATGTACTTCGTCACAATGGCACGGCTGCGCAAATGGGCATACCTGTATGTCCCCTTTAAATCGTGGGCTAGTGGGCGCGCGTGCCCGCCGTGTGCCTCGTGGGCGTGCCTGCGGGTTCCGCAAACTCGATGTTCGCCGGTGGCCCGTGATCATGGCACGGAGAGGCAGAATGGGGAGATGCCTATGTAAACAAGGCATTTCCCTGTTCCTCCTAGCAACATGACAGGGATCTTCTGCTCCCAGTGATTGGGAGCAGTGATCTCTGTCATGTTCTAGTGAGCCCATCCCCCCTACAGTTAGAACACACTGAGGGAAAACACACTTAACTCCTTGATCACCCCTAGTGTTTAAACCCTTCCCTGCCAGTGTCATTTACACAGTAATCAGTGCATTTTTATAGCACCGATCGCTGTATAAATGTCAATGGTCCCAAAATAGTGTCAAAAGTGTCCGATGTGTCCGCCGCAATGTCGCAGTCACGATAAAAATCACAGATTGCTGCCATTACTAATAAAAACAAATTATAAGAAGAATGTCATAAATCTATCCCCTATTTTGAAGACGCTATAAATTTTGCGCAAACCAATCAATATACTCTTATTGCGATTTTTTTTACCAAAAATATGTAGAAGGATACATATCGTCCTAAACTGAGGAAGAAATGTATTTTTTTATATATTTTTTTGGGATATTTATTATAGCAAAAAGTAAAAAATATTGCTTTTTTTTTTCAAAATTGTTGCTTTTTCTTTGTTTATAGCGTAAAAAATAAAAAACACAGAGGTGATCAAATACCGCCAAAAGAAAGCTCTATTTGTGTTAAAAAAAGGACGTCAATTTTGTTTGGGTGCAACGTCGCACGGCCGCGCAATTGTCAGTTAAAGCGACGCAGTGCTGAATTCGCAAAAAATGCTCTGGTCAGGAAGGGGGTAAAATCTTCCAGGGCTGAAGTGGTTAATGGCCGTAATCAGCTGGAGGCACTGTATCAACTATATTTACAATTCAGGCATCACCCTTTTATTTATAATTTACCATTTGCTAAGACCCTTCTTTTTTATTTAATCAAATATTCCCCATATTTATCATCATTAAAATGTTATACCACACATTTACTACATCCTTTAAAGTGCTTGTTCTGATGCCAGTGTTGACAGCGAGGTGCCGTGCTGTGCTCCCCTCCTTATGTTTCTCTGATGACGTTTCCGGGTGGAAGGCGGGTGCAGGGCCATCTTTGTGGCTAGACAACGCTGGGTTCACACACCACATTATGACACTGAGTGTTTCACTTTTTTGTGGTGGGAAGTTTTGCACTTGATTTTTATAATAATCTTTTAAGGCACATTTTCCTTTGTTTGAATTTTATATATTAATGTATATTCAATTTTAGTTTGCACACTTTTGTGAGGTGCACATTTATTTGTCATAGCATTCTGAACACTATGGGGTTGTTTTACTAAAACTGGAGAGCGCAAAATCTGGTACAGCTCTGCATAGAAACCAATCAGTTTCCAGGTTTCATTGTCAAAGTTTAATTGAACAAGCTGAAGTTAGAAGCTGATCGTCTATCATGCACAGCTGCACTAGATTTTGCACTCTCCAGTTTTAGTAAATCAACCCCCTATGTGCTAACACATTGGTGTGTGCGATGTAGGCACGCTACTAGGTGGCAGACGGTTATATCACATATACATATTTATTTTTGCGTTTTTACTTTTTATTTTTATGATTTAGTTAACCATATAGCGCTGCACTATTTATATATGTTTCCTTTATAAAGGAGGACTTTTCCCAAACAGCTATGATCCCAATGACCTTTCTGAACATAGTGATTTATTGAATCCAGTCACAGGTGACACAGAACAGACCTGTCTACCACTGAGGAACATGTTTTCTCTGCAATATGTCCTTCAATGATTATACCATGATGTGGATTCAATGCCGCCATAAAGTACGGTGATAAAGAAGGTGACATTGTTCAGTCTTAGCTGTATTTCATTGCTGAAAATTTCACTTACCCAACACTCTTCCAAGGAAAAGAGCCTTTGGTCTATTAAACCGAGTCTCGGAAGAAGCAGGAAGGCTGTATGTGGCTGGTGGGTAATGATCAAGCTGAAAAATAAGAAATGAGAGCAGTCAGACAATGCCATTTCAGTACAAACTCTGCAACATTATATTTCATGGATTCAGCTCTTTTTAATATCACATTTTCCCGGTGATTCTTGCACCTTCTGTGTCCTTGAAAACTACGATTAGCTATTATGTTCATTTCCTACACAAAACAAGACTGGTATGTGCATGTATTAAATGTATATACAATATAAACAGAAATAAAACATAATATGTTAATCTGCTGGTCAACTGTCCAGTGGTCTTTTAAGCCATGGACAGTTCATCCCGAAGGCTTTTTTCCTTGTACTTTTGCTACAAAAGTGCCTAGGGGGGCAGGTGCACAGTTATTTATCTGGTGAAAGTGCATGTGCAAACATTCTGTGAAAATTGGGGACAAATTCAATTATATTTTCTTATCAGGTTGAATGTTCCTCATAGTAAAATCGGGAAAATACAGTATTATAGCCACTAGATGGAGTTTTTGATCATAGCAAACAAGGATTGTTTTTTCTATGATCATCTGCTCCATCTAGCCTAATAACACTTGGCTTTGCCTTCATCAATGCAGAATGAATGCACATACAGTTTCACAGGATATTTCACATGACAAAATGTTTTTTTTTAATACACCGTTTTGTAGCAGACTGACTCTTGGGTTTAACACAGGAATAACTGCAAAGATGCAGATTTACACCAAACAGGGAAGTTGTGAGGCAACAAATCATGTAACGTGAATTTGTAGTCTTGCAGATGTGAGAATCTTGCTGAATCAAGTTTACTGGGTTTGCATAAACCTCACACCACAGGTAAAATAAAGTATATGGTAATATTTTTTTTTTTTTTATGGTTAGGGGCAAAAAAAAAAAAATGCATCTACAGTCTGTATAGAAAAGTCTGTACCCCTGCCGGAGGCTGCAGAGTGGAGCTCTTGCTCTCTGCAAGTAAGCAGAGGTCTGACCCACCCTCCTTCCCCCTGCTGACTGGTGATCTCTGGCTCTGAGTCAGCAGAGGGCACGGTGAAACGATCCAACGATCGATCCAGACCTGTAGCCATTTTATACATGCTGCTACTCCTTCACCAGCCGGTGTGCAGATCCAGATGACCAACATTAACAACTAATGAACTACAATTACCGTACATACAATACAGAACCAAGAGCGTTGTGATATGGATGGGAACACCACTAAAACAGAGGAGAATCCACCATCTGTCATGGGACACATGTCCCACACAGGCATCGCTCTCTATATAAATCCACCACATGATACAGACCATTTTCTGTCTTCCAAGGCTCTGATGAAGAGGAATCCCCTTGTAACGCGTTAGCCATTGATTCAGCCTATACCCTTGCATGGGTTTTTTAATCATTTCCACTATGTTATCAAATGAGAATATTGTAACCTGTTTTTATGAACACGTAGTAATTTTCATTGTATTCATTTATTTGTTTAGAATAAACTTTACTTAACAACATGATTCATGCGCCTCCTTTCTCCCTCATCACCCAGCTTTTCCAGACTTCCCCCATTTAGTTCAGGCAGCAAGACACGCATGTTCTCTTCACATAATATATTATATCATTTGAAAATACTACAATGTTGTACTAAAACCGCCAGCACGAGCGCAGGAGAATATCTTTTCTGTCTACATCTATAATTGATATCAATGGGCAGGGGTGCTGTAGGAGTGGTGAATACACCGCTCCTACAGCGCCTCAAAGATGCAGCTTGCGGGACTTTTTTTGGCGTCCTCGGGCTTTCACACTGGAGTGAGAGGAGAGGCTGTTTACAGGCGCTATGCAGGCGCTATTTTTAGCGCTATAGTGCCTGTAAAGCGCCTCTGTGTGAAAGCAGCCCAACAAGGGTTACATTCTGCAGTTGCTAGCGGGAGACTTGCTTTTCCACTCAGGCTAAAGACTGTATTTAATTACCTTAAACTGATATTTTAATAGGGCTTTAAACTCATACAGGTAAATAGATTAGAGCAGTGAAAATCAAAAAATCCCCCAGGCTGCCTATTAGGATATTTGTTTTTTTTACATTTTTAATGATGCTATAATTTTAAAAAGGCCAACGTTTTATTACATACATGTCAGTATCCTTTAATTTGTATATTGCTCGTATAGAGTTGCCTATTGTTCCCACACATATAAATTGTTCATGTTTGGAATTAGAAGCACATCTCATTACTACTTTTTGTGACATTACTACCATCTAGTGGTAAAAGAGAAACTGATTTTTTTTGATCATCAAAAGCTATACAATTTGGCATATGATGTGGACTATGTATAGGTCTAGGCTTGCATTCTGTTGCAAGCCCTGTATTGCAATAGATGGGGAGCAACCCCACCCCTTTTGTCAACATCAGATGCCTGGAATATTTAATACTGCTCCTTCCACATACAGGCCAGGCTGTGAAAAGAGGGTTTTCTTGCTGCTCCATTTACAGTCATGGGTTGGCAGCATGTTGATGCCTGTTGCAGCCCAATAATCTTTAAGGACAATACAAATACTGTTCGGCTTTGCAGTGTCACACTTAAACTATTGCCTGGTAGCTGTTATTATAGAGATTCTCTTGCTGTTGATTATTATCATTATACAGGATTTATGTAACACCTACATTCTGCGTCTCGCTTAATAAAATAAAGGAAAACATTACAGTTATTATACAATTCAATAGAAGAGGATTAGAAGGATCCTTCTTCTGAGAGCTTACAATCAAAATGGTGTGGACATTGATACAAAAGGTAATAACTGTGGGGTTGAGTTGTTGAAGAAAGTAAAATTTCAGTTGTTAGGAAGAGATGGGATGGGCTTCCCTATATGAATTTTCAAGGAATGTCTGAAGGTAGAAAAAGTAGGAGATAGTTGGGTCTATTAGCTTAGGTAGTTCCAGAAAAAGGGAGAGGCTTTGAAGAAGTCCTGGAGATGAGCATTAGTGGAGGTGATGAGGGGGCTAGAGAGCTGAAGCAGGAAATCTTGGGAGAGGTGAAGAGGGTAGTTTTGAGATGAGGCTGGTAATGTGGCTTGCGGCAGGGTTGTGGATGACTTTGTATATTGTAGTTAGTATTTTGAATTTTTTTTGCTTTGGGTGAGCAGAAACCAGCGGATGCCCTAGCTGAATGGGTTGGTGGACACTGAGTGGCTGAATAGGTGGATATGTCTGGTAGCAGCACTTAGATAGACTTTGTATAGGTAAGCCAACAAGGAAGAAGTCGCTAGTAGTAGTAGTAGTAGTCAAGGCAAAAGATAGCAAGGGAGTGAATTAGAAGTTTAGTGGTGTCAGTTGTTAAGAAGGGTTGAATTTTGGAAATGTTGCAAAGATGAAGGTGGCAACATTTGGACAGTGATTGGATTTGCTGCTGAAAGAAGGGATCAGAGTCCAGAAATACACCTAACACTTTGGTCTGAGGGCCTCAGACCTTTTATCTTGATGGAGAGGTTCAGAGTAGGAACATAGCGGGAGGAAATATTTTAAGCTGTGTTTTGGAAAGATTGAGTTTGAAGAAGTGGTGCAGATGTGTTAATTAGTAAGTTAGTCATGTGTGAGGAAACAGAAAGGGTGAGTTGAGATATGAGGAAATAGATTTGGGGGTTGTTAGCAATAACAAACTATGGAAGGCCATCAACCAATCCAGCGAGGAGGTCTAGATAGTGAATAAAAGGAACCCGAGGACAGAACCTTGAGGAAATCCTACAGAAAGAGGAAAAGGAGCAGATATAGTTGTAGATGATGCTGACAGAATGCTGAGATAGGTAGGAGAAGAATCACGAAAGATAAAGCAACGGAAGTGAGGTTTTTGGAGGAGGAAAGGGTGGTCAACTGTCTAAAGACAGCAGAAAGATCTAAGAGAATGAGTATAGCGTGGTGCTTTTTGGTTTTAGCAGTTAGCAAGTCATTGGTGAGTTTTAGTAAGGCAGTTTCTGTGGATTGTTGTGGACAAAAACCAGACTTATGGAAGTTAGGAAGATTGGTAATAGTTAAATTTTGGCTCTGACGGTTGTAGACTAGGCGTTCTAGAAGTTTGGAGGTAAACGGGAGCAAGGAAATTGGTGTTAAGTTTTTCAGACAGGAAGAGTTCAGTGAGGATTTTCTCAATATGAGGGTGGCTAGTACATGCTGTAAAGGGGGGGGGGAGATGTAAGTGGAGAGGAGAAGATTGAAGATGTGAGTTAGAGAGCATATAATAACGCAAGACAATGACTATAGTGGCTGTGAGGGAATGGATCCAGGGGGCAGGTGGTTAGGTGGGTGTCAGACAGAAGTATAGTAACCTTCTCTGTGGTAACAGGATCAAAGTGTTGAATGTGTTAGTAGACATGGTATGCCAGATGGTGGTGATATCAGGATAGTGGGGATCTCGTCATAAATTTGCATCAATCTTGTTTTCGAAGTGATTGGCAATTTCCATGGCTGTGAGTGAATTAGTGAGTAGAGGCGTGGGGAGGAAGTAGAGAGTTAAAGATAGAAAAGAGTTGGCAAGGACTGGATGAGAGGGTGTTGGTGAGAGTGATGAAATAGGTCTGTTTGGCAGTGTGCAGGCAGGATCTGTATTTTGGAAAGCAGATTTATATTGGGCGAAGTCTTAGGTGGATTTACTTTTATGTCACAGTCACTCAAGAGCATGAATATTTTCTTTGAGAGGTGTTATCTGTTTGTGAAGGTTTTAGCAGTTGGGGCCTAATTCTGTATATGGTGAGGGTGCCAGTGTTTCCCGGGATGATGAGAATGAGCTATTGTAGAGAGAGAGGTAGCAAGGTTAGGGTAGGACAGGGATAAGATATTGTAGTAAAGGTAGTCTGTTGCATTGTAGAGAAGAGAAGGGTTAAAGTAAATATAATTTATATTGGTAATTGCTGGTTGGAGGGATAGAGGGAAAAGGATAGGGCAAGTGAGAAACTGATAAGATTGTGGTTGGAGAGAGGGAAAGTGGTGTTTAAGAGAGTGGGCTGAAGTGTGTGTCCATTGTGTTAAGCCAAATGACATGGTTGGTTGAGGACTTGAGAGGTAGCTGGGGTCTTAATATTAACAAGGATGTTAACCACTTTGGAAGGTTTTACCTCATTCATGAGCAGGGCATTTTTTTACTATTCAGCACGGTGCTACTTTAACTGACAATTGCTCAATCATGCAACACTGTACACAAATTTAATTTATATAATTTTTTTAAGCACACATAGAGCTCTCTTTTGGTGGTATTTTATCATGACTGTGTTTTTTGTCTTTTGCTATATAGATTAGAATAATAAGGAGGTGAAGTCTTAGAATGTCTTAGAATAATAGGGAGGTGATGCCGTTCCTATTGTGTTCAGTTGGTTAGTGGACATGAAGGAGGGGGGAGGGAGTGGGCTGTCATTTACCACTATGTATACGCCTACATGTGTGACTCTAGAGTCACATGGGCTGCTCAGATGTGATAGTCAGGAAATGTTCAGCATAGAAACTCACTGAAAACTGAGCATGTGCAGAGCTGCCAACACTGCTCTGCAAAATCCCTAGCTGCATTGGGGACTTGGACAGAAGGGGGAGATAGAGAACAGCATGATCAACCAGGTATTTTGCAGAACACAGAAAATGAATTTCATAGTGACTGAGTGAGTATGAACCATGTATTGATTTTTATAGGTTTTTATGATATGGGTTTAGTGGTTTTGGTGGCCTAAGACTCTCACCTCCATAAAGTGACCATGCTAAGCATTGCAGAAAAGAAGCATGTTCAGTGAAAGATACACTATATTGTGAAAAGTATTGGGACACCTGCCTTTACATGCACATGAACTTTAAAACTCTTTTGCTGCCAGGTTCGTACGTCGTATGCACCTGACAGGGGGGGTATCACACACAAGCCGATGGCTGCAGCCACCGGGATTGTGTCTGAAACTGACAGGCAGACTCCTGTCTGTCAGGTGAAAGCATTTGGGCGGCAACGCTGATTGCTCACAACCCCCCCCCCCCGTCGCCGTGCCCTGCAATGCTTTCCAGGCTCTGCTTCCCCATTTGGGGGCCCGGGAGCGAGATAGCGGGTGGCTGCGGCTGGAGGGGAAGTAGACGTGTGTTCGCTCTCCTCCCCTTCTTGTTGTGACCCGGAGTGCGAGGTCTCTGACGTCACTTCTGGGTCAAGCTCTCCGTGTCCCCGGCTAGCTTAGCTGGGAAAAGATGTACCCTGTGTCTCATTAAAGAGTAACTGTAATTGAAAAAAACATCACATATGGGGACTTCTGGTCCCAAATGTAATGAAAAAAAAGTTAAGTAAAAAAAAAAATTTTTTTTTGCAAAAAAATAAGGTTACATCCAAGCACATAAACCCCCCCCCCAAATTTTTTTTGAGGCCCCCCCACCCCCACCTATATGCACATACAAATGTAAACGCATGCATCTGAGGTGCCTAACTGTGATTGTGATACATGTTACATATTGCTGTGCACGCCAGAGGGAGAGCAATAATTAATAAACACAAGACCTCCTCCGTAACACTAAACTGATACCTATAGGGGGCTTTTTAAGCGTCGCCTATAGAAAATATAGGGTACTGAAGTTTGTCAGAATTTTACGGGCGCACACAAATTTAAGGTTGGACATGTTGGGTATCTTTTTACTCGGCTCAACCCCGCCTTTTATATTTTACCAAAAATGTGGGTAGTTTATTGCGTTTCTTTGCTCTGAAATTCACTTTAGTGTGTTTTTTACTGAGATTTTGCGGTAATAACATGTGAAATAAAAAATTGGAACTCCCATATTTTATTCTCTAGGGTATCTTCTTTCAGAAAATATATGATGTTTGTGGTTTTGTTTAATCTTCAGGCTGAAAATTACTTTTTAAACATGTGTGAAAAAAACATTCCAATCTTAGTCCGAATAGTTCAATATTGATTTGGCCCACCCTTTGCAGCTATAACAGCTTCAACCCTTCACAGAAAGCTGTCCACAAGGTTTGGGAGTGTGTCATTGGGAATGTTTGACCATTCTTCCAGAAGCACATTTGTGAGGTCAGGCACTGATGCTGGATGAGAAGGCCTGGCTCACAGTCTCTGCTCGGGTTGAGGTCAGGACTCTGTGCAGGCCAGTCAAGTTCCTCCGCCCCAAACTCGCTCATCCATCTCTTTATGGACTTGGTTTGGGAGCTAAGTGATCAAGCCCAACCCCTGAAAAACAGCCATACACCATAATCCCCCCTGCACCAAATGATTTGCACCAGTGCACAAAGCAAGGTCCATAAAGACACGGATTAGCGAGTTTAGAGTGGAGGAACTTGACTGTCCTGACCTCAACCCGATAGAACACCTTTGGAATGAGAATTAGAGCAGAGACTGGGAGCCAGGCCTTCTTGTCCAACATCAGTGCCTGATCTCACAAATGCACTTCTGGAAGAATGGTCAAACATTCCCATAGACACACTCCTAAACCTTGTGGACAGCCTTCAAAGAAGAGTTGAAGCTGTTATAGCTGCAAAGGGTGTGCCAACTCAATATTGAACCCTACAGACTAAGATGGGGATGCCATTAATGTTCCTGTACGTTTAAAGGAAGGCGTCCCAATACTTTTGACAATATGGTGTATATTGGCTGCCATTGCTCACCATTTTCTGAAAATACCTATGGATTTCCAGACTTGGAAAAAAACATGAAGTAAATGAAGTCAAAGTGAAGTCAGGACATTTGATCTGCATACTGGTTCTAGGTCAGTGACTTAAAAAGTATTGAAGCCCCTTGATCAGCATGACATAACAGCAGCAAACGTTACCTCAAGGAGAGGTCAACAGCCTACATATTTCTCTTGGGTTTTCCTTAAAGTGAATCCATTTTTATCCACTGTGCTGTCTGAGTTCTATTTTACAGTTATTTGACAGTCCAAAGATACTAGCAGACGTGTTTTGTGTTACAGAGGCACAGATGATACCACCTTTCATAATATTCACACTTCTCTTTTCTCAGTTATGCATTGCTGGGCTGCTGTCAGTTTCCAGACACATGGACGGGGGGAGCAGAAACATTAAATCTTTCAAAGGGTCATAAGCAGAAATAATTTGCATATTATCAGAATTTCTAGAGCCTGTAAGTCCTGAAATGAAGTTATCTATCCACCCAAAACTAATATTTCAGTTTTGACAGAGGCTGGAGAGTTAAACCACCTGAATTTTTTTTTTATACTTGCATTATTAAAAAACTGGAGGAACTGGTACATGCAAAGATGAGCAGGGACATGTAGAACTCCCTGGCGGCCAGAAACAGAACTGGAAAATATGTCAGGAAGAGCTTTTTACTTATCTAGGACTCAAAGACTCAGCTTGACCTGTGCTTTGGCCATCCAGAGAAAAGTATCAGGTTCACTTAATTGCCTTCCTCCAACTGCACATGCTCACATCCTCTCCATTTACCTGCTGCTCTGTTTTGCTGCTGGGAGGGAGGAGAAATAACCAGAAATAACGTAACCAGTGGGAGGGCTGGTTTAACTAACGGAAGGGGTGCAGAAAACATACAGTAGTTAATAAAGTGAAAAAAAAATTACCAGACTGCTGTGGGAGCACACCAGGCTTTAAGTCACTTCTGCTGTACCAGAAGGCTAAAAGGAGCAGCGGGGTAAGTGACAGAAGGTGTGGGACTGCAGATAGGGAAGGAAACTGTTAAGTAAAGCAGTTGCTCTGCCCTGCATGAGCAAAGCACAAATTCACTTGAAATATTACCTTTGGATATACAACGCCAGTTCCAAAAAGTTAGGATATAAAAGCGGAATGCAATGATTTGCAAATCTCACTCATATTTTATTCAAAATATAAAATAGAACACATATCAAATGTTTAAACTGAGAAAAATTACCATTTTAAGAGGAAAAATAAAGGTCATTATGAAATTGATGGCAGCAATAGATGTCTCAAAAAAATTGGAACAGGGCAATAAAAACCTGGCAAAGTAGTAGTAGTAAGAAGGAAGAATTGGAAGAACATTTTGCAAGTAATTAGGTTAATTGGCAACAATTCAGTAACATGAATAGGTATAAAAAGAGCATCTTAGAGAGTCAGAGCGTCTCAGAAGTAAAGATAGGCAGAGGCCCACCAATCTGTAAAATGCTGCGTTTAAAAATTATCGAACAATTTCAGAATATTGTTCCTTAACGTAAAATTACAAAGACTTTTAAAAAATCATCATCTACAGTACATAATATCATCAAAAGATTCTGGGAATCTGGTTAAATCTCTGTGCGCAAAGGACAAGGCCAAAACACAATATTGGATGCCTATGATCTTCTTGCCCTCTGATGGCACTGCATTAAGTCACAGTCATGATTCTGTGATGGACCTTACTGCACGGGCTCAGGAATACTTCAAAAAATCACTGTCTGTGAACACAGTTTGCCATATCATCAAAAAATGCAAGGTAAAGCTCTATCTGCCATGTCTACCCCAACGTAGGTGGTCAGACACTATAGCTAGCTACTGTGTGCTTCACCTATAGGAACCCCCTTTCCCTTAAGGCAAGCAGGCCTACTGGTGCTTGGTTGCAACCAGGACTTATACACAATGCTATAGTGCCTGGCCACCAGGGCAGATGCGAACAGAGAAAACAAACAGACTACTTGCAGTTAGCAGACAGATAGCATGGTTCTATGACAGTCCAGGTAAAAGGCAGGCTGAGTTCAGGGAATAGTCCAATATCCAATCCAATGAAAGTCCAGGTAAAAGGCAGGCTGAGTTCAGGGAATAGTCCAATATCCGATCCAGGTCATACACAGGGCAATCCAAATTAGTGAAGCAGGACAGACAGACAGACAGGGAGCTCGATCAGGAACAACAGGTATCATTCGCTACCACAAGCAAAGGACAGAGCGTTTGACTTGGTTATAACAGGTGACTGACCACATCAATCACCCAGCAGGTGGACACAAACAGGGAGAATGCAACAGCCAAAACCCGGAGGCTTGAATGAGGAGCAGGAGCACGTAAGTGATTCTGACACTATCATGCAAAGAAAAAGCCATATCTGAACATGATCCAGAAATGCCACTGTCTTCTCTGTGCCAAAACTTATCTAAAATGTCTGTTGCAATGTGGAAAACCATTCCATGGCCATTGGCAACCGTCCTCCTGACTAAAGTGACCTTGATATCAACGCTTCAAAAGCCTGCATCTCTGATGGTATGGTGGTGCATTAGTGCATATGAAAAGGGCAGCTTGCATATCTGGAAATCACCAATGCTGAAAGATATCTCTTGCTTTTAGTAGCATATGCTCCCATCCAGACAACATCTTTTTCAGGGAAGGCCTTGCATATTTCAGCAGGACAATGCTAAACTGCATACTGCATCAATGACAACAGTATGGCTTTGTAGTAGAAAAGTCTGAGTGCTTAACTGGCCTAACTGCAGTCCAGACATTTCACCAGTTGAACATATTTGGCACATCTTGAATCGAAAAATAGGACAAAAAAGACCCAGGACTGTTGAGTAGATAGAATCCTATATCAGGCAAGAATGGGACAACATTCCTCTCCCAAATCTCCATTAAGTGGTCTCCTCAGTTTCAAGATATTTACAGAGCGTTGTTAAAAGAAGAGGGGACGCTACACCACCCCACCACTTTTTTGAGACTTGTTGTTGCCATTTATTTCAAAATGACCTTATTTTTTTCTTAAAATGCTGCATTTTCTCAGAATAATTATTTTTCTTTTTTTTTTCTATTGTCAATAAAATATATTTTTATGAGAGTTGCATTGTGATCATTGCATTTTGTTTTCATTTAGATTTTACATAGCGTCTCAACTTTTTTGGAATTGGCTGTGTAGTAATCCTTTAACACTGTAGATTACATACTTCTAAATATCTAGACTAGTAATTTTCGTATCACATGGAGATGCTATTAAATCATGGGTTCTTTAACAAAGAGTATCCATACGACGTAATAGTATGGAAATTAAATCATAGGGGTGTGGGACTGGATCTCTGAATAATTAGTTGCTAGGTATTGCTGTTAGGTTAGAATCTACTGTAACTAAAACATGTAATCATTTGATTTACTATCACCATTACAATTTATATTGGCATGAAATCTGTTTAAATTATGACCCTTGTCTTGTTTGATATATCTACCATGAGCGAGAATGTTTTAAGAAAGGATGCTTTTATTGATTTCTAATAAGAGCTGAAAAAGAACACTGATTTCAAAAAGCCTGGGATGGATATCATACAATTTTGGCATGAGCAGATCACAGCTTACCCTTGTCAATGAGGGCAACAATTTTGGGTTCCCTTTACAGCTAGCTAGCTTGTGTATTTGTAATTTAACATTTTATATAAATAAATATGATACAATCCTAATGATTTTCCTTCAGTACTGTTTCTAGATACCCACATGCAAAGTAAATCCAAGCTTGATATTATTTGAAGTCATACTAGTTCCTAATAGGACTGGTGATGATGTTGATTTTGAAAGCCTAGAAAAGTGGGTATGGGGACATATTGGACAAATTGTTGGAGATATGTAAATAGGTTAAACATTCCTGTGCTAAATTATTTATTTCACACTCTGTTTAATGTATAGTGATGGATCATGGCAGGATTCAGGCTGCAAGAAGTAATGTGTGCATTTGCCCCATGCTATACTAGTTACAGAGGGATTCACACAATACGACTGCACCATCTTGAATGAATGATTTTCTGCTAGGCTGCAGATGTCTAAATATTCCTGACACACAGAGTTTAATCTTCCCTTCTATGCGACAAATTACAGACCTGTGCTTGAAAATAGCTAACGACTGCTGATAAAGCATCTCTACATGGGTTTAATACACACTAATGTGATGTAATTAGGCAACCAGATGGCTCTTGCTTATTAAAAATGATTTTTTTTAAATATTCAGGAGTGTTTCTGGTCTCCTACCAGTTTCTCTGAGGTATATCATTATGTTAATTTAAAAAGATAATGTGAAAGTTGGGTTACTGTTCTAATATACATAATTTTTCAACAAAAGATATCAAGAATACTAGTCAAGCTGCAGAAGTGAACTGTTTTGTTATATTTGCCATTCAATAAAACAAGCCTGCACTCATAAAATGTTCTGCCACCAGATCTTTATTTACAAGAGACACTAGCAGTAATTTTAAACTAGTTTAAGTTTTGGCATTGCAGCCAAATTCCATTCCTGCCCCCTGCCCGTTGACTGGACAATGCAGGAGAAGCAGCAGAATGATGTGCTGATCCCTCTGCTCTCTATCTCTCTTCTATCCTGTCCACGTGTTCCTTGTCACCACAGGTACATTGCAGCCAACCCCACTGGCCCATAGTGCTGCCTCTCTGTCTCCCAGTCTGAATGTTGCTGGATAGGGGATTACAAACGGTTCATACCAAGTTAAAGCTGAACTCCAGAAACCTAAAAAAAAACCACTTGCAATGGTGCGATCCTCACAGATACTGACAATCAGCTCCCAGCACAGGAAGTCTCCCATCACTAACTTACTTATGGTTCCTACATATCTCATGATTTACTGAAGAGAGCTGCAAATAAGTTATTAGGAATGGGAGGAAATTGGTGCCAAGTCAGAAAAGCCTAAATAGTAAAGTGGTCAGTTGCGCTTATATTATCCTCACATTCCCATTAGAATGGTGGAAGGTAAACATATACTTCTAAAAAATACCTCCAAATATTCTTAATCTATAAATTCTTACAAAATTTATAATAAAATATGAATCAATCTAATCCCACCATTATACATGTAATGTGCTCATAAAAAAAAATTAGTGATAAAACTTAAACGTGCATGTGCTCTTAAAACTTATCTGCTACTTATGATAAATTAAGTAGAATTATATCTGATTAAATATATGCCGTGCTCCTAAAAACTTCCAAAATAAATAAATAAATGCAAATGTGCAAAAGTATACACAAAATATCTTCCTATTTCAAAAAAATCCTTCATGTGAAGTGTAGACAGTTCATCAGGTGTTGTATAATCAGACTAATCAGTGTCAGTTATATTGTGACAATATTGAAACAAAATAAAAAATATAGTGTCAAGCAAGTATATTACTTTTACTTCTTTCACTTCTTCTTCAATGCTAATCGCTCCTCCATTCAGATTCCAGACATGTGAAAAGAAAATGATATATCCATTGCGCAGAGATTAAACACTCATTGGATACTATATATCAGATAGAGTTGTTTCACTCACATACTCTCCTAGATGGGATCGCTTTTTATTGATCAGCTGCAAGCACGAGCTCAGCGGTGAGGCGCTTCATTCACCGCCGCTATCTCACACACTACAGACACTGGGGACGTTACAGGCTCCTCCTACATGTTACGTCACTGCCACGTGACTTTTTCAAGGCCTAGTAAGTTTTATCACTAATTTTTTTTTTTTTTATGAGAATATTACATGTATAATGGTGGGATTAGATTGATTCATATTTTATTATAAATTTTGTAAGAATTTACAGATTAAGAATATTTGGAGGTAATTTTTAGATGTATATTTTTACCTTTCACCATTCTAATGGGAATGTGAGGATAATATAAGCGCAACTGACCACTTTACTATTTATTGATCTTATCACTCACCCAGTTGCAGCTATATTATTGGGTAATCTCATATTAACCATTTGGTCTCCGTAATAGTAATTTGTAAACACATCAGCGCTTGAAGTTTTTTATAAGTCAGAAAAGCCTCCCTGCAGGCTTATAATTAGACAGCATTTGTACTTTAACCTATGAAGAACCCAGTACCCTTGGCCCTCTGCAGCTTGACATTGCATCTCCCTGCCACAAAGCGCCACTACCACTAAACCTATTGGCACTCCTGACACTGAACCTTCTTGGCTCCCAGCACTCTGACACTCCACCTTCCTGCATTCCTGACTGTGAACCTCCTTGCCTCTCAGCACCCAGACACTGAACCCTACACCCCAAACACTTCATTTTCTAGAAGCTAGCAAATCTTCCCCTGTCCGCATCTTTGCAGGGATATGCAGAGAGGAGGAAGGTCTGAGCCTGGAGTTTCCGGGCTCTCTTCAGACAAAGCCTGCGCATTATACAGCTACGATTAAGGCAGTCACTATTGATAAGCATGAACAGACATTTTCTCATGTTTACTCTTTGGCAATGGAAGAATGTGCGGTAACTGCACATTTAACGCAGTATATTTTAGTGCGTTACTGCACGTTTAACGCAGTAAATTTCAGTATGTTGAAATGGATAAAAAGAGGTATAGGTGGCACTGCCTGATATTAATATATAATATATAATACTGTAGGAGTGCTAATGCCATGAACTGCCCCTTTAAATGTGCTAAATTAAAAACTTGATCAATCAGAACACCGAATGTAAAGGTGATTCTCTGTATGAAACATGTGTAAATTCATAAATGAAAAAAAGGTGGGCGGGACTTGGATCCTCATTGCGTCACTTCCGGTTTCCGATCTTCAGTCCATTAAACACAGGGCGTCCCAGACATAGGACTTCTCAGATGCACAATTACTTTGCAATTGTTGTAAGTGAGTTTTTGGCTGCTATATCAATAAATTCATCAAACGGAGTTAGACTATGAGATGCCTTTTTTTGTCTATCTATTTCCCATACGAGTGTATCCACTGTTCATATCCACTGAGGAGGAAGAGGAAAGACTAGACGTGTTCATCGAGGAATTACCCATATACAGTGTCTGTTACACCTGCAGGGGTGCAATCATCTGGTGAGTGGAGACCCAAAAGTGTCTGTTCAGCTACCCACCAGCTGGATAGTGTTGCACAATTTTTAAAGCACAAGTCACCTTTGAATTGGGAAAGTTCATATGGACTATTATATGGCATAGTGTATTGCTGTTTTTTTACAGATGTATATTTGTTTAGTTCACTATGCACTTTAAGATTATAAGGTCACATATACCTTGTTGTGTGGTTACTAAACAAGTAACAAGGCGCAATATGCAGATTCCTTACAATGTATTACCCAATTGTCCATGAATATGGATGTATGTACAAATATGTACACTAATGGTGTAAAATCGCTATGTCAGTCAGGGCAGCCACCAAGAAACCAAAAGCGAGTTCCAATAGCTGAGAAGAAACAAGGAATAGGGGCGCCTCTGAGAAGTTATCATAAAACACTTTATTACAAACATAATATCCACTCACATGAAGGTAGGAGAAGTCATATACAGGAGCATGATGAGAGCTGAAGAGATGAAAATGCAGGACTGTAGCCAGAAGCAGTTTTAGTGTAGCTGATGCACAATCAGGTCCAGGCAGGCAGGGGTGCGGATGGCTGGGCACATACACACACAGAAGTCCAGTGGGGGAGAGAAGGATCAGTCCAATAATGACATAAATGTTGTTGTGTGGTTGGTTGCTTGAGAAGAGATGTGTGGATTTTTTTTAGCAACTAGTATCTCTTACAGGACAGGACAGCGTCCACCTTTGATTCTTTTATATTATTTATTCACGTTGTTACATAGTGCACTTTGTACATACGAATTTTCATTAACAGGAAACTTTGCACTTTACTCACCGTGTTGGATGGTTTTAAGACGTATGATTTAGCACCCCCCTTTTTGTCATTTATGAATCTACACATGTTTTATACATAGAATCGCCTTCACATTCTGTGTTCTGATTTATCTAGTTTTTCATTTAGCACATTTAAAGTGCATTACTGCACGTTTAGCGCAGTATATTTTAATGTGTTACTGCATGTTTAACGCAGTATATCTCAGTGTGCTAACTGCACGTTTAAAGCAGTTCAATGCGTTACTGCGCGTTTAATGCTGTATATTTCCGTACGTTAATGCATGTTTAACACACTATATTTCAGTGCGTTAGTGTACGTTTAACAAAGTATATTTCATTGCGTTACTGCGTGTTTAACGCTGTATATTTCAGTACGTTACTGCACATTTAACGCAGTATAGTTTAGTGCATTACACAACAGTGATAAATTTGCGCTTACTCTAAAGTATAAGCAGCTAACACAACAAATAGAATATTTGCTAAAATTAACCAGTGAAACAAGGTGTAGCGCTGAGAGGTGAAAATAATATATACACAATAGGCCCACAAATTGTGATAAAAATAATTTGCTATAAATATCTTAAATTAAAATTAAATGTCCATTATTAGACTGATAATTATAGTCCATATGTAGATAGGACCATCATGGTCATCAACTGTGGAAAATGTGAAAATTGCCGTCACCAGAGTGGAAACCTGTTAGGCTGTTCACACCCAAAATGACATATGCTGAGATGTGTGAGGCTGGCTTCTAGTTATCCGCCAATCATATACAACGAATCCTGATGGGCCGGCGGGGAGGAAACAAACTGAATAGATTTCCCCACAGTGTCTTATAGCTAAACATGTGAAGTTCCCACAGCCAATACGATTGGAGGCTTACCGGAGGGTTTGAATCCAAACCAGCATATACTGTAAGGGTCAAACCAGCTTGTATTGCCCCCGGGCAATAGAGGAAAGATCTTGGCAACCTGGAGGTGAAGGGGTCCCAGGAGACTTCATGGAAGTATATTTAAGTAGATAAAAAAGCGCTTGTACATAAAATGAAGGCGGCAGTGGAGTCCTCCCTCGCTTTTTTATCTACTTAAATATACTTACATGAAGTCTCCTGGGACCCCTTCACCTCCAGGTTGCCAAGATCTTTCCTCTATTGCCCGGGGGCAATACAAGCTGGTTTGACCCTTACAGTATATGCTGGTTTGGGTTCAAACCCTCCGGTAAGCCTCCAATCGTATTGGCTGTGGGAACTTCACATGTTTAGCTATAAGACACTGTGGTGAAATCTATTCAGTTTGTTTCCTCCCCGCCGGCCCATCAGGATTCGTTGTATATGATTGGCGGATAATTAGAAGCCAGCCTCACACATCTCAGCATATGTCATTTTGGGTGTGAACAGCCTAACAGGTTTCCACTTTGGTGACGGCAATTTTCACATTTTCCACAGTTGATGACTATGATGGTCCTATCTACATATGGACTATAATTATCAGTCTAATAATGGACATTTCATTTTAATTTAAGATATTTATAGCAAAATATTTTTATCACAATTTGTGGGCCTATTGTGTATATATTATTTTCACCTCTCAGCGCTACACCTTGTTTCACTGAATAGTTTAGTGCATTGCTGCACATCTAACGCAGTATAGTTTAGTGCGTTAGTGCACATTTAACATTGTATATTTCAGTGCGTTACTGCATGTTTGACACTGTATATTTCAGTACGTTACTGCACATTTAACACTGTATATTTCAGTGCATTACTGCACGTTTAACACAATATAGTTCAGTGTATTAGTGCACATTTAACAAAGTATATTTCAGTGCTTTACTACACGTTTAACGCAGTATATTTCAGTGTGTTAGTGCACATTAACGCTGCATATTTCAATGTGTAGGTGCATGTTTAACGCAGTATATTTCATTGCAGTATATTTCTGTGCATTACTGCATGTTTACCACAGTATATTGCAGTGCGTCAGTGCACCTTTACTGCAGTATATTGTAGTGTGTCAGTGGAGACTGTCTGTGTAGTAAAGTTAAAGTGCACCAAACATCACTTTCCATTGATTAAGGTGCATCCACGTATATATTTCTACATCTTTATTACATTTTTTAATAAGTGCCACCCATTATGTCTGGAAGGCCAACAAGGAGAGGCAGACATTCCCATGGCACTGTGAGGGGGACAGCAGCGTATGTATCCACAGGCAAAGGTGGACGTGGTCTGTCCTCAGGCAGGGCATCATTTCCTCTGCTATCTCTGCTAGAGATTTTGCCTGTGCTATCCAGCCACAGCATGAAGAGGAGGTAGTGGACTGGCTTACTAAACCATCCTCATCCTCCTCATCCTCCGTCACCAAAGTAGAGACTAGTGTGCAGTTCACTGCAGCTGCCAGAGTGACTTATTTTGCTTCCTTGTCCACAACTTCTCCAGTCATAGCCCCAGCATCAGGCATTGAAGAGTCAGCTGAGTTATTTGAACAGCAGTATATTTCAGTGCATTAACTGCACATTTAAAGCAGTATATTTCAGTGCGCTAACTGCACATTTAATACAGTATATTACAGTGTATTACTGTGCATTTAATGCAGTATATTTCAGTGTGTTAACTGTACGTTTAATGCGGTAAATTTCAGTGTGTTACTGCATGTTTAACGCTGTATATTTCAGTGCTTTACTGCACTATTAATGCTGTATATTTCAGTGTGTTACTGCATGTTTAATGCTGTATATTTCAGTACCTTACAGCATGTTTAAATCTGTATATTTCAGTGCATTACTGCACATTTAATACAGTATATTTCAGTGCTTTAGTGTACGTTTTATGAAGTATATTTCATTGCATTACTGTTGGTTTAATGCTGCATATTTCAGTGCGTTACTGAATGTTTAACACAGTATAGTTTAGTGCATTAGTATACATTTAACAAAGTATATTTCAGTGCGTTACTGCACATTTAACGCTGTATATGTCAGTGCATTACTGCACGTTTAACGTTGTATATTTCAGTGTGTTAGTGCACTTTAAGACTGTATATTTCAGTGCGTTACTGCAGTTTAACGCTGTATATTCCAGTGCATTACTGCACATTTAACACAGCATAGTTCAGTGCATTAGTGCATGTTTAACAAAGTATATTTCAGTGCGTTACTGCATGCTTAACGCAGTATATTTTAGTGCGCTAGTGCACGTTTAACTCTGTAAATTTCAGTGCATAGATGCATGTTTAACGCAGTATATTTCAGTGCGTTAGTGCACTTTACCACAGTATATTGCAGTGCATCCGTGCACTTTTACTGCAGTATATTGTAGTGTGTCATTGGGGTGTGTCTGTGTACTGAAGTTAAAGTGCACCAAACACCACTTTCTATTGATTAAAGTGCATCCACATACACATTTCCACATCTTTATTACATTTTTTAATAAGCTCCCCCCCATCATGTCTGGGAGGCCAACAAGGAGAGGCAGATGTTCCCATGACACTGTGAGGGGGCCAGCAGCGTATGTGTCCACAGGTAAAGGTGGACATGGTCTGTCCTCAAGCAGGGCATTATTTCCTCTGTTTAGTGATGTTGTCTGTGCTATCCAGCCACAGCATGCAGAGGAGGTGGTGGACTGGCTTATTAACCACATGCTGACCAGCCACCGCAATTGTACTGCGGCAGCATGGCACGGCTGGGCGAAACAACGTTATGTAATGTTTCTTCGCCCTGTGGCCACTAGGGGGCGCGTACCGATGCGAGTGCTCGCTGGTCTCGATCACCGGCGGGCTCCCGCAATCGCTTGGGGCACACGGAGATCCCGGAACTGTGTGTGTGTGTAAACACACAGTTCCTGTTCTTTGAGCAGGGAACTGACAGATCGTCTGCATACAGGGTATGAACAGCGATCTGTTAGTTTCCTGCACAGTCCCCATCCCCCTTCAGTTAGAACACAAACTAGGACACACATTAACCCCTTCACTGCCCCCTAGTGTTAACCCCTTCAGTGCCAGTGACATTTTTACAGTAATCAATGCATTTTTAATCGCACTGATCACTGTATTAATGCCAATGGTCCCAAAAATGTGTCAAAATTGTCCGACGTGTCTGTCATAATGTCGCAGTCATGATAAAAATCACTGATCGCCGCCACTACTAGTAAAAAAAAATATTAATAAAAATGCCATAAAACTATCCACTATTCTGTAGATGCTATAACTTTTGCGCAAACCAATCAATATACGCTTATTGCGATTTTTTTTACCAAAAATATGTAGAAGAATACGTTTTTTTTTTTAAATCGTTTTTTTTATATATTTTTTTGACGCTCTTTTTTTTGTTTATCACGCAAAAAATAAACACCACAGAGGTGATCAAATACCACCAAAAGAAAACTCTATTTGTGGGAAAAAAAGGGCATCAATTTTGTTTGGGAGCCACGTGGCACGACAGCGCAATTGTCAGTTAAAGCGACGCAGTGCCGAATCGCAGAAAAACGCTCTGGTCTTTGGGCAGCCAAATGGCCTGGGGCTGAAGCGGTTAAACTATCCTCATCCTCCGTCACCCAAGCAGAGACTAGTGCACAGTTCACTGCAGCTGCCAGAGTAGCTTATTCTGTCTCCTTGTCCACAGCTACTCTGGCCATAGCCCCAGCATCTGGCATGGAGGAGTGATCTGAGTTATTTGAACACAACATCAGCCACTTGCTCCTTGGCGATGCACAGGCATTACTTGATTCAGATCTTAGTTCTGAGGTTGAGGAAAGTAAGAACATAAGCCTACACAGAGGGGACAACACTGGTAAACAACAAATTGGAAGTCATGTTCCCCCAGCCGCAGCATATTGCCAAGTTGTCTCCAAAGCTTTTAAAAGTAAAAACAGTTATCCATGAAAAAAACATATGATGCACGTCTGCAGATCACCACTTGCTGACTGACCTATAGCAGTTTTACTGTGCACTGGATCAAGTATATGATCCCCAGGTAGCGGGCGTGAATGCACGCCGGCGATGGCTGGTTATACACAACAGGAGCCGATCAGTGGGTACCGTGGGCTCAATGTCCGCCGGCACCCGCTGATCATTCGGTACAGAGGCAGAACGGCATTGTGCCTATGTAAACAAGGCAGGTTGCCATTCTGTCCGTAGGGAAAGCATGGATCCTGTGTTCCTGCAAAGCAGGGACAAGGAACCATGTCTTCCCTTAGTAAAAGCACCTCCCACACTGTACAAAAACACAGGCTAGGCACACATTTACCCTTTGATCACCCCTGTTAACCCCTTCCCAGCCAGTGCCATTAATACAGTGACAATGCATATTTTTAGCACTGTTTACAGTATTAGTATCACTGGTTCCCAAACAAAAAAAAGTGTTAGTTAGTGTCCAATTTGTCTGCCACAATATCGCAGTCCTGCTATAAGCCGCTGATCATCACCATTACTAGTAAAAAAATAACAATAAATAAAAAATCTCAATGAGCGTATATTGATTGGTTTGCGCAAAAGTTATTGCGCAAACCAATCAATATGCGCTCATTGAGATTTTTTTACCAGAAATATGTAACTACAATACATATTAGCCTAAATTGATGAAGAAATTAGATTTTTTACATTTTTTTATTGGATATGTTTTATAGCAGAAAATAAATATTCTTTTCAATATTGTTGTTTTTGTGTGTATAGTGCAAAAAAAATAAAAGTACAGAGGTGATGAAATACCACCAAAAGACAGCTCTATTTGTGAGAACATTTTTTTTTATTCGGGTACAGTGTCGCACGACCTCTCAATTGTCAGTTAAAATAACGCAGTGCCGTATCTCAAAAAATGGTCTGGTCATGAAGGGGGGTAAATCTTCTGGAGCTGAAATGGTTGATGCTAACTACTGACTGAGCATCATGGGAAATCTAAGGTATATTAGGACAGTTTTCTCATTGCGTGTACGTCTACTATTTATCACAATAAGTAGTATGTTTTTGCACTGAGTCATGAAAACCTTGAAATGAGAAAACTCCATAAAGAAAAAGGGCTCCAATTATTTTTTAGATACTTTCATTTTTCAAAGCAAAATTTGGGATAAGTAACAGCTGGCAACTCAAAAGGACTCTTTACTCTCTCTAAGGAGAGAGAAAATGTTGATTTGGATCAGTTTTCTCTTAACAGAGGGGTGATGTAAGTTTTAGCACAAATAATGAACCTGACATATGTCTTATTGAATTCTTTGTCTAATCCTTTCTTTTTGAATTAAGCCTAGATATTTAAATCTGGTTTTATATGTGCACATTAAACAAAGATGTGGAAATTAGCATGTCTTCACATGCATTTGCTTTTGTATATGTATACACATAATTGATGTCATATTGGGAATACATTAACGTTTTATGACCAATTCATACCAATTAAATACTAAGTTAATGAATCATAGAATATTTATGCCATACATATATTTTTTATCCTGGTGTGTGGTTTGATGTTTTCCATCTGGACACTCACCTACATGTACTGTGACATACTGAAGCAGAGCATGATCCCCTCGGAGACTGGGCCGCAGGGCAGTATTCCAACATGATAATGACCCCAAACACACCTCCAAGATGACCACTGCCTTGCTAAAGAAGCTGAGTATAAAGGTGAAGGACTGGCCAATCATGTCTCCAGACCTAAACCCTATTGAGCATCTGTGGGACATCCTCAAATGGAAAGTGGTGGAGTGCAAGGTCTCTAACATCCACCAGCTCTGTGATGTCATTATGGAGGAGTGGAAGAGGACTCCAGTGGCAACCTGTAAAGCTCTGGTGAACTCCATGCCCAAGAGGGTTAAGGCAGTGCTGGAAAATAATGGTGGCCACACAAAATATTGACACTTTGGGCCCAATTTGGACATTTTTACTTAGGGGTGTGCAGGCATACCCCACTTTTAAGTACACAATGGGGTTTATTTACTAAAGCTGGAAAGTGCAAAATCAGGCTCACTTCTGCATAGAAACCAATGAGCTTCCAGGTTTTATTACGTACTAACTTTTGTTGCCAGTGGTTTATATATTAATGGCTGTGTGTTATTTTGAGGGGACAGCAAATTTACACTGTTATACAAGCTGTACACTCACTACTTTACATTGTAGCAAAGTGTAATTTCTTCAGTGTTGTCACATGAAAAGATATAATAAAATATTTACGAAAATGTGAGGGGTGTACTCACTTTTGTGAGATACTGTATATTGTATTTTGGCATGTAAAAGGCACTGCTTTTATTTTATTATCTGCGATGATGTAGATTCCAAATAAAGCTGGTCATACACTTTAAGATTTGTCTCGTTTGGCCCTTCAGAATGATTCACCAATCCAGACTAAACAGCAAAAATGGACAAATTTCTCCTGCTGACTTTTGGATTCTGACTGACTATCAGAATACCTGAAGCATAGCTGCATCTAATTGGTTACAGCCACTGTTCAACTGACAATTTTCCACTTGACTCCTTTGATTTTCAGATTGAAAGCTGTCAGACTGAAGGGTGCTGACAGGGCCACCCACAGAGAGAACTTTGTCTAGATCATCAGAAACCAGCCTTAAAGCGCAACTAAAGGCAACTAGGCGAAGTTCTTTCTATGGGAGGCCCTGTCGGCACCCTCCAGCCTGACAGCCTTCAATCTGAAAATCAAAGGAGTTGGGTGGAAGATTGCCAGTTAAACAGTGGCTGTAGCCAATTGGATGCAGCTATGCTTCAGATATTTTGACAGTCAGACATCAAACCAATCTGGTATGGATTTTGGGGGGAACCCACGCTGTTTTTTTTTCTTAATTTTTACATGCCAGCAATTCCTTTGTTTACATTCATTAGTCATGGCTGTTAAGGACACGGCCACCCACTCCTTAACAACAAGTTAAAATTAAACATGATCCTTACATACCACGTGCCTGGACCACTACCTAACCACTTCCTGACCAGCCACCGTCATTATACTGCGGCAGGTCGACACGATCCTGCAAACCGTCGTAGCTATACGTCGGTCCCTTTAAGTGGGATAGCATGCACGCGCCCGCTGCAGTGGGGGTGCAGATACTCATGAATGGTGGTCGTTATGACCGCCAGCCACGAGCGATCGAGAGCTCGAGAGGCAGAACAGGGACGTGTGTGTGTAAACGCACACATCCTAGTTTTGTGAGGGGAGGAGAGAGAGATCGTGAGTTCCTACGAGCTGAGTACCACGATCTCTCATCTCCTATAGTCAGTCCCATCCCCCACAGTTAGAACACACACCTAGGGAACACAGTTAACCCCTTGATCGCCCCCTAGTGTAAACCCCTTCCCTGCCAGTGTCATTTATACAGTAATCAGTGCATTTTTAAAATTAGTGAAAAAGTTTCCCCAGGGGGCTTTGAAGCAGCAAAATATTTCTGAAACAATGTTTAGTAACCATGTTTAGTAATCACTATCACATAAAATTTCCAGCAGTCGACACAAGCAACAACAAAGGACCATCTCCCATGGCAATCAATTCATTAAAAAAGTTCTAAATGTACAGTTACATTGTATCAATACTATCCATATGAATCCCCATGAATACCCCAATGCATTTCGACCTTTTTTCCTTTTCTGGTCTTCTTCAGGGGGGTTTTTAATTCCAAAGAGATACATCAAAAAATTCCATTAGGATTTTCTACAATATACAAAACATGATCTATCATTTCGTAATATTTTGAAAGTTTTGAAAGTACATCTCCATACATATGGCGAAGTACTTACCATTTGGGAATAGGAAAGTGGGCTTGTGTCGCATAGTTTAAATTAATAAAAACCGTTGCGTGCGGTGGTCCCACAATGTTTGCTCATTCCCTCTGTCACTTCTGGGTGCGTCCATAGTCCACGAGGCTTACAAGGAGGGAATGAGCAAACATTGTGGGACCACCGCACGCAACGGTTTTTATTAATTTAAACTATGCGACACAAGCCCACATGTATAGCGTTGCACGACCGCGCAGTTGTCAGTTAAAGCGACGC
Source organism: Aquarana catesbeiana (assembly GCF_042186555.1). Classification (NCBI taxonomy): domain Eukaryota; kingdom Metazoa; phylum Chordata; class Amphibia; order Anura; family Ranidae; genus Aquarana; species Aquarana catesbeiana. The sequence goes on from NC_133328.1 coordinate 186,615,552, forward strand.
AGTGGCATATCGCAAAAAATGGCCTGGTCGTTGAGCAGCCAATTCTTCCAGGGCTGAAGTGGTTAATTACCACATGCATTTATTTATCTATTCCTTTTTGTAAATTGACTTTAAAGCTACTGTATGTGGCGTTACTGAGCGTTTTTGCATTATGTGGCAAATACTGCATAAAGCAATAGTGAATTGGCATTTTCAGGATTGCATGTGGTATTTGGTTAAACACCTAAATACGGTGTGTGATCTGCCTTTGTGAATGTAGCTCAGTGAGCCTTCAGAAGCAATTTAAGATTAGCCTAGTTAACATGTGAAAAGAAACCTAGAGCCTCATTTGTTATCTAATTTAGGCAATATTTCATATGCACTTCATTATTAAATAAATCATATTTTAAAACATTTAGTCCTGGGTATACCTCCCAATTTTCTAAGATCCTAAATTAAACATCAAAACATAGCTACCATTGATAATTTGTTTTTATCTTAAAGTACTGTACCAGGTTTCAGGGCCATCCTGATTCTAGGTTTACTACATAGTGGGGGTTATTTATGAAAGGCAAATCCACTTTGCACAACAAGTGCAAACTACAAGTGCAAAGTCTACTTGAAATTGCACTGAAATTGCACTTAGAAGTGAAGTGGCTGTAAATCTCAGGGGTAGATCTGAAATGAGGAGAAACTTTGCTGATTTAATTATCCATTCATGCTGTTTTTATTTTCCTTGCATGTCCCCCTCGGATCTACAGCGACTGCACTTCCAAGTGCACTTTCAGTGCAATTTCAAGTGCACTTTGCACTTTTAGTTTGCACTTGTAGTGCAAAGTGGATTTGCCTTTAGTAAATAACCCCCACTGAGTCACTGATCTAGAACAAGCATGTAGACCATGCCTACTTTTTTTCAGGTGAGCAACTCATGAAGTGGTGACACCAGGATCAAAATCTCACACCTTTAAATACATTTTAGCTATCACGGTTCCTGCATTTCTATCCTTACATTGGCTCTTTAATAAACAAGTTGTTGTTGATAAAATGCATTTTACCTGGAAGATGATGGTCTTTCCAAACCTGGTTATATTGACATTGTGTGGTTGGCCATTTGCCATATTCTTGTGGTCACTGATATCTATTAAATAAGGCTCTTTGGTGCCACCTAAATTATACCGAATTTGTAAGACACCTGTAAGAAAGATCAAAGCGTTTCATATCTTTGCACACATGGAATATCCACTTATATATAATAATGATCAACATTTGTCAACCAAATGTGTTTTCAACAAATAATTGGTATGAACTCAAATGTACTGAAATAATGACAAGTTGGCAAAGTAACCAATCAGAACAGATACCATTTTTGACTCAATGTAATGACAATTTGTGGACTACAAAACCAAATGAAATGTATATTAGAGTTAGGGGGAAGCTGAAAGTGAATTCTAGGCTAATAAATATACAGTTCAAAGAGCATTGCACCCCTACCATATGTCACAGCATAGTCAGTCAGTGCCCTCACATTTCTTTATTGAAGATAAGCAATAAAGCCTGGGCACATTTCTGACCCTGCTTGTGATTGGACAATGAAGGGGAAGCTGGACACTCATGAGGTCATCTCTCTCTTCTCTCCTTCTGTCAACATGTTTCTTTAAATACATGTAAGTGCAGCAGAGTCTGAATAACTCGAAGCGCTAGCCCTTATTATTATTCACGATTTATATAGCGCCAACAGTTTACACAGCGCTTTACAATGTAGAGGGGGGACAGTACAATTACAGTACAGTTCAATACAGAAGGGACAGGAGGGCCCTGCTCGTAGAGCTTACATTCTAAAGGGAGGGGGTGGTGGTACAAAAGGTAATAGATGCAGGGAATGATTTGATGGGGGTGGCTCGAGGACAGTTGTTAGGTGGGTGTGGGATAGGCTTCCCTGAATAAGTGAGTTTTCAGGGATCTCCTAAAGGTGGACAGGTTAGGGTCTGATCGGATATACTGGGGCAGGGAGTTCCAGAGGTTGGGAGAGGCTCTGGAGAAGTCCTGAAGGCGAGCATGAGAGGAGGTAACAAGGGAGCTAGAGAGTAGGAGGTCCTGGGAGGAGTGGAGGGGACGATTTGGGCGATATCTGCAGATGAGGTTGGTGATGTAGCTGGGGGCGATGTTGTGGATGGCCTTGTATGTTGTGGTTAGCATTTTTAATTTTATACCGTGGGGTAGGGGAAGCCAGTAAAGGGTTCGGCAGAGAGGGGCAGCAGTTACAGATAGATTAGTGAGGTGTATTAGTCTAGCAGCAGCATTCATGATAGACCGAAGGGGGGATATCCTGCGTAAGGGTAGGCCATTAAAGAGAGAGTTGCAGTAGTCAAGGTGGGAAATAATCTTATCCCTTATCCCTTAACCCTTATCTCTCCAAGGTTGAATTCTATAGTCTAAATACTTCTGAACAGGGGATTACAGTAGACTGATTTTAAGATATAAGGATACCAGGCACTCCCTGGTAATTTTGGAGCTTGCCCACCTGAACATTTTTAATAATTGTGAAGGTAGCTCATTTTAGTAATAGGCCAAAAAGAATGTGCGGGGTTCAGCATGATCAGCAATCTCTGACAGTACCCGGAAATGTTTCCAATCAGAGCAGCATGGGATTTGGCTTTAATGGAAAGCTGCTGCAGGTATGTCTCTAGGCACTTTATAGGTTTTGTTTTTTAGTGACAGGGTAACTTTAATTTGCGCTAAACACTGACCTTCAAATAATAGGTACTCTTTACCATTGATTCCAAATGACCAAAAATTAAGGTAGGATAAAATGTTTGTCTATTGCAGTTCAAACACAAATGATATGGTTTGTTCTAGAGGATTTTTTTAAAGCTTATACTGGGTGATAAAATGTTTGCTATCTTGAAAAAAACTGAATACATGAGTGCTTTTAATGTACATGCATTCATTTTGTTATTTTTCATATACGGCTGATTCAAACATAATATTGTACATATTTTGTGTATTAAAGCATAACTAAATTCTATCAATCAACATTAACTAGTTTTAATACTTGTGCTGCTAACATTAGTAAACAGATCTGAAGTATATTATATTATATTTACTTGTTTTAAACTTTTTTTTTTTTACATTTCTTCAGTTGCTTCCTGGTTCCTGTCCTAGGCCAAAATAATGTCATACATTCAAGCCCTTCATCTGGAAGAGGGGCTTCTCAGCTAATCACACCTTCCTGTCTGCATGTTTGACCTAAGGGCAGATGGATTCCAGGAAGTAAATAGCCGTGACTTGAAATGTTAGGGGGCGTGTTTTTCAAAATGATTTCTCAACAAAATAAAGCATGGAGACATGGTTGGATGGATGAGTTTGCTTTGAATATTAAAAATGAATTAAATAGCGTTTTAGATTTGTGGTGCTCAGATACAGTTAATAACCACCTGAAAAGCCTGTCTATTAAAATCTTTTCAGTATGTCTCACTCTTATACTGAACAGATTATTGTACATTACTTTGAATGTCTGTATTTAAAGGCAAATTTATTTTACTAATCTAAACCGCCAATACAAAGTTGACAATATAGATATAATATATAATATAATACTTTACCTGGTGGTTTTAGGAGCACAGCCATATAATCCTGGGAATAGGAACTGACATACACGAGGATACATGGTGCTTTGGTGGTGCTAAAGCTAAAAAGCAGCTCTTCTTTTGTTAAAGAACTCTCCGAAGCTGTAGTCTGTAGGACATTAGACACATCTTTTGGACTGACCACTGCTGACGTAGAGGCTGTATGGAAATTATATCTCAACCACGTGCCTTCTTCAAAGTACCCTCCAACAGCTACAATAGAGAAGGATTATAAATGCATTAACCAACAGTGAACTCATTATAGGTGGTAGCAGGCAAATGGGCTTATCAGTGGTAGCCAGTGAGAGATAGTGGAACACATTGCAAAGCTTATTTATATTCTCCCTATACCTACACATAATGGCTGTAAAGAATTGCACATGGTATGCAATCACTAGTAGTGCAGCTGCTTAGCAGATTAAAGCAAAATAGATTATTAATTAATTTAGTTGCTACTTCTGTTCCTGGTATGATATCGGAACATAGGGCTCAAACATACGCAATATAATGTGGCAGAATATAGATTTAAATATTAATATGCTTGCCATCTTTATCACTCTGGAAAACTCCCTATTTACGGATCCCCAGACAACCTGGACTCCCTTTTAAAGTCCTGCATAACATCAGATGCAACAAGATGCCAGCCATTATCTCCATTATCTTCAGAAAAATGTCTTCTATGTTCCAGTTTAGTTTGGGACACTACCCAGGATTGTTTTCTGGCAAATAAAGGCAATAGCAGGCATCCTTTGGTAAATGCACTTGGGCAGAATGTTTACCTTTAAACTTTAAATGTACAAGTTCCCTTGTTACCTTTGTAATTTGTCATTCTATCGTCTACTATACCTGTGTCAGTGCCTAGGCTGTGTATGCACACATAATTTTAAAAATCATTTAACAGTTTGATAATATTATGAGCAATCATTTCCTACTGTGTAAATCATGCTAAATTTTTTCTTTTCTTGAATTTTTCTCTTCTGAAAGCAAAAAAAGCAGTAAAAAGCTTAAAGCAGAACTTCACCCACAAGGGAAAGTTGCGCTTTATGCCCTCCTTCCCCCACCTCCACCATATCACATTTGGCACATTACATTTTGGGGATTGAATAGCTAGTTTTCATATATACCAGCTCCCACTTTGGATTGTCTAGATCAGGGGTGCTCAACCTGTGGTCCGCGGGCCACATGTGGCCCTCAGAGCCCTCTGATGTGGCCCTCGACCAGGGAAACACATGCCCATGCTCTGGGATGGTGGTTCAGCAAGCACAGATTGCGATCAACAAGTTGCCAACCTATATAAAAACCACAAAATCTCTGCGCTTAGGACAGAGAAAAAAGAGAGAGAAGAGGAAAAAAGAAAGAAAAGGGGGGGGGAAGGTGGGGATGAAAGAAACAAGGGAATGTAGAACCCTCTATAGAGAGGAAAGATAAGGGAAAAGAGGACAGAGAGGAGAGATATCAGGAAAAGGGAGGAAGGGCTAAGGAAAAGGTGTGCTGCCTCCCCTAGTTAAGCCCTCAAAAGGGCTAACGAATGTAACAGAATGTAGATGGGGGTTATGGCGCTCCCGTATGGGGGGTATATAAGTGATTACAGTAAATACTGATAAAGATATTATAATGAATAGTAAATACCATACGCAAAGGGTAAATAAGTGCAATAACTCTGGATGCTCATAAATTGATTAATACCATAAAAAATTGAAAAAAGTGAAACCAAAAAAAAATGATGAAAACATCCCATTCGCATGTAGTGGGCAAGTGTGAAATATTAGTCAGTTGCAGGTGCTGACCAATAGGTGCTACTAATATATATAATACATGTGTAACTCTGTAATTAGTCCAACGAATCCCAAAAGTAAATAACAAATGCAAGCCAATAGGAAAAATAAATATAAAGGAAAAAATAAATAAAAAATAAGATAAAAAATCCAAATGAAGTAAAAAATACAAAAAGTCTAATCAAAAGTGATATATTCCAAAATATATATATCATAACAAAGTTCCAACTGCTTTGGTGACTGTAGTGCCCACAGAGGAGAATATCCGTGACTTCTGTGCTCCCCTTTTGGCTCCCCACTCACCGGCTCCCAATACCCCTGCAGGGGTGACAGACACTATAAGATTCCAATGCCGTCCTCTTGGTTGGTATCTCGTGGTTGCTGAAATATGGTAATCCTCTGTCCCAGGGTTCCCAGGTCAATCATCCATATCACCTTACACCACGTCCAAGAAGGGGATAACGTCGATGATGAAACGCGTAAGACGGGGCTACGCACTTACGTCATTTCCGGGTACGGAGCTAGTGAGCTTGGAACGCAGCTGGACCGCACGCTGCGGGAAAGCTCTTCCTGGTTTCGGCTTCACCCATAGTGTAGTGTTTGCGGTTTTTATTCTTGTTCCCACTCGGGGATCAGTATTTTAATAAAGCTTTTTAAATTATACTACACTATGAGGTGACATCTTTTCTTATGAGGATTTCTCTGGCGATTCCCCAAGGCCTTATGCAGCGTAGACACGGTCGGAACTTTTTGACTGGACTGGTCCGATGGACGCCGACGGACCAAATCCGGCGGACAATCCCATCGTGTGTGGGCTTCACCGGACCTTCAGCGGACTTTTCCAGTCGCAAATCTGACGGACTTTAGATTTGGAACATGCTTCAAATCTTTACGTCGTAACTCCGCCGGACCCATAAATCCGCTCGTCTCTATGCTAGTCCGACGGACAAAAACCCACGCTAGGGCAGCTATTGGCTACTGGCTATCAACTTTCTTATTTTAGTCTGGTGTACGTCATCACGTACGAATCCTTTGGACTTTGGTGTGATCGTGTGTAGGCAGGTCGATTCGTTAAAAAGTCAGTCGGAAGTCCGTCAAAAATCATTTGAAAGTCCGCCGGAAAGTCTGTCAGACCAGTCCGGTCGAAAAGTCCGCCCGTGTGTACGAGACATTATAGGGGACATATCACAGGTCCCAGGAGGCTGTGGGATTATTCACAAATAACTGGACGGCTCCCGCATGAGCAATGGGAAGCTGTCTGTAAAGCTCCAAGGAGTCACATCTGGCTTCCCACTGTAAATATGCTGGTGCCAGGGTCCAGCTAAGAACCGGCCTCAGTGAGAACAGCGATGGATCCCTGGACAGGTAAATATCCTTTTATTAAATGTCAGCAACTTTTATTTTTTTCTTTCAAGGGTTAAGATCTTCTTTAAGGATTATTATGCCTTTTCTATGATCTTATCTTACTTGTTATGATCGAATCAGTATATTAGTCCTGCAGACACACACATGCAAGACAATATGGAAGGAAGCTCCTATTATGTTTTTGGGTAGAAACTTAAATGAACACACAGAGAATATACAAATCTATGCAGTTAGGGTCTGTTCAAACCAGAAAAAAATGCGGCAAACCAAAGTTCCATTCACATTTCCCGAACCGCGTTCAAAACACACGGGGTGTACAATTTGCTGCAGGTGTCAATGTATTACTAATGACACCCCAAATGCAGATTGTTTGTCTGCACTGGATTGCATGGTACTGCAGCACCATGCAATCTGGTTGCAGAGTGTTTTTCAAAGCAGTGCATGCACTACTTTTGGTGCAATCCAGTGGGATTTCATCCCATTCAAATGGGCTTTGTGCTTTTGTGTCTCATAGATTTTTTTTTTTACTGCACGTTAAATAAAGTGCTGGCATTGTTTCATGTATAGTTTTACTTTATTGTGGTTTAAAGCGAACCCTGTAGCCAGGCTTTGAGCTCTCAGACATTTAAATATTCTTAACAAGCAATAGATGAGCTTTTAAACACAACCTTACTGACCTCTGTAGCTGTAGGCACTTTAGAGACAATGATCCTGAAAATTCACCACAAAGGCACAGTTCATCCCCTCTTGCTTCATTTGACAGTAGAGATTTTGCAGCCTTCTAGCAGGTGTTCGGAAATGAAATCCTGACTTTTCTTTTGTAAACTTTGGGGAAGAGCTCCACAATGTCAGCAGCTACAGAGGTTTCTTTGTTTACTGCTCGTAAAAACTGTACACATATGGTAATATCCATAGCTTGGCCACAGGGTCGAATAAGTCCCATTTCCCATCAGCAGTACTTTTTTTTAGTTTTGGATAGAGTGGGAAAATGAACTTATGCCTCGTTTTAAATACTTTCTGTGTCCCAGTTAGGGATATTCTCTCATCTTGTTCTATAACACACGTCACTTAGACAGGAAACAATTGAAATCTCCATAACAGGGGTATACACAGCAACAACCTGATTTCCCATCATTCCCAGTCTCTACTGGAAAGCTAGTTTTTATTGCAGTCTAAATTCTGGTTACAGGAACATTTTCCATTACATTCTGTTCTGTGTGATTCCTGCCAAATAGACGGGAAGTGCGCATGCAGCAATAAAAATTTGACACCAGTTCTGACCCTTTGCCACTATTTCCAAACAATAAAAAGAAAAAGTTTTGAATTATATTATATAAAGTCCTACATGTAGTATCCCAGTATTACCTTGAAACTGAACGGACCAGTTCTCAAAAGAAAAATGACTAAAACGGAGTATAAAAGGCTTTTAGATTGCAAACAATACTGAGATTCAATCATGCCTTTCTACGGTATAACTCTACATCCATTGTCCACAGCATAGTTATCAATGGATAAATTCACGTTGTGCTAGTTGCAGTCCTTCCTTCTACTATGTGACCTATTAAAACAATAAATGCTTATGGCAGACAGCCGTGCAATGTCATTAATGCACTTCAGTCTTTTGTGTTTATGTGCGTTTTCTGTTATTGTTTTGTTTTCTCTTGAACAAATATGAGTCCCACCGGTTCCATTTCCTTCTTATAGCAAAATGTAAAATCTATATACCTGACAAAGGCCATTAAAGTAGAAAAGAAAACCTTCCATATACCCAGTACATCATAGTGAAATATGGCCTTATGGCAGTAACCTTAAGTTTATACATTTTAAGCCAATCAGATATATGCTCAAGCTATTACAGCTACTATTGTAAGCCATTAGAATGGTGCCAGGTAACTTGTGTCTTTATAGCAGCTTGCAAGTTCAGCACAATTTTCTCTCTGCATCTACATACCCTGCTCATATTCATGTAGGAGACACTAACATCATCTAAACTAAAGCCCAACTCCGGGCAGAAAAACAATTATCCCTTGCGGTACAGCTGCATCCACACTACAAGGGTCAAGAGCTCGTTTGTCCAGGTGAAAAGAGAAACAGTTACCCGAACCTCTGCTCCCCCGGCAAATGGGGCTCCCCTGTGATCCAGTGGAGGACTGTTCCTGGCTTCCTCATGTCCAGAACAGGGCTTGATGACATCATGACTCAAGACTGCTAGAGTGCAGGGGTGCAGGAGCTTTAGGGGCCGTTCTTATGTGGAGAGGAGCAGAGAATCAGATCTCCTTTCATGTTTTCCATAGGACATAGGTAGAAACAGGTCTTTTTTTTCCAGTGGGAACACGGGGGAATGCAGTTCTGGCACCTTCAGCAATGAATGTATGTAATAGCAAGGGGTACTGGGGCATGCTGGAGGGTCTATTGATGCTGGCAGGAATCTATTTTTGTGTGGGTCTATAGTTACTGAGGAAGTCTATTGTTGGGGGGGGGTCAATTGTTGAGGGAGAGGTCTATTGTTGCTGCCTGCTGGAGGGTCTATTGTTGCTGACTGCTGAGAAATCTGTTGATGTTGCTGGGGTGGTAAATTTCCAGGGGGGCACTGAGTAATTTTGTTTCTGAAAGGGGGTAATAGGCCAAATAAGTTTAGGAACCTCTGATCTAAACTCTATCTCATTTATTTGCATTGAAGCCTCTGCTGAGGTAATGTAAAAAAAGACTAAATGCGAAAAAAAGACAAAAAGGAGTATCCAATAATCAGGGCTAGTATTGGGATGACGAATTGAATCTCTGGTTGCAGAATAAGTGGATATTTTGGTAGAATTCTGTTTAGGTAAAAAAAGCATTATTTTTTCTAACGGACATTAAGCCACATGTTAAAAAGCAAATATTCTCAAAAATCATTATACTCACAAAGTTACAAAGGCATCAGTTTACAAAAATACCTGGACCTGACTTGACTTGAAAAGTGAAGATTTGCTAATGCTATCTTATAGTGAACATCTAGAAATTATAGTTGGGTGAACAGTTCGACCCGAGCATGAGTTCGTGCCGAACATTTGCCTCTTCGACCGTTCACCGAACACTCAAATTTGCAGGGTGTTCGCCTCTGGCATTCTGCACCCTGAAAGTTTAAAAAAAAAAAAAAAAGACCCTTCGGGTCTGGTATGTATTTTAAGGGTCCACGCCAAATTTTTTAAATGAAGGGTGTGGGGTCCCCCCCAAAATCCACATCAGACCCTTCTCCGAGCATGCAGCCTGGCAGCTCGCCCCCCCCAAACCATACCAGGCCACATGCCCTCTAAATGGGCAGGGTGCGCTTTGGGGCAGGAAAATAGACATTAAGGCCATGTGTACAGCTGTCTTTCCAACAGAAGCTGGTCTAAGGAATGGCTTTTGACGAAAGGACATGCTGGAAAACCAGCATCCGATCAGTGCTCTCAACCAATGGCTGCGAGCGCTGATAAATGTGTTCTGACAGGGGCAGTGTTGCCAACCTACCAGATTGAAATTTACTGACACAACACCCAAATTTTACTGGCACAGCCAAGTGTTTACTGGCATTTCCAAAAGTTACAAAATTACAGTTGTAAGTGCAAATTTCAGTATTTAGGCTACAAATAAGTACAATATGCAATTAGCAATGTGATTTAAGGTAGGTATTAAGCCAAAAAGCATATTTCCTTTTTTATTCTCAATATAGTAAGTAAGTCGCTCAGGAACAGGACTCAGGGGTAGGAAATTAGAATGGGTGACACACACACATGAAATGGACTCTCACAGTGACACTGACAGAAGTGTGCAGTAGCACAGATCACTGACACGTCCCATGCTGAGTCACAGTGGCAGTCTCTCTCCATGCCAGGTGGTCCTCTCAGTCCCCTCCAGTCCAAACAGCACTGACAGTCCCGCTCCTCCTGACCTACAGACCCGCACACGAGGCTCTGGTCGCTCGGCTCCCTTCACCATGACATCACACAACATGCTCAGGCACTATCTCCACCAGACCCGCCCCCTGAACACACTGTAGCAGGCACTTGGATGGTCCTGGCCGGCTCTGGACCCGAGCTGCGCATGCCCAGTTCCAAGCCAAGTGTAACAGCCATACTTTTTACTGGAAACCTTTTCCTCTCACTGGCATTTACTGGCAGGAGAAAAGTGCCATTTTTTTACTGGCTGTCAGTAAAAATACTGACGGTTGGCAACACAGGACAGGGGGTGGGTTGGCATCCCCATGTCAGAACACAAAGGCCAGCAGGAGAGATCACTGCACTAACATCACTTAGTTAGTACAGCAATCTCTCTGTATTTTTTTTGTTCAGCACACTGGGTTAAACAAAAAATAAATAAAAATGAATGTGTGTACGAGGCTTCAGCATAATATTATATTACAGTTCTATCTAAAAATCTGCAAAACAGTGTTTTAGGTATTTTTATATATTTCTTCTTTAATTAAAAATATACTGTATTTTTTTTTTTAGTATATACTGTACATCTCTTTTGTCTGTTGTTCTCAGAGTGGAATATTTTGTTCCCTAACCATATAATAGTTGGCTATTTATATTTACCACTGAATATAGATATTCAAGAATGAATTTTTTTTTTTTTTAATTTTACATAATAACTTAATTATGCATCACACTTTTTTTGAGGTTTAATTGTTTCGATGAATCAAAACAATATTCGGCCAACTAATGGATTATGAAAATAATCATTAGTTGCAGCCCTATAGTACAGTATATTTATATTTCAGATTGTTGGATACTATCTGTACTGTATTGAGTCTGACAATAATATGAATCTAAAAAATGTGATTTCCCCTGTCCGGAGGACGCGGGCGAGATCTAAGAAACACATAGATATATAGGATTCCTGAATGTTTATATATACTATATTGTGATGATTATGTGAATGGTTTTTGCCTAATGATGTCATAATATTTAATATCATTTTGTATTTGATGTACATTTGCAAAAATTGGCATAAACGTATGTATCTGGAACAAAATCATTTTTGGTTTTATAGTTTGGAAGTTTCTTAGAAATTATATAATGTTCTAATATTGTTATTTTTGTTGAATTCCTTTTTGTGATGACATGCTTGACAACCTCATAGTGTAAACAGGGTATCTGATATTATTACAACGGGGTCACAATAAAAAACATCAAGAACTATGCCCTGTTATTAGGACCAGAGGGCTCAACATGGCATGTTACCACAGAAAGTCTACGTTAAAAAGAAAACTATAATGTTTTTGGGTCAATTTTATTATATCATTTTTTTAAACTAATGCTCCACATCTGTTTCTATTTTTTCTTTTTTGCAGGGCACAAAGTAAGTAAGTAAGTAAGTAAGGAGTGTGTCAATGCAAAAAACAAAGCAAATAACAACAACAAAAAAACAAACATATTTTGTGCAACTTTGAAATGCACATTTCCCCATGTTCTTGTGTTTTATCCCCTTAAATATGTTGCAAGTATAGAAAAAAAACTGTTGATATGCTATAAACATAATGTGCATCTACCTTTATCTTTTACATGACAAAAGAGTGTATTTGTGACTCTGAATTCCAAAGCACATGTTGTCAGCCCTGACTGATGCATTACAAAGATCTCTCCTCATCTCCTCCCGTTCATCTCCACAATACCTCTTTGTGCACAGGCCAGAATCAGCATTAGCAGGCATTTTTTTGCATTTAACAGTTATCACAAAAAAAAATTTCAATTGTATATTTAAAAGACCAAGGGAGGAAATAGGAGAAGTTAAGTGTTAGGGATTAATTATACTTTTGCAAGATTATCAGCAAATGTCTGATGATTCAAATGAATTATGTAAGCTGTTAAAATGATTATTAAAATATATAAAAAATGGAAATGTGCATGGCTTAGGCGCTTTTAAGATATGTTGCGTATTAATGTGGAGCTCAACAACTCCGCTGTCATCTTTGTGTAAGCACCAGTTCTGGGCAGCCGCTCCTATCAAGATATAGAGGCTGGTCCATGGATGGTATAATTTAGTGCCTGCATAAAGCAGATTGCAGCTAACTCTGGGCCTGGGCACATCTCAAAACTAGAATTTTACTTTTCAGCATCTAATAGTTCAGGGGTGCTCAACCTGTGGCCCACAGGCCACATGTGGCCCTCAGAGCCCTCAACCAGGGAAATGCATGCCCATGCTCTGGGATGGTGGGTTGACAAGCACAGATCGCGATCAACAGGTTGCTAACCCACCATCTCAGAGCATCAGAGTGCATGGAGTTGGCGGCGAAAGCGAGAAAGCGTAAACTGATGCTTCCTCTGTAGTGCCAGCTCCTGCCCTAGGAGGAGTGAATCCAAGTGCACTTCGGCTGGGACCTTTCTAGCAGTCTGGAGAGTGATGCCAGCAAGCAAGAGGAGGAAAAGTTTGGTGTATTAAATATCACATACACTTTTGCAATGGGCATTTTAGCACTTATAAAAAAGGGTTTTTAGGTTGCTTTCACACTGATCCACATGTGTAGCAAAGTGCACCTGTGACTTTCCTGCAGGTCATCTGCACTCAGCCATAGACCGAGGTGTGGGTAAACTGCAGCGCATGAGTTAGAAAGCAGCCTTATAGAGGGCTCAGGACAGTAAGGACTTGTTTACATTTGCGTTTTGGGGGGGCAGTAAAACCTTATAGTTCATTGTGGCCCGCGACTGCTTTTGAAATCACTTAACTGGCCTACACTCTTAAAAAGGTTCAATAGATGATGAGAAAAAACAGGAGCTAAAAGAACCCATGTATTGCAGCATTATTTAGAAAAAAAACACTATTACATATTATTAGTGATTTTTCCATTCTGCCATTTTATTTTTTTCTAGTATAGTTTTTATTTAAAGAGACCCGGATTCACACTTGAGTCTAAGCATTGTCATGTGATTTTACAACATTTTTGTGCATATTTTGTGCATTTTTCAGTGTTTTCAGGCTTGAGTGTTTTTTAATTTATTAGCAAATCAAAAGCTAGTTACAAAGAGGGGGAGATGGTTGTTAGACTCAAAATGGTGCTAATTTTTCTGATCTTCCCACTGAAGTCTAATGGCGCCAGAAATGTGTGATCAAGCCTCAAACAAGCTCCTTCATTTCTTTGAGCACTGAGTGACACCACATTGCTCAGATATGAATGGGTGCAGTAGCAGAATAGCATGGAGCTAAAGCATGAATGAGAAACAAATTAAATGTATTTTGTAATTTTATCAGTAGTGATGTCCAATAGGCAGATATAAATACAAATATGCTGAAAACTCCTTTTCTAGCATGCCTTCATTGTAAATTAATTGATTATTTATTATAATAAAACATATTATTTTATTATTAATTATAATTTTTGATCGAATAAAGTGACCAGTGAAAATTTCAGTTAAAAAAGGGTTACAAAAAAACGTTTTGTTGGGCTATTATCAACCGTGGAAAAAATGAGCAGAGCAAATGCTCCATGCAGCTTCATATAGAGGGTAAACTTGTTAACATCCATATTTCATGAAAGGTGGCAAAATATCAGGTTCTTTTATAAAAGGGCCCCTGAATAAGTGAAAACGATAGCTTACAAGGTTTACTGTTTTGTAACACTGTGTTAAAATGTCTTAAAAAAAGTGAAGTTGTATTTTAGCTGTATGTGAAAATTCTCAGTGTGTACAGTTTTCCTTTGACCATCATAAGAGCGAACATCTTCTTAGGACATCTTATACACAATGTCTGCCTATTTGTTTGTTGTGAACATCAATAAAGTGACATCTCATTCCAGATTACTCCCTGATTTTGCTCTTTTGGAATAGCAAAATGGTTAATACCACAGACCAACAATTTTCTAAAAGGTCAGGCAGCTTTCAGCTTATTATTCAAGCTATTTCATGTATCTGGACTGTGACTCTTTCCACATATTATTTTTAAATGATCCATCATTTGGAGGTATAGAAACAATGCACTTACTACCACATGATAGTTTGTAAAAAAAAGCTGTGTCCAAATACATAAAACAGTATATATGGACGTGTGTTCCACTTACCTAAAGCTTTTTCTTTTCATGCCGAAGAAAGAAAAATGCAATATATTTAAAGCACACGTCCACTCACACCTAGTATCTTAGATCGTAAGGCTTGCCAATTTAAAGAGGATCTGTGAGCCTTGAAATATGGGTTCTGCCAGTGCTGAGTTATTTTAAAGGGTGCAGACGTTCGTTGTTTTTATAATGATCTATGTCTGCTGCCCTAGTGTGTCAATGAGCTAGAACAAGCATGCAGACAAGAGTTCTGTTTTTTCACACTTCACTATCTCGATAGTTTCAGGTCCATAAACTTATATGTAGTAAAACCAAGCTCTAGCCAGCACCCTTTACAAGAATCCTGTAAGAGCCAGCAATAGGACCCATAAAAAGAGTCCATCGGTGTAATATTTTAAAGTTGTATACTGGCAGGTTCAATTTAATCACTACACTGTATATAAAGATGGGCTGGTTCCACATCCATATTTTCATAACCACATTTGAGATAGATATTCTGACTTTAAAGGTACCACACAGAAATGCATATTTGAGTAAAAATAAATAAATATTAGTGTTACCAACATAATGTATGACTCAAATAAGAGCATGGTTAAAATGTATCATTATATTATACATTGCAAACACCATCCTTAATGACATTCCTTATCCCATTGCCCTTGTGTACATTTGTTTAGATCTTCTTAATATGATTCCTTAATCCTTAGTATAATGTTAGTATAACATCCTGTGTATAACATAATCTTGGCTAATGGTGGAGTGGCATCCCATTTCAATGGACCATAAGTGTTTGTTTTGAGCAATATATGTTGATAATAAAAAAAAATGTATTTGATTTTACTTATATATGCATTTCTATGTGGTACTTGTAAATCCTGAAAATCTACCTCGAGTGTGGTCAATTTAATCACTTGCAGGCATCTAATAACTTTTAATAATCTAGGGGGATCAGTTTTTAGTTTTAACCTTCTCACCTAAGGCAAATCTGTTATGATCTGCCTGCATTACAGAAGAGTTTTTGTGCTGGCGTCAACAATATTTATTAAACCCTGGGCTCTCAACCCACATGTCCCCCATGGCACAGAGAAGACTGGGGTGAAGTAGACACCATGACCCCTTTCCTCTCTCCCTCCCCTCCCCATCTTTCCTTTTTTTCTCTTTCCTTACTTGATTTGATTGTAGCCGTATTAGTGCAATTGTGACTTCAATTTTCTCTTTCCTTGAATTCGCTGGTGGTTTTCTAGTCTTTCTCTTTACTATACTTTAATATACTTGCACTCACTCCCTTGTCCATACAATACTTTTGATCCCTATAAGGTTGTATTGCCTATTAAAATGTGTAAACTAAGAAAAATTACAGTATAGCCAGGTGCTTGGCTAGAGGCAGAAAGCAATTTAGGACACTGTGCTGCAGTGCTCTCTGTTCTCCCAATGGACCTGAGCTGGAGGTTAGTACTACCCCACCTTCATTCACCAAGGGGCAGCTGACCTGTAGAAGGAGCTCATGAGACTTGATGATTGGCAGCACTGTATCATTGGAGATAAAGTTTGGGAAAGAATCTTTACTATGGCAAGTAATAGATAATTGGATTCCAATTCTCAATGCAAGCTGGGTATAAGGGGAGTGAAAGCTGTATTTATTTCAAGGTTGAATATTGAGTAACTTTCTCTTTGCTGAGAGGAGGCTGAGGTGTACACATCTCTGCTCTGTGTGAACATCAATCTGCCACAAGCCTGCCCTGTGTGCTGAGGATTGAAGTTGCTCCAGGCAGTGAACTGACATCTGAACAATGAGACCCCTGTTGCTGATGGAAGAACACTGCTGCCATTAATCTTTTACTGATAGAAGAGACTGAGCATATAGGGACTGACCATCTAACTAGCAGCATTATTTACTGCATGCAGGCTTTACTGGGACTGTACTCATGTGAACCACCATAAAGACCAGGCCCCAACGCTAGCCAGCTGAAGAACTAGGGCTAAAGACTGCTTCCTTTGATAGCTAGTCTACCAAGCAGCTCCTGTGGGGTTAGACCTACAGCAGTCATAAGTACCATGTACAGTGTATGCTATATGTCTGATGTATGCTGACTTGATCAATAATTTGGATTGTTACTTTCTCTTAAATAAATAATTTCTAACGAAAAAAAAATACATTATTTATTAACAGCTAGAAGGTTACTGATCCTACTGAATATCTGAGATATTAGTTTAGGTAGAATTTGACTTTAAAATAAAGAGGTTAAAGAAGTAGTTTACAACTTACCATTAATACAGTTGTTCCCATCATATGCAGTTCTTGAGCAGTCGCATGTGTAACCCTTGTAGAGTTCATTACATGTGCCTCCATTTTTGCAGAGATTTTTATAACTGGTGCAGTGTCCTGAACAGCCAGGCTTTACACCTTGGGTTGCCTTTGCTCTTTCTTCCAAATCTAAGGGAATGCCATTCACTCTCAATGCACGGATACATCCCAAGAATCCTTTCTGGTCTCCAGCAGCACCTTTTGTGTTTAAATATGACAATATAAAATATTAAACTGGAAATTCAATAGGTTTTAATGATACAATATCAATTCTTTTCTTACAGAATTATTTTATTTTATTTGTATCCTGGTACCTTAAGCTTAACAATCAAATTAGTAGTTTAGAAATGATTAGAGCTTGAGCTGCTGCCTATCACTAAGGTTGGTCTAAGGTTACAGCCACACAGATGCACCTGCAGCTAAACACCGCTTCTGAATGCAGCAACACTGTGTGCTATGTGATTAGCTGCATCCAGTTTGTGTGTTCCCAGAACATTGCAAAAACACCCAGCCCTGGACTGAGTCAAAGGTTGGTTGGAGACTTTTACAAACAAACAGCAGCAGCGTTGGCCATTGATTTGACATGGTACAAATCTGACAGTTGCTACTGGTCAGACACACTGGGGGTTATTTACGAAAGGCAAATCCATTTTGCACTGCAAGTGCACTTGGAAGTGCAGTCGCTGTAGATCTGAGGGGTAGATCTGAAATAAGGGGAATCTCTGCTGATTTATTCATCCAATCATGTGCAAGTTGAAATGCTGGGTTTTTTTCCTTGCATGTCCCCCTCAGATCTACAGCGACTGCACTTCCAAGTGCACTTGTAGTGCAAAGTGGATTTGCCTTTAGTAAATAATCCCCACTGTGTGTAAACAGTGTTTTCAACCAAGACAAGAATCCGCTGATGTTTGCTGTGGTGGCCTCTGGCCACTGCTATTCAGCTGTGTGTGTGAAGTCACACTTTTTGTTGCAGCTGAAGAAGATTAGGCTCCCTAAACCCTTTGTAGAAAGGATCCCTGAAAACCTCCACAAAAATAGGTATGTCTGAAAGGTTTAGATCTGTAATAAAATGGGATGGTATAAACAAATAAACTAGATACAAACAAAATGCTATGCTAAACAAAATTAAAAACCATTGTTCTAAGGACATTTTTTGAATAAAAACATGTATTATGTTTTTAAAAAGCATGCGTCCTCAATTGCTGCATGCCAAAAAATTACTCACTACGAGTACCATTTTCATCTAGAGATTATCCATGGGTGTGACATGTGGTCGTATTAGTTTGTTTTTTCTGACCCCCGTCATACATTTTTGTAACATGTGTTTTTTAAATGCACTGTGCTCCTAAGGCTCGATTCACACAGGGGCAACACGACTTCAGAGCGACTTTGCACGGCGACTTCAACGCGGCTTCAACGCGACTTCAGCGTGACTTTAATCAATTTACAACGCGACTTCAGGTCGCCTCCAGGACAGGCGACTTTGGCTGTGGCCAATCACAGAATAATCAGCTCTCTAGGAGGGAGGGGTTTGCCTGGGCAAACTAATTTTTTTAACTGTAAAGTCGCTTCAGTATAGATGGAGATCCGACTTGGAGGCGACTTCCATTGAATTGAATGGTACAAGTCGCCTAGAAGTCGGATCCAAGTAGTACAAGGAGTACGCTCTGAAGTCGGAGCGACTTCAGTAGTGTCAATTAAGATTAAGAACATTAACTGTAATGTAAATCTCTTCTTGGGGCGACTTGGGGCGACTTGAGGGCTTACAAGTCGGATCCCAAGTCGTCCTAGTGTGAACCGACCCTAAACAAATTATAAAAACTAGCTGAAACAAAAGCTATTATATATGCATACATTTTCACAAATAAGTGCAAGAAAGAAATCATCAATATCGGCAAATGTGTAAATGACTATTTTCACCTTTTCTTGGTATTGATAACTTTTTCTTACTATTTGTGAATTTTGATGTCTGTATGATATATATATAGATATATAGATATATAGATATATCTATATATATCTATATATCTTTTTGTTTATATTCAGTTAGTTTTAATTATTTATTCAAGAGCACAGTGCACATATTGATTGATGATCACTGTTTCATTTGCACAGCAGCTCAAGTTAGGGTGGTAGATAGGAGTGCAGATTTTTTATTTGTATATTTTTTTGTTAGGTGTACAAATCACATAATTGACTGAACTGTTTTACAAATCATTTGATAGGTAGCATCACATACATTCATGTGCATGAAAACATTTTGAGGTTAGTGCAGCTTGAATTCAATGATCATCATTGATACAGCCATTAACAATAGCTGGCTGCTACAGGGACAAAGTAGAGGCCTCTGCTGTTTTTAAAGTTTCACTTTATTGCGGTGACTTTTTTAAAAAACAAAGTACCTTCTTATCAACTTTACATTTCAATTACAGTAATCAATCTTAAATCCTAAGCATGGTTACAAGATATAATAGAAGAAATTCCTCACTATGGCCTGTTCAGTAACTCGGCACCATGGTAATGGTTTCTTATATGACAAGGCATTAGAGAATTTACATAATGTTCTCTTTTCTTTGGAGCTGAACATTCAAGCAAAGAAATGAATATTGTGATTTCTTCCTCTCTTGTAGATATGTACTCAGAGTGGCAAAGGAAAAACATCATTTGAAAATGCAATCATCCATCCAACAACTGTTACTTGTACACTGTATAAGGTGTATTCATCCAACATTCTGAACTGCAAGGATTAAAATGAGTGAGAAAAAGATTTTACCCAGATATGAGGAAGATTGCACCTTTTTGATGGGAATTTCTGACTTCCAAAAGAGCACCATTTCAATGCCTGGGAGGTTATTTACTAAAGGCAAATACACTTTGCACTACAAGTGCACTGCAAGTGCACTGAAAGTGCACTTGGAAGTGCAGTTGCTGTAGATCTGAGGGGGACATGCAAGGAAAATAAAAGCCAGCATTTTTGCTTGCACATGATTGGATGATAAAATCAGCAGAGCTTCCCCTCATTTCAGAACTTCCCCTCAGATCTACAGAGATCTACAGCGACTGCACTTGCAAGTGCACTTCCAAGTACACTTTCAGCGCACTTGTAGTGCAAAGTGAATTTGCCTTTAGTAAATCAACCCCCTGGTGTCTTTTGTTGGGTTCACCTATACTGACTTGCATGCCCACATATCATTTTCTGTGCATACCTGTCCACTACCCAGAGTAAATCAGACATTGGGGGTTATTTACGAAAGGCAAATCCACTTTGCACTGCAAGTGCACTTGAAAGTGCAATGAAAGTGCACTTGGAAGTGCAGTCACTCTCAATCTAAGGGGTAGATCTGAAATGAGGGGAAGCTCTGCTGATTTTATCATCCAATCATGTCCAAGCTAAAAGGCTGTTTTTTATTTTCCTTGCATTTCCCCCTCAGATCTACAGTAACTTTACTTCCAAGTGCACTTGCAGTGCAAAGTGGAGTTTCCTTTAGTAAATAACCCCCATTGCTGTGTCATCAGACTCACCCCCACCCACATATACAATCACTGCTGAAGCACAGTATTCACATTTACTGGAAGCTAGGTACGTCTGGTTATTTTGGTTATTTCTAGACACTGGCACCAGATGGAGTCACAGAGGTTGATTTAGTAAAGGTAAAATAAATAAGCTGTTCCATTTGCTAAGAAAGTTGCACTTCGTAGAAAAATTTTCCCCAGAGCTGAAATTTCACTTTGCATAGAATACCCAATCATGTGCAAAAAAATTTAAAAACAGCATTTTAGCTTGCACATGATTGGATAATGAAAGTTAGCAGAGCTTAACTTTTTATTTTTTAATCTCTGGGGATAATTCCCTTGCAACGTGAAAATTGTATTTGCCTTTTGTAAATCAACTCCAAGGTGATAATACACTTGTTTTGCTGTACTCTCACCCTGTGCCATATTGTCTTCATTTATCACAGTCATAGGCAGTGCATTTTCTTGTTGACAGTGTTCATTACTGGCAGTCATTCATTTTTATTTCTACCTTTGTTAGTTATACCTGCAGAAGAACTTGCAGGGTTATTACTATATTTCAAAAACAGGGAAGTAGGAATTAGGCATGATCGGATAAGCTGGCCATTCATGGATCAAAATTTGGCAGGGATCGGCCAAATTTCGATCTATGGTTAAACAGAAGTCAATCTACCTATCGACTCCTGTTCAAGCAACGTGTTGGAAAATTTCTGCTTGGTCAGCACTGCAGGCAATAGCTTAGCAGTGTATTTTGATGGTGGGGAAGTCTCCGAGCTATCAGAATACAAAGACACAGCCCGAAGGATTGCTTCATCCACCTTGAATGTGTGGATAGGGGAATCAAATTATTTTTTTTTGTTTTTTTGTTCAACCCTCTGCTTGAACAAAAAAAAAGGACTCATTTATGGCCAGCTTTGGTGACTCCTGTCAAAATTGGGGAGTGGAATTAAAACGATATACTGTAGAGATAGAGTAATGCGGTTCAAAGATAGCTTTCTGCTTGTCCTGTATGTTGTACAACAATCTGTGTTCAGCTGTTCAAAATGTAAGTCTTTTTTTTAGCAATGTACTTTAACATTGGATACTAACCATGTGTTTTTTTTCTCCAAATGTGAAAACAACAAAAAGAAACTGACATTTCACACACACATATTACCAACATTATTGTATTATTTGTGACTTTTGCAAGAATGCTGAGACAGTCACACAGACATTTTTTTCTAGACAGACCCTTAAGTTTTCCACCGTTGCTTTTATGTAAAATAGGGAAAAATGCCACTAGACGGATTAATTTCTGTCACATGCTTGATGCTGGGGACTTAATAGTTTGTTCATCTTTCCAGTTGTAGAAGGCTATTGTGAAACAGACACTTGGATTTTGAAGCAGGGTGCCACTCAATCCTACTTAACCTCAACCTATCAAATGACCGTATTTATCGGCGTATGACACGCACAGGCGTATAACACACACCCCAATTTAGGAAGGAAGTTTCAGGAGAAAAAACTTTTTTAAAATAAACCACTTTGATGCAAAATAATGGTCAGTGAGCATCAATGCAGCCTGATTAGTGCCCATCTGCAGCCTCAATGCAGCCTGATCTGAGTCCAACTGCAGCTTTAGTGCAGCCTCATCTGTGCCCATCTGCAGCCTGATCTGTGCCCAACTGCAGCCTGATCTGCGTCCATCTGCAGCCTGATCTGTGCCCATCTCCCCCATCAATGCAACTGCCTGTTTAAGCCTCACCATTTCTCAATGCAGGAAATCACTGAGCCGTCATCTCCTGTTTACTCGGCTCTCAATCGGCAGTCACATACACAGTCCCGCCTCCGCCATCGGCATTGGACCAGCTCCTGTGATAGACAGAATGTTCAATGCCGGTGGCGGAGGCGGGACTGTGTGTGTGAAGTGAGAGCCGATTGAGAGCCGAGTGAGAGCCGAGTGGAGAGATGACGGCTCAGTGAATTCCAGCGGCGCTCGTTCCCCTCCTTTCCCTCTGAGGTACGCTGTCAGCGTATAACACGCACCTGTGATTTGCCCCTTATTTTCAGGGGAAAAAAGTGCATGTTATACGCCGATAAATATGGTATATTCCACTGTGTACAAGTTTCCCTCCTCTGGAATTACCACTAGTCCTTAGCCATGGTGCTTCTTTTGTAAACAAAAGGAACACTGTTGCTGGGGGCATAAATATTTCTACAAATCTAAGTAAGTTGTAGTGGAAAAGAAAGTGGAATTGAATGAAGACTTAGAAAAGGTTTGCATTGAGAAAGAAAAGAGTTGTGAAAATCAAAAATTTGTTACAGTTGGTAGCAGTGGCTGTCATGGCACCCAGAGAAAATATAGGGTTGAGAAAATTAAAAGTGGGCATTTGTTATTTATACCATGCATGGTACCACCACACACTTGGTAAACTACTTTCTTCTAACCCTTGAATAGGCTCTTTTTGGCTTAACCAATGTAGCAATGTAGACCACAATTGCCACAAATAGTTTATTCCGTACCCTATCTGTATATCGTTTATCCCCCTAGTGCCCAGTGTTACTAAACTGACATCATATTTGTGAGCTCAACCAAAGAGATTTTGGGATTGGTAGTTACATAGTTACATAGTTAGTCAGGTTGAAAAAAGACACAAGTCCATCCAGTCCAACCATAAAAAAAAAAAAAAAAAAAAAAAAAAAAAAAAACGTACAATCCAATATACCCAATACTATACCCACAGTTGATCCAGAGGAAGGCAAAAAACCCCAGCAGAGCATGCTCCAATTTGCTACAGCAGGGGAAAAAATTCCTTCCTGATCCCAGAGAGGCAATCGGATTTTCCCTGGATCAACTTTACCTATAAATGTCAGTACCCAGTTATATTATGTACATTTAGGAAAGTATCCAGGCCTTTCTTAAAGCAATCTACTGAGCTGGCCAGAACCACCTCTGGAGGGAGTCTATTCCACATTTTCACAGCTCTTACTGTGAAGAAACCTTTCCGTATTTGGAGATGAAATCTCTTTTCCTCCAGTCGTAAAGAGTGCCCCCTTGTCCTCTGTGTTGACCGTAAAGTGAATAACTCAACACCAAGTTCACTATATGGACCCCTTATATATTTAAACATGTTGATCATATCCCCCCTTATTCTCCTCTTCTCAAGAGTGAACAAATTCAGTTCCTCTAATCTTTCCTCATAGCTGAGCTCCCCCATGCCTCTTATCAGTTTGGTTGCCCTTCTCTGCACTTTCTCCAGTTCTTTCAGATGGCTGTTCCCTTGCATGACTATACACTCGGACCACATATCCCAGGGATCTTTGCTACCATCAAGGAGATTGATGGGAAGAGCTATAAAAGAAACCAGAGGCCCGCCCCATGCTCTCTTCCTCATGGGCCTTGTGTGTTGATGGACCTCTCCCTGTAGGGAGAGTGAGGTTGCGACCTACCACACGGTATACAGAATTCCTGCTTGACCGAGAAGGGGTCCAGAGCTGCCTGGGGTTGTCGGACATCTGAACAGCCCCTACTCGACAGTGTAGCAACCCGTGCTACGGGCTCCATATCGGGTGATCATCACTAGTGGGTCCGCAGCCAGGACATCTATCTGGGAATCGCTATCTGGAAGGCGCTGAATCGGCCTGGTCATTGGTGAAAGGGCAATTGACCACCTTTGCAAGCCTTTGCTTAGTTGTTTACTGGGACACTGTGTACAGACAGCTTTACTTTGGGAACACTTCACAACACTCCTATCCAAACACTGTACATGGGCATCTGTAGCCACAGCCATTACAAGATACACCACCACTCTGCTATCACACTTTATTGGATATAGTTAATGAGCTCCAACTGCCGGTGAAGACCATCAGATCTGCAACAGGGAAATTCTGTCATTGGTGCTTAAGGGACTCTCTTACCATCCTTGTTTAGCTTATTCTCTCTTTAGGAACACAGTTAAACAGGCTGGCCTGGGTTTCTCTTTCTAGAAGTATTGTCAGAATTGATGCTTAACTTTATTTATCACTTTCAGGTTATGTCTAAGTGGTGCTTTATTTTACATATGTATATATAGCATTCTGGGTTTGTCAACTTTTTTATCTAGCATTTCTTGTGGAGGCATTCTACTGACCTTGTGCTGTTACTCAAAGCTCAGTAGAACCGTTACCTCTCTTACAACAATATCTGGACTAAAGTATTCCAGTAAACTTTAAAAGAGTATAAACTCTTATGCTATGTACACACGATAGGATTTTCTGACAACAAAACCATGGATTTTTTTCCGAAGGATGTTGGCTCAAACTTGTCTTGCATACACACGGTTGTCGGAAATTCCGAACGTCAAGAACGTGGTGATGTACAACACGTACGACGAGCCGAGAAAAATGAAGTTCAATGGCCAGTGCGGCTCTTCTGCTTGATTGATGCATGCGTGGACTTTTGTGCATCGGAATTGTGTGCACACGCTCGGAATTTCCGACAACAATTCTTGTTGTCAGAAAATTTAAGAACCTGCTCTCAAACATTTGTTGGCGGAAAATCCGACAACAAATGTTCTATAGAGCATACACATGGTCGGACTTTCCGACAACAAGCTCACATCCAACATTTGTTGTCGGAAAATCCTATCGTGTGTACGGCCCATTAGTGTTGTCTTATTACTTAAAGGTGTTGCATTGATGTCTGAACCCAGAGAACCCAGGTGGGTTGGAATGTTTGCAGGGTCATGGCGATGCAGATGAGCAGGTAAATCCAAGCAGTCCCAGAGGGGGCCGTGCTACACCAGTATCCAAGGTGTCAACATTTTAGGAGGCTGTAAACAACTTCTTATTGGTACCTCCCTTGTAGTAGGGAAATCCATCATTCATAAGTGGATCTACCCCCACCCCCCACCATGGAATGGGTGGAGAACTCTTTATGCAAGAAATCACACATTCAAAAATTATTTGAGGTTTGGGAGTCTTTCATACAAAACTTTAATGTAGATACTCAACAATCCAATGCTTTCAATGCATCCAACAGTACCAAACCAGATTGCTAACCAATGAACACCCTAGATTGAAATATGCTTTATAATCTAATGACCGAGACCTTCTCTCTTTGCTGCTACCTGCTAATTATTAGCTTCACCATCCAACACGTAGGTGCTTACTAAGGTGCATCCCTAGACACTGCACTGCTAGTCTGTTCTCAAACTGTTTTAATAAATTGTACACTCTTATTCTTATACTGTCTAATTGGACAAATGTTGCGGCCACTCTTATTGTTAAATGCATTCTTGCATAAAAAAACTTATAAGTAGACATTAGTTGAGGGATGTGATGTTAAACAAAGCTAACCATAAAACACACATTTGGGTACTTCTACTTTTAAACAGAGTATAAAAAGCCATCACAGTTTCCTGTAGTAAATGCAAACTAGCCAGCAACGGCAATGTCATCTTCTTCCCTCCCATCTGTTATCAATCCTATTAAAAATTGTCAATGATATTCTGATCATCTGCTGCTTTTACCTAAATTAATTTTACATCATCTGGAAGGGATAGGTGTTACGAGCAGCTCATATGCTACACATGGGGGGTTATTTACTAAAGGAAAATCCACTTTGTACTGCAAGTGCACTTGAAAGTGCACTAAAAGTGCACTTGGAAGTAAAGTTGCTGTAGATCCGAGGCGGACATGCAAGGAAAATAAAAAACAGCATTTTAGCTTGCACATGACTGGATGAAAAAATCAGCAGAGCTTCCACTCATTTCAGATCTACCCCTTAGATTTAGAGCGACTGCACTTCCAAGTGCACTTGCAGTGCAAAGTGAATTTGCCTTTCGTAAATAACCCCCATGGTTTCCTCCACTTCCATAAGAATCAACGAAACCTAATTTTCCTACTTTCTCCCCTCTGGTCTGCAAGCTCCAAACATCTATTGTGTCATATCTGAACAAGGAACAGCAACAGATGCTCAATAATCCCACTATCTTCCAAATAAGCCTAGACATGGTGCTAGTGGTGAAGCAGGTACTTTTACCAGTTAGACAATTTAAACTTCTTTAAAGTCCCATTTATAGCAAAGTACATAGCACTACCAACACATCTAAAAGGTAAAGTAAGTACGGTAATATCACTTTTTTTCCCATTTAATAAATATGTCAACTTGCTGCGACATTGTAGCAATACCTGGTAATACCTCTAGAAATGGCAAGGTCATTTTTAGGGACCAAATACAGTGCCAGATTAACCACTTGCTTACTGGGCACTTCAACCCCCCTCCTGCCCAGACCAATTTTGAGCTTTCAGCA
Source organism: Aquarana catesbeiana (assembly GCF_042186555.1). Lineage (NCBI taxonomy): Eukaryota > Metazoa > Chordata > Amphibia > Anura > Ranidae > Aquarana > Aquarana catesbeiana. Next base: position 186,642,395 of record NC_133328.1, read on the forward strand.
CTGTCGCACTTTGAATGACAATTGCGCGGTCATACAACACTGTACCCAAATGAAATTTTTATCATTTTTTTCCCACAAATATGTTTAATAGTTTGTTATAAAATTTTGCAAACAGGTAATTTTTCTCCTTCATTGATATGCGCTGATGAGGCAGCACTGGTGGGCACTGATAGGCTGCACTGATGGGCACGGATAGGCACAGATAAGGCGGCACTGATGGGCACAGTTAAGGCGGCACTGATAGGCACAGTTAAGGCGGCACTGATGGGGACAGATAAGGCGGCACTGATGGGGACAGATAAGGCGGCACTGATGGCCACGGATGGGTGGCACGGATGGGTGGCACAGATGGGTGGCACAGATGGGTGGCACGGATGGGTGGCATGAATGGGTGACACGGATGGGTGGCACGAATGGGTGGCACGGATGGGTGGCACGAATGGGTGGCACGGATAGGTACCACTGATGGGGGGGCACTGATGGGTGGCACTGATGGGCACTTATGGGCACTGGTAGGTGACACTGATGGGCACTGATAGGTTGCACTGATGTGGGTGTTGATGGGTGGCACTGATGTGGGTGCTGATGGGTGGCACTGATGGGTGGTACTGATGGGTGGCACTGTGGGCACTGATGGGTGGCACTGTGGGCACTGATGGGTAGCACTGTGGGCACTGATGGGTGGCGCTGATTGTTGGCACTGTGGGCACTGATGGGTGACGCTGGTGGGCACTGGTAGGCAGCACTGCTGCCTATTGCCTTGTGTTAGAAGATCGCCGTGATCGGGACTGATGTCCCGATCACGGCCGCCGGTGATCGGGTTTTTTTTTTCGCGAGGAGGAAAAATAGCCGATTACCGGCTCTGTTTACATCACATGATCAGCTGTCATTGGCTGACAGCTGATCATGTGGTAAGGGGTCGGGACCAACCTCTTACTCTGATCTGTGATCAGGCGAGTTTCATAGACTCGCTGATCACCGGGCGCGCCGCGCGCGCCCTGCAGGGGGCGCGCAGGCCGCTCATGCACGGGACGACGTCAATAGACGTCGTCCCGGCAATTTAGATCCGCGCTGTTGCCGTCATTTGGCAATGGCCCGGATCTGAAGCGGTTAAACTCCATGGAGGTCCCTAGGAAGTCAAAACTTTTTGAGGTCCCCCTCCCAGGTTTCTGGAGGTTACTTGTGCCTGAGCTCTAATGGGATAACATTGAACTAAGTATTGTGCATGTCGGCAACTAGATAGATGCCCATCACTAATGTACATTACGCATATATAGGTTGCATCATTTTTTTTTTATGTAGTAGACATCTGTGCATTTTATGGAAAGGGCCAGGTTTTTTTTTTCTGGTTTTTGGTTCCATAGACTTCAATGGTTTAAAGATGTGTATTGAAAAACGCAAACTGCACCTGCAATATGCAAACTGCAACCTGCACAAGTGTGAATCAGGCCTTAAGAAAGCTTTATTCTAATTTTCTTTCAAGATCAAATCAATTATTATTTGTCGCTATTAAATGGGGCCCATAGGCCAGTGCTGCTCTGTCTATTTGGTAATCCAGCACTGACCAAATATTCATCCTTCTTGACCATGCCTCCCTCTGCCAATGCTGTACTGTACCTGGGGATAACAGGCTAATTGCTGGTTCACATAATGAATTTAGCAGAAAAAAAAGGTGAGAGGTTCTATATTGCTCCTTTTAACCTCTGGTTTGCTTGTATTTATAGTCCATCATAACCATACATACTTTAAACACCTCTAATGTTTGTGTATAAGTAGTTATTGCACCACTAGACTGTTGGGTTTCCTGCATCTGACACATGCTTTAGCAAACAGTCAACATCTTTGGTGTACTGAGACTATATAATGGCTTCTACCTCAATTATTATTAACAGCATGCAAAGAATAACACTGGATCATATTTACTGATGTGCCACAAACTGTAAATATGCTGCATACGGCCTATTAAAATATTAATCTTTATTGCGGGTGTAGCATCAGGAGGGACTGGTTAATTTTGCAGCCATCATTATAACGATATGAAGCACTTCTGTATTTTAATTAAATTATGAGAGTAGGTATCTATTACATAAGACATCCAGATGTTACTGGCAACTATTGCATGTATCAGGGCAAAATGAGTGCTAAGCCGCCTCTGCATACCTGGCTTCCAGCTCCTGCTGAATCACTAGGCAATGATTTAATACACTTTTTTTTTCTAATCCCTTCTCTGCTGCAATAGTTTATTAAAAGCTCACATTTGCTTCAATTATAAGCTCTCAGCACTGAGCTGCCTAGATAATATTTGTATGATATTTTTATTACATCATTTGAACCAGAGAAACATATGGCAACTTTATGATACCTTATAACACTCTGCATGCAATGAGAAATACTCACAATGATTTGAACAATTGGCCTGCCAATGACTTGAACACCAGATGTGATAAAATCTATGTCATTTATTGATGCCACTTTTAATATTGTAAATAAAAAATGGACTCAGGAAAGTAGTCACAAGTATTGCAAAGAGGCCATCATATATTAGCTTAACAGATGTAACAGTTGTAATAGTTTTGTTGTATATTAAAGTATATTTAAAGCCATATTTTTTGGGGGGGGGGGGGGGGGGATAGTGTAGTGAATACCCTGTCAAGTTTGTTTTTGCTATCTGTATCCCATTGGCAGAATTTCCTTAACTTTCTACCTCTTGAAGGAGCAAATAGCTACGAGCGCATAGTCTAGCTCTTCTTCAGCCATCTTTGCTCCTCCCGGTGACGTCATGTCCGCCCTGTGTACCACTCTGGTCAGCACAGATTTCCTGGTGTACACAGGGCATCCATGCCCCATCTCCTCCAACATTCCGGACCAGAGGCGGCACCTGCAGGACTGAGTGAGTGGCGGATGCCCTCACATGTGACAAGCCTAATATTCCTTTGATCCTGTGAGTGTTTTTAATCTTGTGCAAATAAATCCTCACTATTTTAATGCTGCACTTAGGTGGCGCTTCTCTCCTTTATACCCACTTGTATCCCTGCAGAGCCGGTTTATCTCTGAGAACAGCAGCCCCTAGTGCTTCATTATACAGGATATGTACATGGTTGTACCTTTATGGACTCTTAATGGCCTTTAATAGCGCTACCCATAACATATCCTATCAAGCTGTTTTCCCTTGTGTATAAATAGTTAAATTTTCAGCCTCTTTATGTTGGTTGTTTTTTATATCCATTCCCATATATATATTATTGCACTGATTCAGTGCATATCAACAGCCGTCCATCTAAATGTTTGTTAAGTACCAGAGCTCCACCTGATACCCTTCCCTTCTTGCTTGGTCCATGTGCCAACTTTTTTACCTTTATTGTTGCAATATACATCCTCTGTTCCTGTTTTCTCAAAAACTGAAAATTTGGAATTTCCCTTACTTTTAGTCCCAGTGACAGTGGTCACCAGGATAAACAGGGAAGGTGACTCTTCCTAACTACAGCACTAAAAAATCCTCACCACTCTATCCTAAATAAGTTTGGGGTAAAAAGTTTTTCAGTTTCTATATACAACACTTGGCTTTGATGGTATCCTCCTTGCGTGGTACATACCAATTTCAACAGTTTCCCGAATGTACTAATCAGGATCTGAGGCTGGGTTCACACCTCCGACGGATGCGGCTCTCAGCAGGGGTCCGATGCGTCTCCGTTTCAGGGTCGAATCAGGGCTGAATTTTTGCCTGAATTCAGCCCTGAAACAGAGCCAAAGACGCGCAGTGCAAGCCGCTCTGCAAGCCACAATGGAGATATGTGAACCAGCTCCATAGAGAGCCGGTCACAGTCTTCTGTCATGTGAATTGGATGTGGGGAAACAGCATCAAATTCGAATAGGTGTGAACCCAGTCTGAATGTTCAAATAGGTGTAAAGTTTTAAAAGGTCCACCAAACAACTTATTTTAAAAAGTATAAAAAAAACAATATGCACAGCTTTGGGAAACTTACTGCATAATGTCAGGATATTCGCTGAATTCTTTAAGCAAATAGCAGTTCAATAAGCTATGAAACATAAATGCTTTTCTGCTTCAGGCTAGACTCACTAAAGAATTCACTGAATGTGTGAAGTGACAGCACACCAGGAACCGAGCTTTATACCAGGAACTTAAATGACAACTTCCACCAAAATACTTATTATGAAGATGGTGGTTTAACATGCAGACACATTCTTAGTTAAAGTGTACCTAAACACAAAAACAAAAAGGAAATATATTGCAGCTTACCAATCCTTAGGCCCTACACTTGTGCGATTTGTCCTGCGACTTGGGGTTGCAAAGTCGCATGACAAGTTGCACCGACTTCAATGTAGTCCCTGGACTACTTTGGTCCGACTTCGATGTGAGTTGAGGTCCATAGACCTCAAGTTTACACAGGAATTCCCTGAAATCACAGCAAAATTGTACCCGCAAAATCACGCAAGTCGTGGCAGTGTGAAAGGGGCCTTAGATATGGTGGCTGCATTCGTATTCATAAGCTCTGCTGACTTCTATCATCCAATCACGTGCATGCTGTTTTTTTTTCTTTGCCATGTGATTGGGTATTCTTTGCAAAGTGAAGCCCTACCTCATTTACTAAGTTTAGGAGAAATTACACTTTCAGAGTGCAATTGCACTTTGCAAAGTGCACAGTCTATTTGCCATTAGTAAATCAACCGCTTCATGTCTTTGGGTAGCTATACTCACTCCTCGACTGTATCTAAGGAAAAGCAATATAGCCATCCTTGAAGAACAACATTGTCATCTAACAGTGATAGTTAAAATCTAGATTATAAACTATCACTGTTATCGATAGCTTAAATCCCTATAGTATTTTGAAAAAATACATGCACATTTTTTTTTTAATGAAGCCTACTTTTGCGAATTGTCCAATCTACGTGTGATTTTACAGTGTTTGTGAAGTCACATTGGGGGTTATTTACTAAAGGAAAATCCACTTTGCACTGCAAGTGCACTTGGAAGTAAAGTCGCTGTAGATCCGAGGGGGACATGCAAGGAAAATAAAAAAACAGCATTTTAGCTTGCACGTGATTGGATGATAAAATCAGCAGAGCTTCCCCTCATTTCAGATCTACCCCTTAAATTTATAGCGACTGCACTTCCAAGTGCACTTGCAGTGCAAAGTGGATTTGCCTTTCGTAAATAACCCCCATTGTGTCTTTACATGTATCCCCTCCGGATTATGCTGCCAATAACCACAGTGTGTGTGTTTTTTTTTTAAATTAAAAGTCTAAATACCTTTTCCCACACTGCAGCTAGGGCCAAAATTCCCCTGTGACATCAGCTGGCCAGCAGAGGTGGATGATGAGACCGCACAGCAGCAGTGTGGGAAAAGGTATTAAGCCTTTTCATTTAAAAAAAAAACACTTACACTATAGTTATTGGCAGCGTAATCCAAAGGGGATTCATGTATATTTGCTGCATATCAAAGCTGAATAGCGGCAAGAGGGGCAGAGATGAGAGATGCTCTCACGCTGACAGGCAGGGAGGGAAGGGGAGAGGGAGAGAGGGGAAAAATTCAAAGCAGGGAGCGGGCTGACAAATGCATGTAACCTGACCATGGTAATCAGGGATCAGCAGCCATGATTATCGTGATCAGCACAGACAGGGGGGCACAGGAACAGGCTGGATCAACCAGGTATATTACAACAGAAGTGGAGACAAATTACACCACACAAGCACTGTGCTATAGATCATGCCTTAAAGGAACAGGATTTTTTATTTTTTTTTTATAAATCAACCATAAACAATGAAAAAAACCTTAGTAGTGTTTTTTGCCAAACAATAGTGATGGTAACTATGGGGAGAAATCCATTCAAAGCCTTCCCCAATTTGTGGCATTATTTGCTACAACCAGTAAAATTACAATTATATCCTGTCACTGCTACTGAGCTGTCCAAGAAGCTTTGGAGAAAAAAATAAGCTGAAGAAATCTTTTTCTCCCATATTTCACTGAACATGATAGGACCACACACAAATATGTCATCTTAATATGGTATCAGATTTATAATACACTAATTAAAACATTTCCAAAGTGACTGATTTTCTTACCAACATAGAACTGGCTTGTGAGCTCAAGTCGCGTGTGACCATGGGTGGGTGCTTTGCGAATCTGTGGTTGGAGCTGATCGACCTGCAATCGGGCTTCTTTTACATTTCTGTCTGCTCTGACCCGATGCCACTGGTCATCATTCAGTGGAGTGGAAGAGGTAACAATAAGCTCCACAGGGCCATTTCCAACATCAAATGAGAATGAAACTTCGGTGTTTGCTGGACAGAGTAAAAACAATACAAAAAAAAAATTGAAAAACCTTTGTAAAATCTTCAAGAGTCAATGACATCATACATAAAAATATAGTACTGTACACAATAAATTATTGTGCATGCATCGGTGCATGCTGGGACAGTGAGGTCACAAGGGGTGGTGCCACCAGGTGATGTTGCCAGGTAGCTCCGCCCCTTACCTATATAAGAACTGTCAAATGGCGGAGCCTGCAGTTGGCGGTTAGAGGGCGGAGCTTTTTTTTTCTTTTTTGGGTCCAGTGGTGGTGGCGGCGGCGTTTTGATTGACGATGGATCTCATTGGGGGACATTTTATTTCATTTTTTTATTAAAGGAATTGGCAAAAACTGTGTGTGTGTGTTTTTATTTATTTTTGAAATTTTTTTTGGTGGAGGGAGGGAGGGCAGGATCTTGGGACCCCCTTGTCAACATCGAGTCCATGGTACCCGCTGCTGGGCGGGTCACCGGCAGTGCGCGGGTGCCCTTCACACCCAGAAGTGGCAGATCACTTAATACGTACATGATCTGGCACAAAGCGGCCGCCCTGCCACAGTATATGTACAGTGGGCGGTCCACAAGTGGTTAAAGGAATTGTTCATTTTTATTGTTTCACTTTAACCGGCTCCTGTATATATACAGCGGCAGGATGGCTCTCCTGCGCGAATCGCTGTGTATATATAAGACGGCTCCTTTAAGAGCCATAGCAGGCGCGGGGACCCGATGTGCATGGCTGGCGGGTGCGATCGCTGCCGCCCACTCACGATCGCAGGCACAAGAGTCAGAACGAGGATTTGTGTGTGTAAACACACAAATCCCTGTCCTCTCAGGGGAGGAGAAACAGATCGTCTGTTCCTACTCAGTTGGAACAACAATCTGGCTCCTCTTCTAGTCAGTCACATCCCCTCACAGTTAGAAACACACCTAGGAAACACACTTAACCCCTTGATCGCCCCCTAGTGTTAACCCTTCCCTACCAGTGACATTTATACAGTAATCAGTGGCTATTTTTAGCTCTGATTGCGGTATAAATGTGAATGTCCCCAAAAAAGTGTCAAAAGTGTCAGATCTATCCGCCGCAATGTCGCAGTCCCGATAAAAAATCGCTGATCGCCGCCATTACTAGTAAAAACAAAAAAATAATAAAAATGCCATAAATCCATCCCCTATTTTGTATACGCTATAACTTTTGCACAAACCAATCAATATACGCGTATTGAGATTTTTTTTTTTTTTAACAAAAATATGTAAAAGAATACATATTGGCCTAAACTGATGAAGAAATTAGTTTTGTTAAAAAAAAAAAAAAAATGGGATATTTATTATAGCAAAAAGTAAAAAATATTCTGTTTTTTCAAAATTGGAGGTAAAAACCGCGGAGGTAATCAAATACCACCAAAAGAAGGCTCTATTTTGTTTGGGTACAACGTCGCACAACCGCACAATTTTCAGTTAAATCGACGCAGTGCTGTATCGCAAAAAATGGCCTGGTCAGGAAGGTGGTAAATTCTTCCAGGGCTGAAGTGGTTAAAAATCATTAAAATAACTGCTCTTTTAAAACAGATCCTTTTTAAACATTTTTTTTTTGCATCGGTACATGTCCCCAGGGCAATAGCCAGTTCCCCATACCCTTAACTTGCATATAGGCCTTCAAAATGGGGACTTGATTTTTTAGGTTCGGGTCCCATAGACTTCAATGAGGTTCGGAGTTTGGGTCTGAACTTTTGCTGTGTTCGGAGTTCTGGTGCGAACTAAACTGAGGGGTGTTCGGCCTATCTCTGTTTGTTTATTTAATAAAAAAGGTGTTTTTGACTTTTTGGCTGTGAGCTAATTATATTTTGTTAAAAGTAATTTAGTGTTCATATTTGATCCTCTGTGGTAGTCCATTTAGTGGTACTTTGAAATTTTTTGTTACCATGTAACCTCACTGAGAAATATCATAATACGCTAAATAAAGTCTCTGCTTGCATCAATTTCCCGCAATTTCACTGCCTTACTTCTAAAATCCATATAAGATACCAAATGAAAGAACAAATATTTTAGTGCACACATCACTGCCATAGGGATCTAGAGTTACAGATTCAACCACTTTATCATCAGAGACTTAGCAGAACTGAGCTCACACTTTTAGTTTGTATCTGTCCATGTGGGAACAAAAGACCACTGGACAGTATTGGGATATACACTGAGCAAAATTATAAACGCAACACTTTTGTGTTTTGCCCCTATTTATCATGAGCTGAACTTAAAGATCTACAACTTTTTCTATGTGCACAAAAGACCTATTTCTCTGTTAGTGAGCACTTTTCCTTTGCTGAGATAATCCATCCACCTCACAGGTGTGGCATATCAAGATGCTGATTAGACAGCATGATTATTGCGCATGTGTGCCTTAGGCTGGCCACAATAAAAGGCCACTCTAAAATGTGCAGTTTTATCACACAGCACAATGACATACAGTAGTTGTTTTGAGGGAGTGTGCAATTGGCATGCTGACTGCAGGAATGTCCACTAGAGCTGTTGCCCTTGAATTGAATGTTCATTTCTCTACCATAAGCTGTCTCCAAAGGCGTTTCAGAGAATTTGGCAGTACATCCAACCGGCCTCACAACCGCAGACCACGTGTAAACACACCAGCCCAGGACCTCCACATCCAGCATCTTCACCTCCAAGATCATCTGAGACCAGCCACCCGGACAGCTTCTGCAACAATCAATTTGCATAACCAAAGAATTTCAGCACAAACTGTCAGAAACTGTCTCGGGGAAGCTCATCTGCATGCTTGTCGTCCTCATCGGGGTCTCAACCTGATTGCAGTTCGTTGTCGTAACCGTCTTGAGTTGGCAAATGTTCACATTTGATGACGTCTGTCACTTTGGAGAGGTGTTCTCTTCACAGATGAATCCCAGTTTTCACTGTACAGGGCAGATGGCAGACAGTGTGTATGGCATTCTGTGGGTGAGCATTGTGGATCGAGTGGCCCATGGTGGTGGTGGGGTGGGGTTATGGTATGGGCAGGCATATGCTATGGACAATGAACACAGGTGCATTTTATTGATGGATTTTGAATGCACAGAGATACCGTGACGAGATCCCGAGGCACATTGTTGTGCCATTCATCCACAACCATCACCTCATGTTGCAGCATGATAATGCACGGCCCCATGTTGCAAGGATCTGTACACACTTACTGGAAGCTGAAAACATCCCAGTTCTTGCATGATCAGCATACTTACCTGACATGTCACCCATTGAGCATGCTTGGGATGCAGTTGACTTTTAAGTTGACTTTTTTAGTTGACTTAAGAATAAAATATATTGTATAGCATCTGTGACTGGCATATTTCTAATATTTCCTATATGTTATAATAAAGTGGAATTGAAACAGTCAATGGTTAACAAGAGATCTTGCTAGTTTCAAACTAAACTATCATCACCAATAAAGGGCAATAACCATGGTTAGCAATCAGAAAAAAAAAAACGTAAAAACGAATACATTATCATATAATATATCAATTTTACATCATATAATTAAGTTTCCTTGATTAAGCTGTTTTCCTCATCTCTTATGCTACATTAATTGTCTTGTAAGGTCAAAAGTTTAATCTATCAGTTGTAATTAGTTAAGAGCATAAAACACCTGCTTCCTGTAAGAGGTAGTGCCCAAATATCAAGTAACCTCATACCGAGAATACTGAAGAATACAGTATGTGTCGGTGGTTATCATAGCCAATTGCTAGAACAGACATGTGGGGCTCATGGCAGTTTAGGCAATCTTACATCCACAGCTAAGCAATTTCCTCATTTTATCTACCTCATTTCCATAATTGTGCATATTGATGTTTTAGCGTTTGAGTATGACCCATTGCAACGCATATCACTTATTCTACAAAATACAATGAATGAATAATTTTATTTTCTTTAAGTTCTGCTTACTTCTTGTGCATTTTACTGTTCAAGAACTAGTATGAAGAGCTGGTGATTGCACCTAGAGTTGGAGGCTCCTCAGCCAGGTAAAAAAAAAAAAAGTGTCTTTTTTAATGACTTTATCTTGATTGTGTGTGATTGGCTTTGTCAGAGCCTCTATGAATAAAAATTGATTACATAAGGTTTCTCTGATTTTGAACTATGAAACATGGCTTGAAAAAAAAACTGGGAGACTGCAAATTAGCCAAAGATCTGATGTGTCACATGAATGTTTAAATATCCCAGAGCACTGAAACTTAACAGTTTGTTATTCAGCTGGCCATTGTCTCCAAGGAACGGTACACAAGTGATAATTAACTGAATGAATTGCCTGAAATTTCTCTACAGATGAGAGTGGAACTGTCTCTATTTCAATATTATTAAAACAAAATATTTCAATCTCACGGATTATTATTGTGAATCATAAGTTTAGGATATAATGACACTTTTAAATGTATTGATATCTAAACAAGATATATTATCTAAAGAAATTCAAACATGATTAACATAAAATTACTAGGTCTGTGTATCCCTGTAATAATTGTAATAAGAAATATGTGTTTCATAATCTATACATTCTCAGAAGTATGATGGTAATAGTATAAGTGTGTACATAATATTTTAGGAGTATAATTAATAGTTTAATGTGGATAAAATTACATCTCTTTGATTAATGTTTCATGTTTCTCAAAAACATGCCTCAAGAAGGCCTACAGAAAATCCTTGGAAAAAAACAGATATGAACTCCTATTTCCCCAAAAACAAAAAAGTGATGGTCAAAATGAAAATGCGACCAGAATAATAATATCCTATTCTAACCAACACAACAAAATTTGCAATATAGTGCAAAAGTATTGGCACCTTCTGTCCATGGATTCAAATTTGGGCAGATTTGTATCAACTAAACCACTTATCACCTTCAAACGTGCTACATCAATTAGGGATTGCATTGTTCAAAGTGAGTTTAGAGGTGAGAATCAGGGTGACCCCTGTAAAACCAAAGATACATATACATGTGGGGGCTGCACCTTTTGCCAGTTCATACAGGTGGGACCCACATGTGTATTGTTGAATGGAAGGCCCTTTAAAGTAGCACATGTTGCTAACTGTAAGACCAAGGGGGTGGTATACTTGCTACTCTGCGATTGCAGCTATTTTTATGTGGGTAAAACTAAGGTTGAACTACGTTCCAGGATGTGCAAACATATCTGGAGCATGAAGAAATGTATTCCAGATCCCACCCTGGGGAGACATGTTTTATCCCTGCACAATGGCACCTTTCCAAAGATCAATTTTTTGGTCTTGGATAGGGTGCATCCAAGTGCAAGAGGGGGGACTGGAATAAAATTATATTACAAAAAGAACTAAAATGGATTTTCTTGCTGCAGGCTACAACCTTTCCAGGCCTTAATGAGGCAGCCAATTACAGGCCCTTTCTTGAGAGGTTTGTATCTAGAGGAATGGAAAACTAGTTAGATTTATACACATTTCCTTGCTGTTCATTGGACCTTAAAGGGACTGCCTTTATGGGACAGTGTAGAAATCCTGTTCATTTGCTCTATCTTTCCATCTCATATATATGGTGCACCGTTTGCATATATAATTTAAAAACTCATCAATATGGGGATACGTGTTGTGGTTGAGGTGTGTATATCCTTGTTTCTGCCTTTGATTGTACATTGATTCATATATCTGTTGCTGTATGCACATGTCCCATATGCCTTCAGAACTTTGGTTAACGAATCAGTCCTGTCCCTTTCTTCCCTTTCTTTTCTTTCTTTCTTCCCTTTTGTTTTTTTCTTTCCCTTTTTTCTCCAATGGGGTTTTTACCCCTTCATTACTTTTTTATTTCCTTTCTGATAGTGGGATGTTCAGTGGGTTACATAATCCATCTTTGTGCGATCCCGGCACGCATGGGCCTTCGGGACGGAGTTATCTAGACTGAGTAAAATTCTCACCGATCTACTCTTCTTGTCCGCTCGGCATTCCCCCTGCGATCTCCCATGTTTTTGGTGGGCAATCATCAACCCTATGGTTTTGGGGTTGATGATCCTCTCTCCCCTTCCATCTATGTCCCACCTTCCACAGTCACGAGACCATCAGTATGGCTGCCAGTTTTTGCGCTGAAATGAAATGTCACATCTCTTCATTCTCCTCTCCATGTTCTGTGGTTCCCCCGGGCGACCGCGCTTGCGTGTCGGTGGGAGCGCGACATATGACGTCACTCTTCCCGCATTGCCATCTTGGATGTTGGCAGAGGGTGGCGCCATGTGCTGCACACTCAGGGGTCCATGATGTCAGCATAGATGTATGTGTGGATGATTACCATCACCCACACCTGCTAGGAGGGAGAGTTGTGTTCTAATCAGCTCCTATAAATAGTGAGCTTTATCAAGGGTGCGTTAGTGCTGTGGCTCTCATTGAGGCAACATATCAGTGGTGCATATCGGTTCAGGTAAATGCTATTTTTGATACATATTTTACTCTTTTAACATTTGTAGCCGCTTAAACTATGTTTGGCTATATAGACACTAGTCTTACCCAATTCACTTTCTCTGCTATTTATAGACTGCGTTTCTTCTGGATGTGTGCATCTGTGGGTTGGTCTAGGGTTCCAATTGGATCCTTTCAAGCCACTGAACTGCGTCTGCAATATGGATTATTGATGTACGTATATTCACCATTCTATCCCACTTGATATTGGGGATTAAACCACCATATCCTCCTGACCTAGCATTTTTTCATCCTATGTTGCCCTCATCTGTGTATACACAGCACCATTTTATGATATATATATATATATATATATATATATATATATATATATATATACACACAATTCTTTTGTATGGCTTTTTCCAGTATATAAGCTTTTTGCTGATCCCTAGGCCAACCTCTCTCTGCGAGGACATTTGGCAATAAATATGCTAAATATAGCTGCAGACTGTGATAGCTGTCTCCTTTTCACATTCCCAGCCTCCTGCTGATGTGGTCCCGGTTTGCGCTCAGGTGATCATTGCGCCCACTTCCCTCATCAAACAGGAAGTTTTTCTTTTAATCTTTCTCACTGTACTAATCTGTGCCTCTCTGGCCCACCCGGCCATTTCTCCATGACTTTTTTGGACTCTGTTTGTTCTGTTGGACATGTGAGTATATGAGCAACACATATATGTTTCTGTCTTTGCCTTGATCCATCTGTTGTCATGGGATGGACATAAATACTGATCAGGTGTATGTTGTTGTTGAAAATATGTATTTTTTTATATTTTAGATTGCTACATTTAGAATAAACTGCATATCCAATTATCCCTGAAGAAGGAGTCTATGATACTCCGTAACGCGTAGGAAACATCGAATGCATATGACCATTTGTTACATGTTCATATTTTGAGTGCATATATTTCTGTGATTTTTTGGGAATATTATGCACTCGAAAGTGATTTGTACAGATATTTCTAAATACATGTTAGTATGAGTATTATGTCACTGTTTTTGATAATTGTTGAATAAAATTACTTTATACTTTATCACTAAATTGTATGTCTCACAGTCTATGCCTATAAAATCCCCCCCAAGGGGAAATTTTGTACTATATTCAAGATTGGGATAGGGAAGGAAGGGGTGTCACCGCTCCAGGTGGGTCTAATGAAAGTAAACCTCTTCACCAGTTAGGAAGCCGCAGGTGCTGGCAATGCTTGTAGCAATAGATAGAAGATATTTCTGGACTGCTGCACTGCAAAAAATATTTGCCTTTTATTCAAAATATAGCATCAAAAATACATGCCACAGCAGAACGGACAGAAGAGCTGACACGTTTCACACTACAAACAGTGCTTAAGCACTGTTTGTAGTGTGAAACGCGTCAGTTCTTCTGTCCGTTCTGCTGTGGCATGTATTTTTGATGCTATATTTTGAATAAAGGCAAATATTTTTTGGAGTGCAGCAGTCCAGAATTATCTTCTATCTATTTCAAGATTGGGATGTTGGCTGGTATACAGTAGATTCCACGATCTCCATTTTTTTATATCTAATGTTTCATGTTTAATATGCCATTGTATCAAAAAAGAAAAATCATAAATGCAATAAACACCTTGGAGGAATAAAATTATAAACCCTCTAAATACATTAACACGTTGAGATTAATCTAAGAATAAAATTCTTATATCTTATAAAGATTGAATACAATAAATTCATTCCCTTCCCAGAAAACTTAAGATAGGGATTTCTAGTCTCAGAGTGCCATCTGGTGGACAAATTAAGCTATTGTCTGGGCAAACAAGTAATTAATTGGTAATATTTCCCTCCAATCAGAGGTGGGTAAATATTGCAAACGACACCCTCTGGGATGATCCCTAAGTACGGCAGTACTGGGAGGATAAAAATGGAAGCTCAGAGCGAGACTGGATCAGACCTGTTCCATCTCAATTCTGCTTCATCTTAAAGGAAGGACTCCATTTCAGATCAGCTCCACCCTGAATCATCAACAGCTAAAGCTCCTGCCATCTTGATATGCATCCACCTGGAGGTTCTTCTTGATCCAGCCTCATCGATCCGCTTTCTCCTCATCTATAGCTCATTCAGATCCCCATCTTGGTTTTCATCTATCTCCATTCATCAGTAGCCATTTTGAGGGTATGATCCGCAGCCATCTTAAGGTCATCTCCATTTATCCAAGTGATCCATCAACATTTATCTTCTGAGGGTAACTAATGGTGTGCTATTATCTAATTCACTTTTGCTTGTTTAAGTAAAAATTCCTTTTACAGTAGATTTTACTGGTTTGATTTGATGTTGCTCTCACAATATCATAATCCAGAGGGATTAGATAATGACTTTCTTGCTGTATTGGCACAACTCACAGACAGACCTGCCCCTTAATCCAACTGCAGGGAAATAACAGGTATAATCTGTCAAACGCAGATTTCATTGTCTGCTAGGTTTAGTGATATCTGGTTATGTTATCTACAGGTGGTAATTGAATTAATTAACTCACCTAAATCGTCAGGATCTATATGTATGTTTTAAAAAACACAAATCTATTGTGCTAGGGTTAGTACAAGAATCCTACATACAGCAGCTAGCACAGAATTGTTAGAGATGATGAGAACAGTATTATATGGTAGTGGTGCAGAGCTGAACTAAATAAAGTCAGTGATTTAATAAAGAGTTCATAAGTGTTCAAAGTGGTGTTCTATGCTGTATATCAATAGTGCATGGAAACCATCACCAACACTCAATCACACTGACTCTTACCCTCA
Source organism: Aquarana catesbeiana (assembly GCF_042186555.1). NCBI lineage: Eukaryota > Metazoa > Chordata > Amphibia > Anura > Ranidae > Aquarana > Aquarana catesbeiana. The sequence goes on from NC_133328.1 coordinate 186,657,929, forward strand.
AAGATATAAAGGCAATGAGTATCATCCGATGGAAAACTCAACAATCCTCCACTGTAAGGATATCACCTCCACCAGAGCAAGATTTCACTAGCACTGATCAGTAATGGATGCCAATTCAGGGGTAAATTCCACCAGCAGCCCGCACTAATATCAATTAATGCTTCCACCATGACAATGATACTCTATTTACAGAAAGCTAAAAAGATCAATGGGGCAGTGGCAACTTGTCTGAGAGTCAGAAATTCCCCATTGCTCAAGGAACCCCTAGCAACCTCTGGGGGAACCCTGGTTGAGAAAGCCTGGCTTATATGGTTAAGCAGCTTCCATAGGAAGAAACTGAGAAGAGTTTGTTGTACTCAGCTCACCTCAAAGCTGAAACGGTCAGTTGTGGAGGATTGCTGAGTTTGCCATCGGATGATACTCATTGCCTTTATTTCTTTACTTGAGGGTAAAAGTCATTGTGATCGGGTGTTGGTGATGGTTTCCATGCACTATTGATATACAGCATAGAACACCACTTTGAACACTTATGAACTCTTTATTAAATCACTGACTTTATTTAGTTCAGCGCTGCACCACTACCATATAATATGTTTGAGCCATATAAATTGAGAAATTTAAGTTAAGTGTCTGTGTTATACTATCAATCTTACTGTTATGTGTGTTGATAGTGACTTGATTGTGAAGTAAATCTTAATTTATTTTTCTATTATCATAGTCCATACTTTTACACGATTTCATTGTGCTTAAAAGAATATCTGAATAGAGCAACACATTTCAGGAATAGTTAATTTGTCAGCATAACTATATTTATAACTTATTTTTATTTTGAAGGCACTGCCATTCATAGATTGATTAAATAATCAATATTGCTGATTATTAATTATCCAAACATCCTGACAACTTATGCCAAAATCAAATCTTAGTGAGTAATTGACTGGCAGTTAGTATGCAGGTTGGTGTGCCAACACTTTACTGGCTGCAAATGTGTTAAAGGTTGGTGACTTACTGAGAAGTGAAGCAAGAGCAAAGATAACAAACTTGGAGCTTGCATCCCCAAAAAAGTCAGCAATGGCAGCGCTAATGGTTTCCTTTAAGTCCATAAAGGAACAGTTAGAGGAAGTGATTAAGATTAGCCTTGATGTTAGGATTAGTGTAGAGGTTTTGGGTTATGCATAGGTGTAGTGTCAGGGCAACCTTAATGTGGTTCTAAAGGCAATTTTCTTTTTTTCAATTAAACAAAAAAGAGGTTATACTTACCAGCTCTGTGCAACAATATTGTCCCTTAGCTCTTCTTTGGTGGTTCCCTCACCAGTGCTCTCCCCTTCTTCTCCTTATGAGTGACTCCATAGCAATCCATGTGCTATGGGATTACCCGTGCAGGTGCACACCCATAGACATACACAGCATGGCTTGGCCACTCCTCCACACTCCCTCCATGCATGATTTGACTGACAGCAGCAGGAGCCAATGGCTCCCACTGCTCTCAGTGTAGCCTGTGAGAGCTGGAACAGGCGAGAGAAGAGCTGCAGCCAACACACTGTTGGATTATTAGAGGACTCCGGTAAGTGTTTGGGGGACTTCCACTGTATGTACATCCGCTATAGTACAATGCACAGATACAAACAAAGACTTATTTGAAAATCTGGAATTCTACTTGAAAAATGTCCCTTTTTTCATACAAGTTTTTTTCAAGCATTAAAGCGGGGTTCCACCCAAATTTTGAACATTATCTCTATGCATTCTCTTCCTTGCCTAGATGCTGACATGCTGTGTAAAAAAATTTAAATCGCCGTAATTACCTTTTTTTTTCTAATCTTCTTAGCACTTCCTGGTTTTCCTCCCATGGGAGTAGGCGTGTTTCTAGCCTCTCCCAGACCTCCCACAGTCCCCTGGGAGCTAGTCTCAGGCTTCCCAGCATGCATTGTGCAACAGCGTCATCACAACATCTCGGTGAATGCTGGGAGCACAGCATTCACCGCATCCAGGAAATACATGCTTGTGGGCTTCAAATGCTCACAATGAAAATAGAAACCGCCTTCAGTGAATTTTATAAGTTATTCTTTACAACGAAATCGGACACAGGCGGACTTATTACACAGAACATGTGAGTAGATAATCATGAGAATAAAAGTTTGTGAATGAACTCCAAAAAAAAAAAAAAAAAAACGATAGATAGGTGGACCCCCGCTAGAAGGACTTTAATGGTCCCATTTACTGCCCCTCAGTGGTTTGCTACCAATTCATTGGTTTTGAGGAAATCATTGAAAACTAACTTAGAAAAGTTTTAGCTGAAGCACACACTGTAAACTACCAAAGCTACATACCCTAATATAATTAATGTGGCAGAGGCTAATAATTTAGGGATTATGTAAAAACAAGATCAGGAATGCTGTATATGTCATTCTTAATGTACATGGCAATGTTTTTCTTCAATTTCTTGTGGCTGAAATAAGATTCCGGCTTGACGCAAAAGGTCAATTCATTCTTATGATTACAGTTTTCAGGGAAATAAGCTTTTACTATACATATTGGCACAATACATAATAGCAGATAAAATCTAGTTAAATGATTCAATAAAAGGTCTTGAAAAAGCTCAATGTGTGCCAGCTAACCTTTTTAGCATTCCATTAAAGTTAGCTGCCCAAAAGTAATTCTGCATCCCAGGATTACTGAGGTGTATAAAAACCTTGCCGTGTGACATTTGATATTCACCAACTGTTCTGTAGATGTTAACAAGGGCGAAGCTGCAGGGGGAGTACCATGCTGAGCTGACATAGGTGCCAATGCCGCAGGCACCAATTTAGAAGACATGCTTCCTAAAATAACTTTCTTTTGACCTATCTTTGTTTTAACCTTGAAAGTACAAATATCTCAAGATAATATGCCACCATCATATTAAAGCGGACCTGTACTCTAAAAATGAAGATTTTAAAAATGTTAACTGTGTCTATGCAGTACCCTAAAAAATTAACCTTATTATCTGAAAAATAGCAGTGGACTTTCTGGTATGTGAATAAGCCTATGCACACCTGTGCCTACAGTACTCCTTGCTGAAACAAAATCATAAATCTACCTACCAAGATGGCTGCCTTCATATAGACACAATTAGGGAAATTTTAGCTGTGGGGCGGGAGAGCATAGACAATACTGGTGCCTCAGCTAGCCTTTTCTGGCACAACTTTTAAAATTCAGTTCCACTTTAAAAAATACTTTTAGCTATAAACAAATTTGCAGAACACCCAATCACTGCTTCTTTTTGTATTATCTTGAAAGTCTGAATTCAAAGCGTATCTATGGTTAAAATGTAAAATTATTATATTAGTTTCCACACTGAATTTGAATTATTTCCAACCTACTCTGTTAATTTGGACAATCTTGAAGTTTTCAAACCTACTTTGTGAAGATCCCCTGCCTTCTGAACTACAGAGGTGCTGAGAGGAGGAGTTTCAGGAGACGGGGTCAGTACAAGAATCACTGCTTGCAGGCAGCAATGTACCATGGGATATGTAGTCCTTAGAAACTGAGTTTAAACAGCAGAGGGGAAGCTGCAAAGCATGCAGAGTATCCAGGAAGTTGTGACCAGCAGACAGCAGCCCTCCCAACGTGAAAGGAGATTTTAAAGTAAACTGTAATTAGCCACAATAAAATTAAGAAAAACATCGCCATGTACATTAAAACCATTCTTCAGCCTGAAAATAACAAAATTAAGAGTCAGCACAGCTACAAATACTGTAGCTGCTGACTTTTAATAATAGGACACTTACCTGTCCAGGGATCTAGCGCTGTCCTCATCAGCTCTTCGGTCATCTTCAGGGGCAGGCGTCAACTGGCATCCCACTACCCATGTGTGAGCAGTGCTGCACTTTGTGAATGGTCCTGCAGCATTTTATGACCTGTGGCGTGTCCCAGAAGGCTGCGAGCGGGAAGGATGTGGCCAAACTTTGCTTGGACTGCAGCAGTGGTCCAACCGGAGTGGAAACGGGTACCTGTCAAAACCTGGTATCTGCCCTCCCCAAAAAATATGTGCCAAATATATTAGAAGGGGGGGGGGGCAAGGCAGACAAGTAGAACTTCCCCTTTTGGGTGAAGACCTGCTTTAAGAATGACATAGAATGCAACATTATTATATATAGAATTCTTGACTTTGTTTTTACATAAATCCTAAATTAAGTGTCTCTGCCATGTTAGATTATTATTAGTTATTATTATTAAGAACATTTAAAAAAAATGCTTTTTGTGGTTTACAGTGTAGGCTCCAATTATAACATTTCTAAGTTATTTGCAGTGATTTCCCCAAAACAAGTAATTGGCAGCAAACCATTAGGGTGCATTAAATAGGGCCATTAAGCTCATATTGGATTGTCAAATATAACTATTGTTTGTGTTGTTATTACAATGTTCATGCTATAAAATGAAAGTATACACTGTGAACATAGAACTCCTTTAACCGCTTCTGAACCACCCACCGCACATATCTGTAAGTTTTGTCTTCCGTGTCTGAGGTGCACACACCTTCGGAGACCTGCTCTCACTGTGATTGGGCACAGTGGAAGCCAATCAGCGGGTCCGGCGGCCGCAATGGCCGCCAGCCACCTGCGATCATTTGCTGGAGAGGCAGAACTGCAGTCTGCATATGTAAAAAAAGGCAGACCGTCATTCTGTCACAGAGGAAGAGAGATATCTTGTGTTCCTGCTATTTAGGAATATAGATGTCTCTCTTCCTCCAGTCAATCCATCCCCCACACAGTTATAAAGCATTCCCTAGGAGCACATTTAACCCTTTGATCACCCCTGGTGTTAACCCCTTTCCTGCCAGTGTCATTTATACAGTGACAGTGCATTTTTTTTAGCACTAATCACTGTATTAGTGTCACTGGTCCCCAAAAAGTGTCACTTAGTGTCCAATTTGTCCGCCACAATGTCGCAGTCCTGCTAAAAATCGCTGATCGCCACCATTACTAATAAAAAATGAATAAATAAAAATGCCATAAAAATATCCCGTAGTTTGTAGATACGATAACTTTTGCGCAACCCAATGAATATACGCTAATTGGGATTTTTTGTTTACTAAGAACATGTAGCAGAATACATATTGACCTAAATTGATGAATAAATTCGATTTTTTACATATTTCTATTGGATATGTTTTATAGCAGAAAGTAAAAAATTTATATATATATATTTTTTTTCAAAATTTATAGCGTTAAAAAAACCCCTGCAGAGATGATCAAATACCACCAAAAGAAACCTTTATTTGTGGAAAAAAAAAGACATCAATTTTGTTTGGTTACAGTGTCGCACAACTGCACAATTGTCAGTTAAAATAACGCAGTGCCGTTTCGCAAAAAATGGCCTGATCATTAAGGAGGTAAAACCTTCCGGAGCTGAAGTGGTTAATGCAGAGCAGTACGTAGTCATCATGTATCAAGAGCAGATTTGAATCCAAAGAAATTTCCTCCACCTTGGCACAAGAGAACAAGTTTTTGCTGCCCCAATAGCTGTAATATTTTTATCGTTTTAGGGCATTATGTTACGTCGCTTCGCCTTTTGGCCACTAGGGGCGCATGCAGCGTGTTCCCGACCCTAATGCGAGTGCCCGGCAGGCGTGATGACCGCCGGGTTCCCGCGATCGCTCGTGACAGAGCGAGAACCAGGATCTGTGTGTGTAAACACACAGATCCCGGTTCTATCAGAGGAGAGGAGACAGATTATGTCTTCATTCTGTCTCCTCCTAGACAGTCCCATCCCCCCACAGTTAGAAACACACATAGGGAACACAGTTAACCCCTTGATCGCCCCCTAGTGCATTTTTCTAGCACTGATCGCTGTATAATTGTCAATGGTTTCAAAAATGTGTCAAATTACTAGTAAGTGCCGCCATTACTAGTAAAAAAAAATAATAATAAAAATCTAAAATCTATCCCCTATTTTGTAGACGCTATAATGTTTGCGCAAACCAATCAATATACGCTTATTGTGCTTTTTTTTAACCAAAAATATGTAGAAGAATACATAGCGGCCTAAACTGAGGAAAAAAATAGTTATTTTGATAAAAAATGTGGGATATTTATTATAGCAAAAAGTAAAAAATTTTGTGTTTTTTTACAATTATTGCTTTTCTTTTGTTTATAGCGCAAAAAATAAAAAACGCAGAGGTGATTAATTACAACCAAAAGAAAGCTCTATTTGTGAGAAAAAAAGGACGTCAATTTTGTTGGGGTACAGCGTTGCATGACAGCGCAATTGTCAGTTAAAACGACGCAGTGCCGAATCGCAAAAAATGGCCTGGTCATTGAGCAGCCAAATCTTCCAGGGCTGAAGCGGTTACGGGAAAAACAATAAATGCTTAAAGTTACATTAAAGGTTTGTTTCTTTTTAAAATATCAAACATGTCATACTTACCTGCTCTGTGCAGTGGTTTTGCACAGAGCAGCCCTAATCTTCCTCTTCCCGGGTCTCCCACGGGTGCTCCAGGCCCCTCACCTCTGCCTAGTGCCCTCATAGCAAGCAGCTTGCTCCTGAGCTGCTGCTCTCTGTGTCTATTCACACACAGAGCATGGCTCGGCCCCGTGTCTGCTCTCTCCTCATTGGCTCACTGGCTGTGACTGACAGTAGCAGGAGCCAATGGCTACTGAGGCTCTTGTGCACATTGCTGGATCGAAGGTCTTTACAACCACTTTAAAGTGTATATGTATGAATTCTTTTTTCTTTAGTTTCAAATAGAGTAGGGAAAGGTTAAAATCTCTGCAAGGTTATTTTTTTTTGTCTGTCTGTGTCCTTGTTGTGTTGAATTACCCCCACAAATTGCCCTGGTCACCATTATCACTAGGACAGAAAGTGATGGAACAGTTGTCACCAGATAAGGAAGTGAGAGTAAATCTTCCAATAGGGACACCTGTTGTGGTGACTATTGTCTCAGCTGGTTGTGTCTCAATGACAGAAAATAAAGAAAAAATCTACACAATTGGATGACACACACAAACAAAAATGGACAGTGATTTTTACCCTTCTCTGTCATATCCTAAACAAAAAGATAAGTATTGGCCATACATATTATTTAAGAAAATAAGAAGAGAACTAACAGACTACACACACGCATTAAGCAAAAAAGAAAAAAAATACTTACATTTTAGTTCTATCTTTATGAAGTCTGTGTTTCCTCTATTTTCTACAAATACTCCATCTGGAGCAGAGGTCTTAAAGTAAAACGAAATATCAGCGCTGGTTTCTCCTTGGAATGTAGGGAAATGAAGGAAAGAGTTTGATGAGATGAAGGAGACAGCATTCCAGTAGTTTTCTGTAGGGTGACACAAAGAGAAAAACAATTTAGCATTGACAACAATTGAAAACATACACATTCCTTTAGAATGATACATCGGTGACTTATAAACCTTTTAAACTCAAAGTAGTTGTGAACATACAATGTTTTAAATACTTTCTAATACAGTTATAACTATGTAGGCACCAGAGCGGATTTTGCTTAAGTTCAGAAATAATATTTTTGACCTTTTTACAATGTTAAAAAGCTTTGTCATGTGACCATGCATCTCTTCTTCCTGAGGCAGTCTGTGATTAGGAGGAGATGTGCGCCAAAGGCAGGCTGTGATTGGTCAGGGTCTATGGTAGCTGAACAAACTACCCAATACAGGCATCCTGTTTGTTTGCACAGTATCCTGTACCTCTGAATGGCCAGCCTTTCTGTGCTTTGTGTGGTCAGTTTAGAACAAGGAAGAAAGGTAACTAGCAGGATCAACCAGGTACTTGAGATGGACTTCTTAATGATAGAGACTTTAATTTATAAAATACACATACACTATGTGAACACACACATAGAAAAAAATTAGGGTAACCTACACTTAACACATTAACAAAATGTACACTTTACCTTAAGCAATAGGGTATGGCAACATAACGAAATCACATGCTAATAAGTACATATATCTTGTCAAGAATTAAAAGCAACTGCTCCCAAGTAGTCTAGCCTAGGTTAACCACTTGAAGACCAAGCCTATTATGACATTTTTTGTTTACATGTAAAAATCTGTATTTTTTTGCTAGAAAGTTACTTAGAATCCCCAAACATTATATATTTTTTTTAGCAGAGGCCTTAGAGAATGGTGGTCATTGCAATTATTTATGTCACACAGTATTTGCGCAGTGGTTTTTCAAATGCAATTTTTTGGGGGAAAAAATACACTTTAACGAATTTTGATGCAAAAAAACACAATATATAACACAATTTTTTGGTAACATAAAAGATGATGTAACGTGTCATAAATAGATACCTAAAATGCTTTAAAATTGTTCCCAGATTTGTCCTCTACCCTTGAAAGCATGAAATTAAAAAAAAGAAACAAACAAAAAAAAAACATTGATCTCATGCTTTCCAAAAAAAAATGTCAGTGTATACATCTGCCCTAACCGGAAGTTAAATACTGACGAAAATACTTGTCGCTTTCAGTCTCCTAAACCATAGAGGTGATCGAGATGATCCATTCTCCGAACACCTTTATTGCAAGCTGGCACAATTGCCATTTTTAATCCTGGGCTCCCTGCCAAAGTCCAGAGAGGCCCCATATGGCAGAAGGGGGTCCTCTTCCGTTACCTGTAAAAGCAATCCAGCAGCTAATTAGCCACTAGGATTGTGTTTACTTTGTAGAGCATTGCCAGTTGCAGAAATCAATACGGGGTTATGGCTGACAGCTGCAGCCATAACCCCGGTATAACCACATGGTCTCTGCTCATCACAAGCACTATGGGTGTTATATGTCATTAGAAATTGCAAGGAGTTTATTGTTTTAAACAGACCCTGCTAGGTTTGCATGCAGTGAGGGAAGATAATTAGCTACAAACTACAAACTTTGCACACAAAAAAAAGCTTTTTATAATGTTAACACACATTGCTAAGTCTATTAATGCACAGCTTCAGACCAATTTTTATGTTTTGGATACAATGGAGAAGGGTTAGAACTTCTGTCAAGCTTTTATTACAATGTGTGGTCTTATGGAATATGATTTCTCCCTTATTACCTGCCTATGACAAGTAAGGAAATAAATACAGTAGGTATCTCAGGAGTAGTGAGACAAAGACAGCAATACACATTTTTCAGAGGTTCTAATCTTTTCTAACTACTAAAAAAGAAAGACTTTGTTGTTCTTCTCCTATGGAAAAGATTTCATTTCAACCCTTGTCCCTCGATTCCCCTGTGATTGGCATAGGAGATGAGGGGGGATTTTCTAAGAGAGTTACAGACAGTAATAAAACCCTGGCAAGGGTCCTGTCTCTTTCTTTAGGCCTACAAAGAAAAGTTTTGGTGAGTGTTGTGGTATTAGACTGATCAGTTTCATATGTGTCCATAACCTTGGTGCCCAACCTGCAGTCCTTTGGTATATGACGTGCCTCCCACAGACCTCAGCAGTCTGTAGGGGGAACATTGATTAGGGCATAGCACCATTGATCTCTTCTAGCCTCATGTACCATGTTACCCAGCTAAATATATAGAATGTCCACACTCTCTGACCCTTATTTTCTTTACTAGGTCTGCAGTTTCTGACAGTACTCTTAAGCATTGCAGATATTGAACATTGTGTGAGGCCCTTTGGTGATGTCAGGGGGGCATTTGTGGGGGGCCCCTTTAGCTCATGACTTGATAACCACTGGTCTATAACATTCAAGAATACAGTTCTTTTTCCTTAACAAGTATGTTTTTATCCTTAAATGGAATTCTTACGATAGTGTTTTTAATATTCTTTAGATACGCGTGCACATTGTATAAGTAATTGGCCTCAGATAAACAAAGTTACCAACAAAAAAGTCTGTTAATGGATTAAAACCCTGATTCTATTTTTTACGGTGTAGTTATTTATGGGTCGGCTGACTCATGGTATAAAATGTACTTCTTGGTGGTGACATCATTCATTCTTTACATTATTCCACTGTGTGTGTATAGCAGTGTGCAGAGGGTTCCATCAGAGTTTTTAGAGTGTCCTGGGGATGCCCATTCAGCAGGCATATCCATGATGCCCTGCACTCACAGTGTGTCTTTAGTCTTTTGGGTTGAATGAGGCTGGGCATCATTTAACTTGTAAGACTGAGGACATCTATTGGCAAAAAGGAATTACTGTGTGGGTGCCAGAAAGAAGCACTGTAGCCAGAGCTGATTTTTTTATTTGTAAATAGGGAAATATATATTATAGTGAAAAACCCCTTTGGATAGCAAAAACAAAAAAAGAGGGGGAGGGTTCCCCGACTTCAAAAATATATTTAAACAGGGCAATAAGGCTAGTTTCATACTGGTACACTGCGGTTTGGCCACAGTGCAAGTGTACCCATGATTTCCATGCGCTCTAGCTGTGGTTTTAGTGGCCGTTCAATAGATTTTCTATTAGGGTGCTCATTTTTGCCACGGTTTCTGAAAGTGCAGCAAAGATGTAGCATGCAGGACTTTTGGTGGGTGGCAAAACACAATGCCTAAAAGAGGATCGATGGGGCTATGGCTAAAACTGTGGGTAAAGCACACTAAAATCATGTATACACCTGCGCTCCAGCCTAACTGCAGTGCGCTAGTGTGAACACGCCCTAAGATATAAAGCTTCAAGTGTCCTCCAAAAATAAACCAGAGTAATCCAAAATAATAAACAAAGAAACTAATATTATTGTACTTTTACTATCTTACAAAAATAGCAAAACTATCTTTTATAGAATAACTGTACCAATATACCCTAAGCTACATTTCCAGAAAATAACTAATATAGAATGATCTACACTCTATAGCACTAGCACTACCAGTCTGATAACCTAGAACAAAATGTCACTGTTTTAACTCCTTTATTTTGGTTTATTTTTGGTGGACACCCAAAGCTTTACATATTTGTAGCACCCTCTAGCTGGGTGCTAGCGTACATAGTTGTAAGAGTAGGTAAATTGGCCTGGCTGAGAGCCAGGCCTGGGTAGAATCTGGGTCAGGGCTGAGTGACTCAGGGAGGCTGAATGACTCATCAAGTAGCACCTCTGCTAACTCCCCCTGCTCTCTTGAACCTTGAAGAGCTTCCAGATGCAGAGGATAGAGTCTAGGAGGAGCTGCTTGGAGTATTGAGTTGGGTCCCAGCCAATCCCCAGCAAAGTGGGATGGCAGAGGGCGGGCACTTCTTAAGTACTCATGAGTCATGCCAGCAGGGGCAGACGGGAGGAAGATGGAGATGGAGTGCTGAGGAGGCTGTTGGTGGCCCTTAAGGGTGCACCCCAATCTAGGGGGGTGACCTCGGGCCTGGGGCTTGGATGCTGGAGGGACCCTCTACAACACAAGGAGGACTCCTATCCTGGAGGCACGGGAGCAAGGAGAGGACAGCAGGAGCAGGTCAGAACGTCCAGGAGATCTCCTAAGTGTCAGTCTGGAGGACTGGTGGGTGTCAGTCTAAAGGACTGGGGAGAACCAGTCAGGAGGACTGTGGAGATGTAGCCTGGCTGGCTAGAGAAAGGGGCTTCTGCAGCCAGGAGGGCTAAATGTGTTAATGGTGTCACTCTGCATTCCACAAGTCTAGGGGCTGCAAGTCCCTGCCTGTAATGGGTCATTGCTAAAAACTTTTACAGAGTGACACTGCTGGAGATTCTGCAAGCACATGAAGTGCTGGAGGAAGGAAAGGGGCTGGATATAGGACTGTATATACTAGGAGTTGACCCTGAAGATTGCTTTGAAGTCAAGTGGGCATCCTATAATACCCCTATCCCCATCCAAGTTCAATACCCTCAATAAAATAAAAGAATCAAAGTGCTGGACTGTTTTCCCAGTGTGCCTGGCTGTGCAGGGGGATCCCATTCTACTTGAGGCTCCTACCTGGGGTGCGCTACACATTATTGTCACATTTAAACTGATTTATTCTCACTGCTGCTGGGGGGCATTAAAAAATAGCCCAGAGTTAGGTATTACCAAAGGTGTTACTAAACCTACACCAGTAAAACCAGTCTGTATATGCAGTAAAGCATACTTGTTATACTCACTGTGGAGCCTAAGGGGGTTAATCCACCGTATTGTGTAAAAAGCATGTTTGATCCTGTCCTCTCTGATCCTCCCCTTCTTCCACAGTCCCCAAACCATCAGCTGAAAAATTTGTAAAAACATAACACATACAGTACTGTAATCTTACAGATTACAGTACTGTATGAAATTATTTCACATCCCTTTTGTCCCCAGTGCTTTGTCCAGTGCCCTGCATGCAGTTATATGTTATATATACTGTTCTTTCTGCCTGGAAACTGGAGATTGTCCATAGCAACCAAAAAGTGTCCCTTTATGTCATAGTAAATTAGAACACTTGCAGAATTGAGCGATAGTGAATCGTGGGGAAATTTATTTTATTATTATTTATTTATTTTAATTATTTATTTTTATTTATTATATTATAATTTATGTTTTTGTGTTTCAAACTTTATCATACCCGGGATATCTACTAGACTCTTGTTTGGACAGATTTAAGTGTGTTATTGTTAAGAATTACAGACCTACAGTATAAAACGCCAAATTTCCATGCAAAATAATTGTACCGCTTTCAGCACCTAAAATCCGAAATAATCATACCGCCAGGGAGGTTAAAATACCACCAGATCTTTCATTTAACCCTTAAAGTCTCATTTTATTTAAGCCAGTACCATATTATGGAATTGCTTGCATGCAAAAGCCCACATTGAAAGCAAAGTGCTACAATAAAATTGTAAATCAGATATTTTATCTTCCTTTGCCTTAAGTTTCAGAAATTTGATTTTAGTCTAAAGCATCAACAAATCAGTGTGCCATCATTTCAGAGGAAGGCGTGTCAGAGAAATAAATTACAAATGGAGAAATGCAATGGAGTCCTTGCAGCAACTCTACATTTAGAACCTTGGACTGTGTTTAGCACCCATCATGAGTGCAAAGAATCTCTTATTTCATTGCAAACCAACAGTTTTCATCTGTCCCTCTAAAAATCAGGAGTGAAAAGAATAAAAAGCCCATTTTTATGTCATTTGTATTTTATGTTGACCTAGCATGGAAGAAAATATCAATTTGATGCAGAAGCTTTAAATCACCTAAACTTTATCATAAAGTCAAGCCTAGATTAATGGTGTGGACTTGTTTTCATCTCCAGTTTTATGAAACTTTAAAATCTGCTTTTAAAAGATCTTGCTTCTTTATCAAAACAAAAAGAAAATCCTGCAGTGAGCATCAATATCGCAACCAAGGTTAGTGTAAGACACAAATTACTCTTATTATTTCACAGTAAAAGAAAGAGTGAAACATATTAACTGTGGCCCTCTTTGTAAAACAATAAAACAATCCAATCTTTTTAGGTTTATTATATGACTACATCAATATCTAGATACAACAAAGCACAGGTATTTACTACATATGGGGCACCATGTCCCATAGCAGCCGATGTAAGAATAATTACATACACTGATTTACATTTTTTCTACTGATATTAAAAAAATGATAATACTGTAAGCTATTACTGTCACTGCTTACCTCCGTAGCACCATTACTTAATACTGAATCTAACAGCTGAAATGAAATTATCTTGGGTTTTGCTAGCATCTCCAGTAAACACGCAGGGCTGAGATCCAAGAGAACAGGGAAATGCATATTGAAATACAAATGCATATACATTTTACTTGTTAGAATTTTGTACTTGTGATCTGTGCACCCCTTCCAGGTAGTATAGCCTAGTCAAAGACCACAGCCTCTCTGTTGCACGTAAAGTTAACCCCTGCTTTGTCCATGTATAGTAAAGCAAGAGATTCCCTTTAATGGCTTTCCCCGTAGAAGTGTCATGCCTACTCCTAGAGAAGGTGGTCAGGCACTATAGCTGGCTATGTGTTCTTCACCTATAGCAGCCCCCTTTCCCTTAAGGCAAGCAGGCCGAATGGTTTTCGGTTGCCCCAAGGTCTTATACACAATGCTATAGTGCCTGGCCACAATGCCAGGGCAGATGCTAGCTAAGCACAGAAAACAGGTACTTGCAGTTGGCAGGCAGGCAGAATGGTGTAAAGGCAGTCCAGGTTTAAGGCAGAGAGTAGCCAGGTTCAAATTTTTGGTCAAAAGGCAGGCAGAGTTTAGAGAGTAGTCCAATCTGAGGTCGATGACAAGGAAATCCAAACTAGCTGGCAGGGCGGGATCAGGCGAAGGTAAAGGTCAAGGCACAGGAACAAGGCAGGTAAAGAGGATGCTTGAAACACTATCACAAGCATGACATTATGGACTTGGCAGGCTTAATTCAGGTTTGGACTCCATCCAAAGGCTGTGTCTACACCAATCCCCCTGCATGTGGACAGTCAGACAGAGAGAATGCAGCTCAGCCAAAACCGGGATGCTGGAATGAGACCAGCAGCTGACATGGGACAGGAGTGTTACACTCTCCTGAACAAAAGCTTACTTAACTTCTCTTGGCTACCCCACCATTCATGTAGCTATTGGGAATATATGACTCACTCCCTTTTATTCCAAGTGACAGTGCTTCATGAATGGTTTCTAAGGTGTACTGGACAAGACAGATGAGGAAACCATCTTACAGTATTTCTTAGAGTATGCTTTCTGTAGCATGGTTCTTCCAGAGGTTGCTAGGGGTTCCTTGAGCAATAAACAACTCTTACCAGTAACCATCACACTTTTCTGTGAACTGTAGATATAGTAATTATTTCCAGGGGGTTCCCAAGCCCGGAAAGTTGTTTCAAGGGTTCCTCTATGCTAAAATGGTTGACAAAGGATATCTTAGTAATTTTAGTGGCAAGATTTCCCCATAATAGTTCCCACCCACCTAGCAGTCCCGCTTTGTCCTGCTTCAGCAAGGTTTTCCTAATTCCCCCAAATGAAATATGCAATAAAAATCTAACACGCAAATAGATAGGTAGGGGATAAATAGATAGTTACCTAGTTAGTCTCGTTACAAAAAGACACAGTCCATCTATTTCAACCAATAGAAAAAAATAAATAAACAGAATAAATTGAAAACTACCAAATACACAATCCTATACCCACAATTAATCCAGTGGAAGGCAAACAACCCCAATAAAGCATGGTTCAATTTGCTTCAAAGGGGGAAAAATAAATTGCTTCCTGATCCCCCAGAGGGCAATCAGATATCCCTGGACCAACAATCTCTGGTGTTATTTCCTACAGTATAAATAATAGTATCCAGTTATATTTTGTACATTAAAGAACGCATCCAATGCCTTTTAAAAACAATCTACTGAGCTGGTCAGACAGAGTTCTTGAAGGAGTCTTTTCCACATTTTCACAGCTTTTACTAGTGTATTACCCTCTAGTGTGCTAGAAGTTAAGTATATGAAAATTTATTGACTCATAGTAAGTGTAAGTCTGGAATCTGGGTTAGGGTTTACTGCAGGTCAGGCTGGATGACTCACAAAGGCAGGTCTCCCCCTGGTTCTGGGAGTTTGGAGAAACTTCTAGAAGTTAGAGGGCGGAGGCCACATGAGTTGATCTGTATACTTAGGGGAACTTGGCCAATCCCCAAGCAGTGAGCCTGGTGGGGTGGCTGAGCCAGCCCTTAAAGATAGATGAGTCATGCCAGCAAGGAAAGGTTGGGTGGAAGATGGAGTGCTGAGGGAACTTTGGTGGCCAAGAAGGGGTCTCCTATGTCTAGGGGAGACGCCAGCTCCAGGCTGGGCTTGGGCTGGCTCAGGGGGATCCATTCAGCAGATGGCATGGAATGTCATGACATGGAATCTTACCTGAAAAGCAGCAGGCACAAGGAGGACAGTGTGAGTACATCAGCACACCCAGGGACATTTAATGGGAGAGACGACCATATGTAGCAAGCTTTATAAAAGCTTTACCCTTTTATTACCTTATCCTGGGAGATCTTCAGAGCAGCCAGGAGGGCTGGTAATGCCTGCAAGCAGTGTAGCTGGGATCAGTTCTAATCAACAAGAGGATACAATCATCCTTGCAGTTTGCCTCACATTTTGTGCCATTTACAGAAGGGTTGAGAGCTCTTAGTCTGTAATGGACTTTTGCTTCTAAAAATCCACTTAGGACTATGTAAGAAAAGGAGAGAAAACAGTCTAGAATCTTTTTGTAGAGAGGAAGGAAGTTGTTGCCCGTTGGCATCCTATAAATCCCTTCACCCATCCAAGTTCTTACCCCTAATAAAACATGAAAACAAAGCCAAGAGACAGAATTCTTTCTTGTTTGGATGCAAGCGGAAAATGCATGTTGCCCGGCTGTGCAGGAGTAGGAAACCAATTACCAGCAGCCCCTGCGGGGTTAATGCTACACTGTGAAGATGCCTTTCTGCATGTACTGTAAAGGTTAAATCTCTTTCCACTGTCCTCCCCCCAATGACCTGAAAGAGAACAACTCTACACCAAGTTCACTATATGAACCATTTATGTAGTTATACATGGTAATCATTCCCCCTTAATTGCCTTAGATAGATAGATAGATAGATAGATAGATAGATAGATAGATAGATAGATAGATAGATAGATAGATAGATAGATAGATAGATAGATACATAGATACATAGATAGATAGATAGATAGATAGATAGATAGATAGATAGATAGATAGATAGATAGATAGATAGATAGATAGATAGATAGATAGATAGATAGATAGATAGATAATCAGCATTTTTGATACCCTGAACCCTCAAGGCCTATTCTTCAACTGAAATTAGACACTGAACACCAACCAGATCCATGCCTGCTCCTCATAAAGTATAAATGGGCCCCAAGTTCCCAGATCTGCACAGTGGTATGTCAGCCCCTGACCTCAGCTCAGGAAATGATGAAGTCTCATAAAAAAGTCTACTTCTTTATGCTGCTAACACCTTTTATAAGTTAGCTGAAAGTTCACCCTTAGCCACTGTACACAGACAGTGAACAGAATATGAAAGCCTATGTGCCCAGCTGGCAGTTCTAAAATAAATAAACAAATACATTCTTGAACTGTATTTATCACTATTAATTCTAGTGCACCTGCAAATCATCTTAATGAAGGAATAATAACAATAATAACTATAACAAAAATCTCAATTTCTCTGTTGTCTGCATCTCTTGGAACACAAATAACAACCTATATGCTGGACAGGAACAATAGCACTTCTAGGTAAAAAATAATATACAACATGCATTATGCCTTTTATAGTCTGACTTCAACTATATATTAAAAAGCTGCATTGCTGCAGACATTCCTTTTTTATGCAGTTTACACCTAAGGAATCTCTTTATTTAAATGTGCATTTAGTCAGTAAAATGTAGTGATCTAAATGTAAAAATACCATATTTAGATACAAGTACATTTAGTGCAGAAAACTAATAAGAGACATCCATGGAGCTAAAAGTATTCTGTGTATAGTATACATATAGGACCAAATTTTAATAAATGTGCCCTGTTAGATAATTAGGGGTTGATTTATCAAATGAAAATAGGCTGTTTACTTTGTAAGGGAGGTTGCACTTTGCAAGGGGATTTGCCCCAGAACTTTGTGAATATGATGAAGTTACACTTTGCAAAGAATACCCATTTACATGCAAGGAAAACCCCCCCAAAAAACAGCATTTTTGCTAGCACGGGATTGGATGATGGAAGTAGACAGAGCTTCATCTCGTTTACTAAGCACTAGGGCAAATTCTCTTGTGTAGCACCCTCTAGTAAATGTGCTAGAGAGAGGACATTTTTTCTCTCTGTACAGTGTAGGTAAAATTGTCAGGCTTGGCTGGCTGGGTTTGAGTGATACAGGGAGGCTTATATGACTCACAAAAAGCATCTCTGACACCTCCCCATACTTCTAGAAACAGATAGAAGATTCTGGATACTCAGGGTCAGCCCAGCTGGGGGCAGTTGAGTTCGGGTGGAAGATGGAGATGGAGTGTTAGGTTGTCGGTGGCCCTTGAGGGAGCCCCTAGTCTGGGGGGGTTAGACCTCGGGCCTGGGCTCACGTGCGGAAGGGACCCTCTTCATGACACACAGAAGTGTCCTGAGAAGAAGGCCTGGGAGCAAAGTTGAGGACAGCAGGAGGACACTGCCGGGCAAATATCCAGGGAGGAAGACACCCAGAAGGGCTTGTGAGTTTAGAGTCAGAGGACTGCGAGGCATACCTGAGAGGACTGGGTGCAAGCATTCTGGGATGGATGCAGAGTCAGTCTAAGAGGACTGTGGAGTCTTAGCCAGGAAGGCTAGTGAAAGGGGCAGCTGCAACCAGGAGGGCTGGAAGAGGTGGTGCTGGGATCAATAGCCACAAGAGTAGGACAGCTGAGCTTTTTCTTTTTGCTACACTACCAAAGGGGTCCACGGTCCCTGCCTGCAAAGGGCATTTGCTACAGGACTGACTGTGCTATTATCAGACAATCCATATAGTGCAAGCTGGTACTGGGAGTTGTTCTTCTACGAGCAAGATTGTGCTAGAGGTAGAAGGAAGTCTATATACAGGTTGTGCAACTTTTCAAATTGCAAAGCCTACCTCTATACTGTAGCGTATTTGTCATATAGGTTTACTAGCCTTTATACCAAATCTGAATGTTACTTTAATACAATGTGGCCACTGTGCTGCCATTGCGCAGGTAGGCAAATCTTTAGCCCGCTACTTGCATGTAGTATTGGAAATCTCTTTGCAGAGAACATAAAAGAGTTTAATATAAAGGGTTTGTTTCCCATAGTAGATCTGTGTCCCAAGTAGGGATGAGATTCAGATCCACTGTTACCATGGTTTCATGGAGAATCCCTAGGATTTCCAAAGTTTACGAATCACAAACTTTTTTCCTAAAAATGTTTTGCCACCAAAAATAGAACAACGTGTAGCACAGTGCATAGCCTTTGCCCTGGTCAGTTGAGTCACAAAAGCCAATAATTTGAGGCAATGGATAATCCAGCTCCCTTTCTTACAAAAGGTGGACTCACAGCAATGGTATTTTCAGTGAGCTGCTCTTTTAAGGTTTCAGGACAAGCTTTTTTTTGGGGGGGGGGGGGGGGGTTCATTCTTCTTGGTCCAAGAAATACTGATAAACAAAGGTTTTGCAAAATGTTAAGAAAAATCTACAAGACAATACTTGCAGAGGTGCATTGTCAATATTTTATCTCTTGCATCAAACAGGGTTATCATTCCTAATTTCAAAGGTTTTCCTTTACTGAGTATAATTTTCTGGCTATAAGTTTAAAGTTCTCTTTAAGAACCATGCCTTTCATAACATGGTCTTCTTCATACTGTGCATGTGTGCCATGAACCCATTCATCTCTATGGGTCAGTCAGTCTCTAAGGGACTGCTGTGGGCATGGCTACACATAGTAATGAATGGAGTCTGCGGTTTTTATTTTTTGCGCTATAAACAAAAAAATAGCGACAATTTTGAAAAAAACACATTATTTTTTACATTTTGCTATAATAAAGAACCCCAAAAAAATATATATAAAATTTTTTTTTTCCTAGGCCGATACGTATTCTTCTACATATTTTTGGTAAAAAAATCGCAATAAGCGTTTGTTGATTGGTTTGCGCAAAAGTTATAGCGTTTACAAAATAGGGGATAGTTTTATGGCATTTTTATTAATCTTTTTTTTTACTAGTAATGGCGGTGATCAGAGATTTTTATCATGACTGCAACATTATGATGAACAGATCGGACACTTTTGGCGCTATTTTGGGACAATTCACATTTATATAGCGATCAGTGCGATTAAAAATACATTGATTACTGTGTAAATGTGACTGGCAGTGAAGGGGTTAACCACTAGGGGGCAGTGAAGGGGTTACGTGTGTCCTAGGGAGTGATTCTAACTGTGGGGGGAGGGGCTATGTGTGACACGACACTGATCACCGTTCCCGATTACAGGGAGCTGTGATAAGTGTCCTGTCACTAGGCAGAATGGGGAATTGCTTGTTTACATTAGCATTTCCCCATTCTTCCTCTCCGTGAGACAATCGCGGGACATCAAATCCACGGGATCCGCAATCACACTCATGGAGCTTGCGGCGGGCGGGCGCGCCCGCAAACCGCTTCTTAAAGGGCAACATACCGTATGTTAATATGCCTGTAAGTGCCCTTCTGCCGACGTATATCGGCGTGAGCCGGTCGGCAAGCGGTTAAAGCAGACCTTGCACTAAAATACAAGGTCTCCTTGTATGGCAGCCCCCTGCTCCCTGCTTAAAAAATGCTTTAATGCACCTGGTTATACATTCTGATAGACTAATGCCCCGTACACATGATCGGACTTTCCGACAACAAAACCGTGAATTTTTGTTTGAAGGATGTTGGCTCCAACTTCTCTTGCATACACACGGTCACACAAATGTTGGCCAACAATTACGAATGTAGTCACGTACAAAACGTACATGTTATCTCCATTATGAACGCTAATTATATATCTGGCTCATACTTGTTTCCGAGATTGCGTGGACTTTTGTTCAATGGACTATGTACACATGATTGGAAAGTCCGACAACAAACATTTGTTGGTGGAAAATTTGAGAACCTGCTAGCCAACATTTGTTGGCGGGAAGTCTGACAACAAATGTTCGATGGAGCATACACACGGTCGGACTTTCCGCCAACAAGCTCACATCCAACATTTGTTGTTGGAAAATCCGATCGTGTGTACAGGGCATAAAAAATGTCAATGAAATACATCATTGTAAAGCCATATAGTGATTCTCCATTGTAGGGAATGTAAGAATAAAAATTCACAAGCAGTACTAATTAATTAGTGGAGCAATATCCATGTATCAATTATATGCTGCTTTATTGTGACATGTGGGTCTAGTTAAAAAAAATGAAGGGAATCAGCATGCTTTTTTTATAATCAAATAAAAGCAGCATGTAACTAATGCCTTGATTTTGTTGCACTTATTTATTAGGGTATGTTTTGTATTAGCTGTAACTTCTACTCAACAGATGCTTACATTTGATGCGTTTACTGTGAATAAGCAACACTGCTTTTAGTGTAACAATGATGTAGCAATTGGGGTGAGCGGAGGTAACAAGGCAATGACTACCAAAGTCCCAGCTTTGACTGTGATACAAGAATATACAGTTCTTTATTTTCATTGCAAGTATTTCAGCAAAGAAAAAAAAACATTTTGTAGAGAGATTATGGGTAAATCCTAAATTATGGGTAAACACTTTAAAGTTTTTAAAATATTGTTTAATATTGTCAAATACTGTATATATATATATATATATATATATATATATATATATATATATATATATATATACAGTATTTATATATATATGGTATCTCACAAAAGGGAGTACACCCCTCACATTTTTGTAAATATTTTATTATATCTCTTCATGTGACAACACTGAAGAAGTGACACTTTGCTACAATGTAAAGTAATGAGTGTACAGCTTGTATAACAGTGTAAATTTGCCATCCCCTCAAAATAACTCAACACACAGCCATTAATGTCTAAACCGCTGGCAACAAAAGTGAGTACACCCCTAAGTGAAAATGTCCAAATTGGGCTCAACGTGTTAATATTTTGTGTGGCCACCATTATTTTCCAGCACTGCCTTAACCCTCTTGTGCATGGAGTTCACCAGAGCTTCACAGGTTGCCACTGGAGTCCTCTTCCACTCCTTCATGATGACATCACGGAGCTGGTGGATGTTAGAGACCTTGCACTCCTCCACCTCCCATTTGAGGATGTCCCACAAATGCTCAATAGGGTTTAGGTCTGGAGACATGCTTGGCCAGTCCATCACCTTTACCGTCAGCTTCTCTAGCAAGGCAGTGGTCGTCTTGGAGGTGTGTTTTGGGTCAGTATCATGTTGGAATACTGCCCTGCGGCCCAGTCTCCAAAGGGAGGGGATCATGCTCTGCTTCAGTATGTCACAGTACATGTTGGCATTAATGGTTCCCTCAATGAACTGTAGCTCCCCTGTGCTGGCAGCACTCATGCAGCCCCAGACCATGACACTCCCACTACCATGCTTGACTGTAGGCAAGACACACTTGTCTTTGTACTCCTCACCTGGTTTCCACCACACACACTTGACACCATCTGAACCAAATAGGTTTATCTTGGTCTCATCAGACCACAGGACATGTTTCCAGTAATCCATGTCCTTAGTCTGCTTGTCTTCAGCAAACTGTTTGCAGGCTTTCTTGTGCATCATTTTTAGAAGAGGCTTCCTTCTGGGACGACAGCCATGCAGACCAATTTTATGCAGTGCGCGGCATATGGTCTGAGCACTGACAGGCTGACCCCCCACCCCTTCAACCTCTGCAGCAATGCTGGCAGCACTCATACGTCTATTTCCCAAAGACATCCTCTGGATATGATGCTGAGCACGTGCACTCAACTTCTTTGGTCGACCATGGCAAGGCCTGTTCTGAGTGGAACCTGTTCTGTTAAACCGTTGTATGGTCTTGACCACCT
Organism: Aquarana catesbeiana; assembly: GCF_042186555.1. Taxonomy (NCBI): domain Eukaryota; kingdom Metazoa; phylum Chordata; class Amphibia; order Anura; family Ranidae; genus Aquarana; species Aquarana catesbeiana. Next base: position 186,680,306 of record NC_133328.1, read on the forward strand.
TGCTGCCACTCAGTTTCAGGGTCTTGGCAATCTTCTTATAGCCTAGGCCATCTTTATGTAGAGCAACAATTCTTTTTTTCAGATCCTCAGAAAGTTCTTGGCCATGAGGTGTTATGTTGAACTTCCAGTGACTAGTATGAGAGAATGAGAGCGATAACAACAAATTTAACACACCTGCTCCCCATTCACACCTGAGACCTTGTAACACTAATGAGTCACATGACAGCGGGAGGGAAAATGGCTAATTGGGCCCAATTTGGACATTTTCACTTAGGGTTTACTCACTTTTGTTGCCAGCAGTTTAGACATTAATGGCTGTGTGTTGAGTTATTTTGAGGGGACAGCAAATTTACACTGTTATGCAAGCTGTACACTCACTACTTTACATTGTAGCAAAGTGTCATTTCTTCAGTGTTGTCACATAAAAAGATAGAATAAAACATTTGGTTTCCTATGGAACACGTTCTGTAGTGCAAATCTGTAAAATGCAAAAAAGCACTAAAAATGCATAGGTGTGAATCCAGCCTAAGGCCAGATTCACACCTATCCAGGTTGCAGTTTGCATATTGCAGGTGCATTTTGCATTTTTCAATACAAGCTTTTGATCCAATGAAGTCTATGAAACCAAAAACCAGAAAAAGTTTCCATAAAATGCACAGATGTGAACTACATCCATAGGAAACCATGTTAAATGGACTGTAGTGTGTTTCTGCAAAACTGAAAATGCACTAAAAAATGCATAGGTGTGAACCAGGCCTAAAGGTGCTATTGTCATGAAATTTTCATCACATGTCAGTAACAACCCATGCAATCCATACATACAAAGAAACCAAAACAAATGTGTTTAGAAATTAAGTTATGTGTAAAAAAATGGAATGATACAGGGAAAAAATATTGAGCACGCTAACTTAAATTTTTTTTAATACTTGGTACAAAATCCTTTGTTGGTAATGACAGCTTCAAAACGCTTCCTGTATGGAGAAATTAGTTGCATGCATTGCTCAGGTGTGATTTTGGCCCATTCTTCCACACAGTCTTCAAATCTTGAAGGTTCTGTGGGCCTCTTCTATGAACTCTGATCTTTAGTTCTTTCCATAGAGTATTATATTCTATTGGATTCAAGTCAGGTGATTGGCTGGGCCATTCTAGCAGCTTTATTTTCTTTCTTGGAAACCAATTGGATTTCCTTGGCTTTGTGTTTGGGATCATTGTCTTTCTGAAATGTCCACACTCGTTTCATCTTCATCATCCTGGTAGGTGGCTGCAGATTTTTTATCAAGAATGTCTTGGTAGATTTTTCTATTCATCCTTCCATAAATAATATGAAGTTTGCCAGTATGTATGCTGAAAAACAGCCCCACACCATGATGTTCTCACTTCCAAACTTCACTGTTGGTATTGTGTTTTTGGGGTGATGTGCAGTGGCCCCAACAGTGCTCACTGGAACATTCAGAAGTTTAGAAAACCTTCTGCCACCAATGCCATCAGTATGTTTGCAATAATAAGGTTGCTAATGTCTTGAGAGAGCTCTTGCTTTTATCCATCATGAGATGTTTATTGTGTGATACCTTGGTAACAAGACATACCTTTTTATAGGCCATCAGTTGAGACTGAACCAGCTGATATTAATTGCAATTCATTTAGTTCCAAATTCGTTTTTCCACAAAATTTGTCAAATTAATTAATTCAGAAATATTTGAATTAACGAAAACCCATTTAACAAATTTTTCCAAAACGAAAATTCAAAATTTCGAAAGAACAAAAATTATAAATTTGAAAATCCGGTAATTCGAAAATTGGTCAATTTGAAAATCTGAAAATACGAAAATTCGGAAATTCGGGCTTTCTGAACCCATTTATTTGACATAAAAGGTTCTTCACTGCAGGATTCCTACACAGCCAGCACACAACAGGGTTTACATCAAAATGTTGGCTTCATTCTACCTATGCTTCATAAAGCTTTGTGGAACCAGGGTCCATAGCAATATATACTAATCCTTGAAAAACTGAAAGGACAGTTTCTTTCTATCCAGCTGGCTGCCTTTCTGGGTTCAGGTAGCCCAGCCCCCATTGAAACAATGCAGCTCCACCCCCAGCCACTCTGTGTTTGGGCTCCTGGAATGTGTTATGGGGGTCCTCTAGGGGGCTTCAGGAGTAGGAACCATCATTCTTGTGCAGGCAAGAACGTTGGTGGGGAGCAGGCCTACAGTAAAAAAAACAAAAACAAAAAAAAACCACCTTAAAAAACAACTGCTAATACGTTTGTGGTGTTGGTGGTGGTGGAGGGTATGGAGGCATAGACCTAAATTGTTATTACAGGGTGAAATTATGTTTTAAGGTTAAAGAAATATTGAAATGTTTATTCAAGCACAAAATAATAAAGTCACCATTTTCTGTTCAATTTGGCCATTAAAAAATAATAACAATTTGGGAGATAGGAAATCTATTAGATAATCTTTATTCCATACAAAAAAAGACATATTAATTGATATGGAGAGCTATTTTATCTCAAGTTAGTGTGTGGTCTTGATTTCATTATGTATTTCTTTTAACAGTCATTTAACTGTTAATTTAAATGACTGTTTTACATTACTTTTGCAAGAAAAGCAGTTCTGTCTACTGACTTTTTACAAAAAAAAAGAAAAGAAAAAAATAAGAAGATTACACAGCACATCATCGATGTAATTTATTGGCATCAAAGGAACCATTCCCTATATACTGACTTCTGGCTCAGCTTGCACCAATTTTGCTGATTTTTAGCTTTCAAGACAAGTGTCAGTTTCTGGATTAGGAGCTGTGCTGACCACCCACTGTTCTGAAAGCTCTAATAAGCCTTTAGGATCTCAGAATTCTCTAAGAAGATATAAGTCTCTTCCCTAATGGATGTTTAACCTAGATGCTCAATGCTGGGCTAAGTACACATGAGTGTCGGTGCACAGTACATCTGGCTCTTGTGTCTTAAAACAACCTGCAACATCTTTGCTCTCTCCAGAGTGCAGCAAGCTCACTTAGGGGATCCACAGACAGGAACAAGTGCCAATACTGTTCCTCTGAGTATACAGGGAAGCAAATGCTTCATTGAAGAATTTTGTGCATCATCTTGGTTGGCTCAGTACAACCTCTGGGTCTGGGGGACTTAGGACTGCTGAGTGGTCATAAGGAATATGTGATGACTACCTTCTTTTAACATGATAGTTTGGCAACAAATATCAGTGCTTAGAATACTATGCGATTTTGTATCCAAAATAGCATAGGCCACCGCACAACCCCCCACTGACAACTTTGAAATCTCTGTACTTTATGGTGCACGGTAACACTTCTCACAAAGTAGAGTTTAAATATAAATCCAAAATCTTACAAACACAGAAGTATTCCTTTAAATGTTCCTTTATTGTAACAGTCTGCAGGACATAAAATAAAGTTTAGTTTCAGCTGCATATGGTGTGAATCACTGTCCATACAAAGATAGGTGCTCCTAAATCCCCTTGCCCAGGCAAATGCAAAATCCAACAATATCAAAATAACAGGCATAATATTACACCAAATCTAATTGTGTAATATATAATTAGCATATTTCTCTTAAATAGCTACAATTAGGGATCAGTGCCGATACAATACCGATATTTCGGCCATCTCCCCTGCAGATAGCTGACATTATTTGCTGATATTTTGTACATTTGAACCTTAAAAAAAACAAAGCACCAATTTTATGCACAAATCTGGTATAAACTGAACATGTTAATGTTTATTAAAATTAAACAATAAGGGCTCGTTCTTCATATGAAAACTGATGGGAGAAAAACACACAGATTTCAAAACTGACATCTCTGCACAGTGCAACGTGGTGTGATTAACAAGGTCTAAAAGTAAACTGGGAAAAATAAAGTGCTTGAAAAACAATAACTTCTTAAATAGCTTCTCAAAACATAGAAAAAGTATAACTGTTACTAGTGCATTGCACTGCACTGATTACATTTAAATCACTACTGCAGTGCAAAAAGCTAGACAGTGGACAGGACACACCGACACTACACTTTCTTCAAAACTCCCAGTTCAAGTGGTTGTAAACTCTTTTATAACATTCCTAAAAAAAATAGCACACTAGTTCATTATGAATTACTTACCTGAGATCGAAGCCCGCGCAGCGGTCCTCGTTCACTGCTCCAGCAGCCGACATCTCCCCGGGGGGGTTACTTTCGGGTATCGCTGCTCCGGCGCTGTGATTGGCCGGAGCCGCGATGGCGTCACTCCCGTGCATGCGCGCGGAAGCCGCTGGTAACGGCACAGTACAACTGAAGCAATGGCACGTACGTGCCATTGTTTCAGTTTGCTTAAGTGCACATGTGCTGATGACGTCGGCACATGCAAATACAGGGATATCTCCTAAACCCTGCAGGTTTAGGAGATATCCAGTGTAGCTACAGGTAAGCCTAATTATAGGCTTGCCTGTAGTATACAGTGGTTGTAAAAGGTTTACAACCACTTTAAGTAGAACAATACTATAGTGCAAGAAGCATAACATTTCAGCATGTTCCCCTGTTAAATGGGTTCTGTTTTTTTAATAAATTGCTGCCACTTGACTGAAAACATGCTCACTTGGTACAGATGAAGGAGGAGCAGAGAGGTATCTTCTAGCATGAGAGACAAGTCTTTTGTAGCGTTACTCATTTTCTTTCCACCACTGAAGAGGATCACCACTTCTGTCAATTACTGGTTCCTTCAGATAGAGATGAAGTTCATCATCCAGGCTTATTATTGATGGACATTCAGAAGAATCCTCCGCATGAGGCCACAAAAACACGCTGAACATGGCATCAATTCGAGCATGATGAAACTTTTCTTCTGATTGTTGTCTTTTTTGACAGTTGTCTGTTTTTGCAGCATCCTGCTCTTCCAGATTAGTAACATGCTTTTCCAAACTTGACCTTTCTGCAGGAACCTCTAGCAGCTCGTGTTGATCTTCTGTTAGCCATTGTTTTGCCTTGGCCAATACATCACCAGAAGAGAAAGCATGATTCTTGTATCGAGGATCCCAAAGATGTGCCGGCACAACATTTTTATTCTCTTCATGCTTCTCAAAGCGTTTGGTCAGGGTGTCCCTCATGACCTGCCTAAATGTTTTAATGCCACGTGTGTTGGGTTCTTCATTCTCTTGAAGAAGCACCTTCAGCACTCTCACACATGGGATGACAAATGACACAGATGACACTATGGGAAGGAGGGTCTCAATGACATTGGCTACAATGAATAGATGCTCAGAGCTTGCTTCTATTCCAGCATTCTTTGCAGCATGTGAAGTGTTAAATTCCAACGTGTTGGAACAGCCGGAATTAGGCTGTTTTTGGGTAGGCCAAGATCTGCCTGAATGCACCTCAGTCGCTGCTTGGCAAGGACTGAATGGTGAAAATGGCCTACGCACCTCTTCAGCATGCCAATTATATCTATTAAAGCTCTCTGGCTTGACAGACCATTATTTACCACAATTTGCAGAGTGTTTGCCATGCAACTGAGGTCGGACACTTCATCAAGCCTCATTCCATTCACCATGTCTGCGCCGCTGTCACGAAGCACAAGCATCACTCGTTCTTTTTTTATTCCCCAGTCTTGAAGCATGCCTAGAAACATTTCTCTAATGTACTCCCCAGTGTGGGATCCTTGCATCACCTTTGTATTCAACACCAATTGCCTTTTTGTCCATCCGCTATCAATGAAGTGGCATGTAAGACTCTATAGTGACTCTGTTGGTCCTGACCAGCAGTCAGTCATGAATGAGAGTGAGTTGCCAGCATTCTCTGGTTGCAGCATAGCCTTTACTTTCTCAACTACCTTTTGGTGAATCTTTCCCAGCATTTCGGTTCGATAAAACTTTTCACTCTTCAGTGGGTACCTTGGCTCAGCTCTGGACATCAACTGCTGAAATCCAGAGTCAGACACCATTGTAAATGGCTGGTTATTCGTAACCATTATCTCTGTAATTGCTTTATCCAGCTGTTGGGATCTTCCATCCAAATTTAGCCACTTAGCTTTTCTCTGAAACACATCTTTTATTGTTGTTTGGTGGAATTGTGGTATTTCACTTTGTGATTTAGTTTGTTTTCTCTGTGCTTCATTATATAATTCAACATGATAAACTCTTAGATGGGCCCAAAGATTTGACGTATTTTTGGTTTTTGCAGTTGTTGATCCCATGCTCACATTGTTTGTGCATGTGTTGCACACTGCTGGTCTTCCTGGAAATGGTTGAGATGAGAAATAGTTCCAGACCACACTTTTACTTTTTCTCTCTGCATCCATCTGCATTGGAATTTGAATGAGTAAGGTTAACAATGGCAGGCACCCTTCTGTGGGTGGGCTTGCTGACTGGCACCCTGCTGTGGGTGGGCTTGCTGGCTGGCACCCTGCTGTGGCTGGCACTCTGCTGTGCATGGGTGGGTGGCTGCTGTCTGGCTGGCAGCTTGCTGTGGGTGGGTGGCTGCAGGCTGGCTGGCACCCTGCTGTGGGTGGGTGGCTGTTGGCTGGCTGGCCTCAGTGGCCTGGCACCTTACTGTGGGTGGCTGGCTGCTGGATGGCCAGCTGGCGTGTCTGCCTGAGTGTCGAGGAGAAGGAGAGGGAGGCCTGTGTGCGTGTCCCGGGCACCCCTGAGCACTGGGTCTGCATGCATCTGGGCCCCAAAAAGATGGGCACGGCCCGCAGAGACCAATATCGGTAATATTGGTCTAGTCTGTGACGGATACCGATGCTTCGAAAAATGTTGATATCGGCCAGCAATAATCAGCCTTACCTTTTACAGGCTATATAAAAGGGATGTTATGATGTCCCCTGGCAGGTGATGCAAGCTCACCATAGACATTGGGTGTAAGTGGCAGTTGGTCTTCACCAGAGCTCCTCATGTTGGAGATGGTCCTGGTTTTAATTTCTGCATCTGGCAGCAGGTCAAGGTCCTTAGGATCTCACCACAAAGGTGTTTCTGGAATGAAAAGTCTACGACGTCTGGTGCTCAATTTTCTTGGAGGGGGGCGGCCTGCGGCCCCCACAGCCATAAGGACACCCCCCCGCCAGCCAGCCAACCAACCAAATAACTCACTCCCCGGTGCTTGCATGATCGCCACTCCCCCATCTCTAGATCGATTGCCCGTCGCCCCCCAGCCCCGCACTTACCCCATTCAGGTCGTGGCTTTCGTGGCTTCCCCCCTCTCCTCCTGAGTCCCAGCAGTTGCTTCTCCTCCCAGTCAATCAGGAGTTAGGACTTGCGGTAAAAACGAGTCTTAGGACTCCCGGCCAGTCGGGTGTTAGGTCCCACTTCCAGATTGGCCGGGAGGAGAAACAGGAAGACATTAGCGAATATTAATTAGCTAATGTCACACAACTGGGCGGGCTCCGGGCGCAGCGCTCTGCGACCCAAGCTCACCCTTTTTGAAGCCAAATAGAGCCTCTGACTCTAATCATGTGCTTTGAAAAAGAAAAAAACATTGGAATCCTTGCGTCCGGTGTCCTGCATGTAGCTTAGGGGCCGGGTGCATGGATTAGGGGGGTGGCATGAGCAGCCGCCACTGGCAGAGACTGGTCACAGTCTGTAGAGAAAAGAGTGACCAGGTCCAGGTGGGGGTAGAGGCGGGTAACAGATTCGAAATTAGTCAGGTCCAGGCAGGGAGGCAAGTGGCAGATTAGAGAGTGGCAACAAACAGGCAAAAAGCAGGAGATTTTTATACTTTGTGCACTCAGGTAGCTGGCAATAGCTGGTGCTTAAATACCCCTCTAAATGGGCATCATTACTGGGGACTCAGGAAGTCCTAGAGGTATTGGAGGTCCTAGGGATTCTGGAAATCAGGAAATTGATCCTGCAAGGAATCTCGAAAGGCCTGGCAGGGATCCTGCAAGGAATCCTGAAAGATGCAGCATGGATCCTGCACTGTAACAAGGGGTAAGTAAATATGTTACAGTAGACTTCAAATATGTAAATCCAGATTCCACCTATAAATTCCAAAAGGCATTTATTTTTTAATTTAAAAATCCATGAGACCTCACAGAGGTCCTTTGAGGACCTCAGAGTACAGTGCAAATCACTGCCATGGCACAAAGAGAAAAACACTCTCAACATCACAGCTGACATGTGTAAACTAGGCTTTGTTTTTGTGTCCTGCAGTCTATTACAATAAAAAAAAGATTTAAAGGGGTGCTTCTGTTTGTTCTGGTTTTTAAATATGAACACTACATTGTAGCCTGATATGGCTTACAAAAATAACAATATGAATTGTGAGCAATGATGTTATTATATAAAGAAGAATGGTTTTGTATTAATGTATAACTAAAGACAAAACTTTTTTTTTTTTTTTTTACATGGTATGGATAGAGCGGTGAGGGGGGTAAAAACCACTGTCAAATTTTGATTGCTGTGTCCCCATTAGGGAGAGTGACCTTTTCAGGTTGCCCTGGTCATCAATATCGCAGGGAATGAAAGTGAGGGTAAATTCAAAAATATGAGTTGCCACCAGAACAGGAAGTAAGATGAAATCTTCCAATAGGGACACTTGTTCCCAAGTCAATCGTGGCTTTAGATATACTTTAAAGATAATAGGGCACAGTAGAAATGTATCAAAAAGTACAGTCTGTGTTCCAACTAAAGGCATAAAGCATCTGTTTACTGCCTGGTAAATAATTAAGTAGCATTATGCCTTTTCCCAGCTGGCAAGCAAGGGTTATTTGGGTAAATAAACACTCTTGACTTTCCTCCTTACATATGTATAGAAGGTGTCTTTAAGCTTGGGAATACTTTCATCTGCAAAGCCGCTGTGCTCGGATCACTAAAAATGACAAAATATGTAGATTATACATGTGCTTTACACCTCATATAGCTTGAATTATTTTACATTTGCACTAAAATACATCTTAAGCTCTCTAAGAGCAAATAAAAGTAGTTAGGCTATTTGTACTTAAGAATCTCTCTCAAGAGAGTTAGACATTAAGTACAAGAATGTGACACAGTAAGAATCGTGGATCACTCAGTAGGCTTCCAGAGTTAGCTTAAGTAGGTCATACTGGAACAAAGACTTTTCAGGGAGTTAAAGCAAAATAATTCTTTTTAAGAGTATACTTAAAAGGAACCTGTCATTTTAAGCAAAGTGGTAAAAGACATGTACCAAATATGTGTATTTGTTGTCAAATCTGGCTGGTATATTGGTGGGAAGGGGTTAAAGCCTAAGGAACAACTCCGGCCGATTTCTTTTCATTGTCAGGTTTTATTTCTGTCTGTGATCCCGTTAAAAGGAATTTTTTTCAATTCCAACACTTCCCCTCACCTCCTGTCCCTGGGGCATTAGTACAAGAAATGGGGGGGGGGGGGGGGGGGGGGTTGGTGGAAAGACAACACTAACAGCAATGAAAACTTTGTATGAAGTTATAACCCTTTCTCAATCTCCTAAAAATGTTGTCTGCTGGTGCAAGAGTCAAGCTTTAAAGTGGTTGTAAACCCCAGTCATGAAATCTGAATCAAACACATATACCTGTAGTGTTTACTTGACTCTCTCCAAAGCTCTAAGTGTCGTTTCTCTCTGTTGCTTCATTCCTATTATCAGCATGAGTCAAATGTGTGTCGGAGAGGGAGATAAGCACACAGCTTGTCTACTCAGAATACAGCTCTGCATGTCCCTTCGTTCCTCTGCCTATGTGAAGTGGGGGTGTCCCTTTCCTCCAATCAGCTCTTACACAGTGTATAAGAGCTGTAACTGCAGCTCGTCACCCCCTCCTCTGTACTCCTCACAGATGCATAAGGATTTTATCACAAATCTGCACTTTTGAAGGGTTGTAGACACAAGAAGACTGCAGATAAACAAGTACAACTTATGAAGGGAGATTTGTTTAATCTCTGTGTATCATATGAGGCTGGTCACTTCACTGGGTATATGTGAGGGTTTACATCCACTTTAAAGAGAGTGTATTTTGGGCCGATGCAAGAATATGAAAATGTATTCTTTAAATATTATAACTTTGCAGGATTAAAGGGGTTGTAAAGGTTAGTTTTTTTTCTAATAAAAATAACAAACATGTTATACTTATTTGCTCTGTGCAAGGGTTTTGCACAGAGCAGCCCATTCCTCCTCTTCTCTGGTGCCCCGCTGGCGCTCCTGGCTCCTCCCTTTCAAAGCTGCTTTCCATGGGGGCACCCGTGCGAGCACGCTCCTGATTCCCGCTGCTGTGTTCATTGACACAGAGAGCGGGACTCGGCCCCGCCCCAGCCCCCACTCCCGTGTCACTGGATTTGATTGACAGAAGCGGGAGCCAATGGCTTTCAATCTGCTCAATGAGGAAATACACAGCGGCTGGAGCCACTGGGCTCGTGCTCATCGCTGGATCGGATCTGGCTCATGTAAGAATAAGGGGGATCTGGGGGGCAGCTGCAGCAAAGAAGGATTTTTACCTTATGCATAGAATGCATTAAGGTGAAAAAACTTGAGACTTTACAATCACTTTAATTAAAAAAATGACAAAAATTCTCATTTAGCTTTATTTATTTTGTTTAAAACCCATTATATGGCTAGCGTGTCTTTGGTTTAGTTTATACTTGGTAGGACATGACAAGTTCCTTTTAACAGCAAAAAAATATTATCTTTAGTCATAGAAGAACAATTTTAAATTGCTTGCTATAAAAATAATAATATAAATGGACATGTAGATTTTATCGGACTCCAATCCATGTATGTCCTGGACAGTCCCTTCCATGAAACAGGAATTACCATCTTGCATAATCATTAATGCCTATGTTATGCAGCGGCAGAGGAGGGCAGCAGGGGCAGATATGCCTGGGTGGTTTGGGCAATTATTCCTGGGCAGGGCAATTCAATACTTTTAGCAAGAAGAAGGTATTTAAGGATTTCAGGAATAGTAACACTAAACTCTGAATATAAAAAAATCTGTTTGAATATGTATTCTCAATGCAAATAAGTACCTTCTAATGCTCTCAGCCTCCTCCAAATTCCTTTTTTGTGCTGCTGCGATCTGAATTCCTGTTAGAAGGTGGCTATGTTCATTCTCCATGGTCCCCCTGTATCTAGGAACAAAACTACCCTCTCTTGCTCACTTCTCAGATCGACTACGGACTATGGGATGTGTATTGTGCATAGATCAGTGCACATTACAGCAGTTAAAGCATTTGTAAATTGTATTTTTTTTTTAAATAATAAACATGTTATGCTTACCTGCTCTGTGCAATGGTATTGCACAGAGCTGCTGCAATTCTCCTCCTCTGAGGTTACCTGCTGGTGCTCTCGACTTCCCCTCTTTTCAGTCTGCTGTCATAGGAAGTTGCTTCCTATGGTGGTCTATAGACACACAGTGCAGCTCGGCCCCACCCCTTGCTCTCTGCATGCAGGATTTTCTTGATAGCAGCAAGAACCAAAGGTTCCTGCTACTCTCACTGAATCCTTTGAGGGGAGAAAGGGAGAAGACACATCGCTGGATCGAGACAGGACCTAACTTCCACTAGAAAACTTTTTAGCTTAATGCAAGGGATGCATTAAGGTAAAAAATGTTCTGCCTTTAGTACCACTGGAGGATAAGGATATCCTTTAGGGTCCATGCACACTGGGCTTAACAAAACGCCAGAAAAAAAATGCTGATATAAAGTATTTTTGTACAATGTTTAGGAGCATTTAGCATTTTTTTTTCTACTAGAAAATTCCTCTAAAAAATGCAAACCAGAAAGTTTTTTTTTTTGCCTCAAAACGACCTAATGTGCATGAACACATGGGATAACATTAGCTGCTTGTACAGGCAAAATTCAAAATTCCTGTAGAAGCAGCGATTTTTAAGCCCAGTGTGCATGGACCCATAGGGGTTGATATACTAAAACTGGAGAGTGCAAAATCTGATGCAGCTGTGTATGGTAGCCAATCAGCTCCTAACTTCAGCTTGTTCAATTAAGCTTTGACAAAAAAACCTGGAAGCTGATTGGTTTGTATCCAGGCTGCACCAGGTTTTGCACTCTTCGGTTTTAGTAAATAAACCCCTGCTTGTGTCACTTTAATTTTCTTCCCCTAACATGTATTTAGTGCCTGTTGATCCTGCCATAAGATCTGTTATTTTTCCTACAGTTAATGTATCCTTGCATATATAATTTGCACTTGCTTATATATTTAAATTTTCTATATTTAAGTCATTTACATTTAAAAGAAATTGGAGTTTTAGGGCTCCCATCTTACTTGTACATTTTGAAGCAGTTAAATGCGTGTGAAACTTTACAAAAATCTTCTGTTATACTGTGTATTCTTCCTTCTCATAAGTGGAATGCTTTGTGTTTTACCTCAAATGGTGTCTGAAATATGTTCCTCCTGGAGTGACAATATTGTACGATATAAACATCATGATTATTACTACAGTAGGTGTCATCCACTCTTTGTTTGCATTTTTTCTATGTCTCCTAGATGGAAAATCAACAGACTTTGGCAGTATAATTCCAGTGTTGTCTGTTTTGCTGTTACAATGTTTTGTAAGATTTGTCAGGTATTTTAGATAAAAGAATATGTGTTATTTCTGGTAACGTGTTTCCCAATACTCTCCTGCTGAGCATGGGGGACATTTGTACTATTGTACTATTGTACTACTATTATTATGACGCTTTCCATTTAATAAACATAATAATTCATAAGCTTATTATTAATATAATGATTATTATTATTAATAATAAAATGAGGTTGTAGTGTCTGAGTAATACTCTCAGTATGTCAGCTGCTATTTAGGATAATTTTCTCCAGTGGCATGCACATGTACGTAACCACTGAAGAAAAGTATGTGGTCTGAAAGTGCCCCCCAGAAAAGCCAAATGGCTTAGAAATACAGATGGATCTTGGCAATGATGTAGTAAAATGTTTTATCTGGAGGACTCCTTTAAGACTGGGGGTTGAAGAGAAAGGAGAGGCATGCTTCAGTTGAGCATGTAGTGGGGACCCCAGACCTGACCTCATAGAAATACAGAAAGGAGTGCCAGACCAAAATCACAGTCCAAGATAGTTTTAATTGTTGCTAAAAAGTCATATACAAACAGCAAAGGCATTTCGGGGTCAACACCACTCCCTCTTCATTAGGGTTACAAGAACAAACATAAAACATAGTAATACTGATGAAAATTATGGCTAGCTATGCATGAAAGTATATACCGCAAATTCTACAACATGACATAACAATAACAAAGTTGTCAAATGAACAGTTGACTCAATTGAACTGGAGAATGTTCAATAATACAAGCGATATATGCTATAAAACATCAAATAAAGAAAGTAGATATATAATGTAAACATATATTAATGCATTAAAAAAAGAAAGGATTGAAAATTTAAGCTGCTGAAGTAGGACCGATTGGCTACTAAAATAGGAGCTACAGTAAAAAACATTAGGAGACTGAGCTGCTGAAATAAAAATAATAAGCAGGTCCGGATTTACATCTCAGGAGCCTGTAGGCAGAGAAGCACCCCCCCCCCAAAAAAAAAGACAGTAAGACCGATTTTTTTTTTTTTTTATAAATTACTGCAGAGGTCCAGGAAAGGCAAAATCTCAGTAAAAAACACACTAAAGTGAGCTTTGGGGCAAAAAACCCAATGAACTACCCACATTTTTTATAAAATATAAAAGACGAGGTTGCACCGAGTAAATAGATACCCAACATGTCATACCTTAAATTTGTGTATGCCCATGAAATGGCGACATACTTCAGTACTCTATGTTTTCTGTAGGTCATCAGTCTTGTGTTATGGAAGAGGTCTTGTGCTAGAATTATGACTCTCACTCGTGTGCATGGCAATAGAGTATACAAAGGTATGCAAAAGAAAGATTTGGAGAACAAAATTATAAAGAAAAGTATCTCTGGGATTTGGAGGACTATCAGAAGAAGCAGGTGTTCAAATGGCAGGCCAATTTGACTACTAATAACACCATCACATCTCATAATTCTCCCGATAGAGCTGGTCAAAGTACAGGTGATAGAAGTGTGGGATTTAAAACCCCAAACGCACGTACACCACAACAGCAGGATAATTCACATCAAGGGTCAGTCCCTTATGATAGGGATGATAGGGATTCTCATCCTTCATACCCTAATAGGGAACAGGGTGGTCATGCACCTCCACCCTACAATAAGAGACCAAATCAGCCGTATCATTATGATAATAGAGGTAATTACAAGAATGGAGGTAGACCTCCTTTCCAGCAGGGTTATGCTCCCAATGGGGGCTCCTGGAATAGAGGTCATCAAGGAAACAACTATCAAATGAGAGGGAACCCCCAAGGGGGAGCTCCCTATTACAGGGGACAGTATCAGGGGGGACAGCATCAACAAGGTTACCTGAATAGGACTCCCCAGCGGGGTGGTCCCCCTCCTTTTAGGGCCCCCCGCAGGGTGATTATCATTCCTATGGAGGACCCCCCGTCCCACAGAGGTCCCCTACAGGGTGACTATCCATATTATTCACCAAAACCCCAAACACTGAGACCGAACAGACCTCCACAGGACGTCTATGAAGTGGCTACCCACAATAGGTATCAAACACTTTATGAAGACGACCAGGATACTATGTATGGAAACTCTTTTTTTTAGAGAAGGGTTGGGTGGAACCCACTCATGGAGAAAGAAATGTAGAAAAAAAGGAGGGAGAGCAGGAAGAAGGGTACAACAGAAAAAGAAGGCGGGAAAATTAGGTGAAGGGATATATAATTTGAGTGGGACAAGTCTTACGAGGGACTGATCACTCTTGATAAGGGGATTAAATATGCCCCTAAAAAAGGCCTGAATACGTTTGAAACTTATGTAGGGATTCAGAAATTTATTAGGAAACTAAATGTTAAAAAGTATTAAGCCCAAAATCCCATTGAGAGAGCAGCATTGGAAAAAAATCTGTTTCTAATCCTAAGATTTTTAATACAAAATATGTGGACATGTTTAAATGTCTGGTCACAGCAGACCTGAAGGAATTACAGATTGAAAAAGTATATGAACATAGGGACATAAAAAAAGGTATTAAACTATTGGAGACGCGAAAAGACATTGTTGTCCACCCAGCGGCCAAAGGGGGGATTGTGATATTATCTACTGAACAATATAAACAAGAAATTAATAAAATATTGGAAGACAGAGAAACATATGAAGTATTAAATGCAAACCCTATAAAGCAATACAAGAAAGAATTAGAAGAGCTGGTCCAATATGGAGTAAGGAAAAGCATACTAAACAAGCTTGAAGAAAATTATCTAGTACCCACCACTTGTAGAACTCCAGTTATATATTACATTCCCAAAATTCATAAGGACAGGGTAAACCCCCCAGGGAGACCCATTGTTAGTGGGATTGAGTCCCTAACAGCCAGGTTAGGGGAGTACATAGATCTCCATTTACAGCCCTTATTGAGGGTCACCAAAGCATTCCTCAAAGATACCAAACACACATTACAATTGCTCAAAGAATGATGCAGGAGGTAGTATAATATTGGCAACGACCGATGTGGCATCACTGTATACTAACATAGACCACCATGGAGCTATACAAGCTGTCAAGTGGGCATTAAAAAAAAGACAGAGTTTTGAACAAAAGGAACGGAAATTTATTTAAAAGTTTTTAAAGTTTTGTTTGATAAATAATTACTTTTGGTACAGCAACATTTATTATTTACAGGTTAGGGGGGTCGCAATGGGGGCAAAGTTTGCACCCAACGTTGCTAACTTATATATGGCAAAGAGGGAGGAGGGGGGTGTCCTATTAATCCCAGACCCTAGAATTTTACTATACAAAAGTTTTATTGACGATCTGATTATTGTTTGGGAAGGAGAGAAAAAAGATGTGAAATCTCTGTTATTAACAATGAATCATAATGATCGTAATATAAGTCTGACATGGGAAATAAATGAACAAAAGATACACTTTCTGGACATGGAGATTAGGAACACCCAACAAGGTATAGAGACGAACACATACTTCAATGATACAGATCGAATCTCTTATATCCCCACGATGAGTTGCCATTATAAACTCTGGATAATCAATATCCCCAGGGGTCAGTATATGTGAATAAAGAGGAATTGTACAAGGGTTGGAGATTTTGATAGACAAACAGACAAATTAACCAAGATGTTCAGAGATAAAGGGCATGAGGCTAACTTTTTGGAGAGAGAAAGGATTAAAATTAAGGATATGGATAGAAATAGGTTACCATTAATAGAGAGAGGAATCTAGATAATAAGACCTGTTTGGTTTTGGATTATAACCTAAAAAATAAGGCTGTAGAAAGGATTATTACTAAGTATTGGCAGGTGTTGAAGCGAGATAAGATAAGATAAGATAAGATAAGATATACTTTATTGTCATTGTATACATACAACAACATTTTTTCGGATACCCTTTACAGCAGGAATAAAAACATTTCTCAAGAAAACCACACATACATACTCCTAGCACATGCCCACATATCTATTTAAATATATCAAGATATAAAATGTTATTTAAAAATAAATAAATAAAAGAATGTTAAAATTCTACATAAAATTCCTAAAACACTGTACCTGATGGGATTATGGACAATACGGCCCTAGGAAAAAAACTATACTTTATTATGTGACTTTTTGTCTAATAAACCAAGGATCGTTTATAGAAGGGCACCTAATTTGAGGGACAGGATTGTGCACAATGCGGTAGAACCCCCACCACCCAGGCCATTGATGTTTTGGGACATCAAGGGCTTCCATGGATGTGGTCGTTGCTATAGTTGCGTCAGGGTCCCAAAAAATATTAAGAAAGTAAAGATCATTACCAATCCTAAAAATGACCACGTATATACTATTAGGGATTTCATTTCCTGTGATACTAAAAGAGTAGTTTATGCCATCAAATGTCCCTGTAACTTAATTTATGAGGGCTTTTAAAGTCAGAATGTAAGAAGAGGAATATAAGAGGAATATAAGAAACTGATTTGATAAACATCATCTGTCCATTCATTTTAGAGATAAGCACAATAAATGTCTGGAAGGGATGCAATTTTGGGGGATAGAGGCCCCTAAACACCATTGGAGAGGATGTAATTATATTAGAGAAATCAGCAAGAGGGAGTCATGGTGGATATACCAAATGGGATCTTTATCGGCAGGGGGATTGAACAAGGAGTTTGACCTCCAGTGCTTTCTTAGCAATTGTTAGAGTGAGGTGACTCTGTGTTTGCTCACTCTCTCCACGTTTCTGGCATATGGCGATTGGTATTGTCACATTTTATGGTGATATTATTGCCATTATTGTGGGAGTGCTATATTGTTTACCCCCTCCTCTTTTTGTAGTTAGTAAATACCTTTTCCTCTATATAGAGTTTAATTGGGATTTGGGTACAGTTTATGACATTATGTATCATTTTCTCTGGGTTTGGTTTATGTAAATTGTGTCTCCCTCCATGTTTTTATGCAGTCATACTATTACCTGGGAGTTCTCCCAGGATTCTTAGGAAAAATTATTTCCCTGGTTTGGGGTTTGCTAAATTGGGCCATTTTTATATTACTCGTATATTCTTTTTTATACATACCCATTTTTATTAATATTTTTTTAAATTCATTTTATTAGATTTAGATTTCCTTGTTGCCCTAATTGATGAATATTAGATGTTAGGCTGTATATTATTATCCAGCAATCTATATAATGTATCATTATATGGTAACAGTGTGTTAGTATTGTAGCAACTAATAAGGGAATTGTATAAACATTGTTATACCCTGTCTATGGGGCTTCCTTTTTGTGTGTTCTCCCCGTCCTGTATTTAGTGAGGGAATGAATATTAGATCGATTTCTAGGTGCTTGGGGGTACCAAGCTATCCCGCAGTCATATGGTGCATGGTGGGGCTTCAATACCATGGCCGCCGTAGTGTATTTCTGGAGCCAGCAACACTATTGGTGGTCCTGCAGCTTCATTATCATGGCCGCGGTTGTAGTTTTATGTTCAGACAGACCCACAACAAAATGGTGCATATCGCAGCGACACAGTATATAATCTAGCAGCTTCCACCATCCAATCAGATCCCCCTGAGGAAGACACGTGATAGCCCTGTGTCGTCATGTGTAGGGGAGGTGCCAGGACGGTGGAGGAGACAGTTACATGCTCTCTGAGCTGCTGATATACACAAGCTTGCAAGCCGTTTGGAGAGGATTTTTATACTGAATGTTTTCTATAGTTTGGTGCGCTGGAAGCACCTGTAAAGTGTGAGTACCATGATGTTTTTTACCTACAATAAGTTTATACTCAAACGATAATGCACTATCTAGCCTCTTTCTTACATTAAATTGAGGAAAACATCTCTGGATTATACCTGGCGGATCCTGCAAAGCCGTTTATACTTAGAGCCCAGAGGTGGTTCAGCTGCTTTTGTAGAACAAACTTGATTGTGCAGTCACACACCTTGAAGTGAGCACATGCACACGGGGGGGGGGGGGGGAGAACACATGTGTGAAGTCACTGTTCTTATTACCTGGATCATCACCACAGAGTCACCTTATGGGACATTATTTTTTCAATATTAACCATTTTCACTGTGGACTTGCTGAAAATAAGAATTTTTGATATTTTGATGTTAATTTGAAGTACTTAAATATTATTTCATTAATAATTATTTTCACTGTGAACTTGCTTGAAACAAAGATTTTTGATTTTTTATTTATTTGAAGTGTTATGTAACATAATATTCACTTATCTATATATTATTGTTTTTTTTCTCATAACTTGCACTCTTTATGTAATTGTTCACAGCAACGATTCTTGTTATTTATATTTACATTAGTGAGTTTAATATCACATCATGCTGCATTTTTTTTTATTTATTAACATATATTAATGCATAAAAAAAAAGAAGGATTGAAAATTTAAGCTGCTGAAGTAGGACCGATTGGCTTCTAAAATAGGAGCTAAAAAACATTAGGAGACTGAGCTGCTGAAATAAAAATAATAAGCAGGGCCGGATTTACATCCCAGGAGCCTATAGGCAGAGAAATCTAAAGCACCCCCCCCCCCCAAAAGGTTACACCGAGTAAATAGATACCCAACATGTCAAACCTTAAATTTGTGTACGCCTGTAAAATGCTGACATACTTCAGTACTCTATGTTTTCCATAGTGCATCGGTCTTGTGTTACGGAGGAGGTCTTGTGCTAGAATTATGACTCTTACTCGTGTGCACAGCAATATGAACATGTGTATTGGAATCAACGTTTTCACATGTAGGCAACCCCAATGCTTACATTTACATTAGTTTCTGCATATATGTGGAAGTAGGGGGCCTCAGAAAAAAAAAAAATGGGGGGGGGGGGGGGGGTGATGTGTTGGTGAGGTTTATGTGCTTGGATGTAGCTTTTTTTTAAAACTTTTTTACAAAATTCCCCATATGTGATGATTTTTAGGTTCTCTTTAATGAGACAAGCAGGGTCTAAAAGACCTTGCATGTCTCCTCTGGGCTCCATTGAATGTATTGCAATGCAGATCGCATTGCAATACTTCCCTTGCCAGCTATATGATAGGGGGGAAGTGACAGGGTTACCCGGAAGTGACATCATACAGGTCACTTTCTGGGTCACCAACAAAAGGGCAGGAGAGCGGATGTGTGTCTGCTGTTTTCCCTCCCTTCCACCCGCCGGCACCTGCCGTGTCGATTCCTGGCCCGGGGGGGGGGGGGGGGGGGTGTGCCGGTATGGGGAGTGTGTGGAGGCAATCAGGCAGCAGCACGACCACCTGAGTGCTTCCACCTGACAGGCAGGAGTCTGGTGGCTCCAGCCACTGGATTGTGCGTGAAACCATTCACTATCAGGTCTGTAGGATGTATAGACCTGGCAGCGAAAGGGTTAAAAAAAGAAGAAAAACAAACCCCACAGTGGCGGCACCCCTCTAGGAAGAATACCTTTAGGCGCATGCCTACAGTGCCTAGTGGAAAATCTGGCCCTGCTAATAAGCTCCTAAAATCAGTACAAAAAAGGGACCAAGCTGCTGAAATAAAATCACTACTACTGAAATGAGTACTACAACAACTGTGTGATCTAACTGCTGAAATATGACTAAATGGCTACTAAAATAAATAAAATAAACACCAAACTGCTGAAATAAGACTATTAACTATTGAAAAAAGTCTTAACAACACTGAGAAACCAAATTATTATAATAAGTAGAATAAGGAATTGCAATGCATTAGGGCTTTGTTCACACGGGCAAACTTGGGCATACACCAATGCGAAAGGCTGTGTATGCCTGGATGGGATGTACAGGTTTTCCATGCATCCATGTGCAGGCAGTCCCATTCATGTCAACTGGGATGCAGTGGCTGCACAGACACAGCGTCTACTCTCAATTTGACATTGGTGTGGGTGCATGTCCTTGAATGCAGACAGTGTGCATTAGGGGACATGCACCTGCACCCACAACAATATCAAATAAGGAGCAGTGGCTGTGTCCATGGCTGTGTCCCTGCAGCCATTGCTTCTTAATTGACATGAATAGGACTGTCTGCATGTGGATGCACAAAACACCTGAAAATCCTGTGTGGTGCAATGTGGCTCTTTGCATGGGTGTATGCTAGGGTTGCCACCTGTCCGGGATTCACCCGGACAGTCCAGGTTTTGAATCATGTGTCCGGATTTTAGTCCACCTGAAACCCGGACACAATATTCAGACAGGAATGTGGCTCAGAACAGGGCTTGACAGGAGGGTGAGGGGGCACTATGTGCACCGCATTACTATTCTCTTTGAAGTGCCCAAAGGTGTCCCAGGTCTCTCACAATCCTATAGTGTATACTAAAACAAAAAAGTGTACTGTGCACTGCTAAAGTGTTTGGGTTCGGCTAGAAAAAAAAGTGGCAACCCTAGTGTATGCTTAAGTACGTCCTTGTGAATGAAGCCTTAGAAACCAAGCTAGTTTCTTAAAAACAAGAATTAGCTACTAATATAAATACTAAAAAACGCTAAGACAGTTGCCCAACTTTTTGGGCATTTACTTTTGACAGCCTGGTCCTGCTTTGTGTATTATAAGTGTTCACTGCAGCTTCTTTATCAATTTAGATGGCAGACAATGATTGCAGAGTTAAGGTATAAGAGAGGGACATTAGACGAAGCAGTGGAAAGTTCAGTGCATTTACATGCAAAATAAGGCACCTATAGAAAACAAATCCTCTGGCTAGAACTGCAGCGAAAAGCAATTTGGGGGTGCTTATTTTATGATTGCAAAATGAGCAAACAGTATGGTCAGGCAGTAGGGAAAGTGCAACACTTGTGGAATCAAAAGCAGGATCAAGGAGGTTGTGTTCCTCTGTATTGATCCTTATTTAGACTTCATTTAGAATACTGGGGTTCATTTACTAAAACTGGAGTGCAAAATTTGGTGCACCTCTGAATAGAAACTTCCAGGGCTTTTGTCAAAGTTGAAATGAACAAGGTGAAGTTAGAAGCTGATTGGCTACCATGCACAGCTGCACCAGATTTTGCACTCTCCAATTTTAGTAAATCAACCCTACTGGGGTCGATTTACTAAGGGCAAATAGACTGTGCACTTTGCAAGAGCAGTTACTCCAGAGCTTAGTAAATGAGCATCAGCTCTGCTGACTTCCATTATCCAATCATGTACAACAAAAATGCATTTTTTAAAAATTTTCCTTGCACATGATTGGGTATTCTTTGCAAAGTAAAGCTTTACTTCATGTATTAAGCTCTGGCGCAAATGCACTTGCAGAGTGCAAGTGTACTTTGCAAAGTGCACAGTCTATTTGCCTTTAGTAAATCAACCCCACTGTGTCCAGTTTTGGATACCTGAATGCTGATATTGGAGTCTACAATTATACCTGTCTTGGTGTGATTAAACACTGAAAGCATTGGTGTGCAACCAGTATCATAATATTTCGTTCAAAATTTGGACACTACATTCCAACCATCATCAAAAATGCATCACATGCTGATTTCAGAAGCCAAACACACTAACCCAAAATCAATATTATTTTAAGATATGTTTTATTTTTTTGATAAGATGTCGTTTAATTTATGCTTCCTAATAAATAAAGAATTCTGTCCTTTTATTTATGCTTCTGAATAAATACATAATTTATTTCAATGTTACACCCTACCATTGAATTTCTATATCACTTTTACATTTTTTTATTTATTTATTATCAGTTCCAGACTTTATTAAAGTTGCACATTTGTACAGCGTAACACTGTAGTAGATATATAAACGCAATGAAGTTGGAAGATGCCGAGAAAGAGAACATATGCTTATTTCTTTTAATACACCAGATGGCAGTATACACCCACTCAGTAGTTCACAACCAACAGCCAGCTAAGCAAGACTAATTCCAAGGTGCTGTAAGATGCATTTTCATCTGAGATTTCACAGTCAAAAAGTACATATAAGGGCAAGACAAATAGGAGGGTAGTCTGACATTAATAACATTGCTTGATCTTCAGAAGAGTTACACATTTTTTTTGTAGGCTTTCATATGTGAATAATAAAATACTTCAAGCTGGTGAAGTGGCATAATCAGCAGGTTAAATACATTGCTGCAAATATTTTCACTCTCTAATCTTTCAGATACACTTAGAATAATAATTCTCATCACTGAAGAAAAGCTTATTGAGGACTGTTTTGCAGGTTTGTCAGCTGTTCTTTAAGGAGAATTCATTCGTATTGCTTTACATTTACTAGTTCAAGAGGAATCTGGCACTTTGCTTCTTACCTGTCTCAGCCGAATCTACCAGCTTGTGTTAGAGGCTGCCGTCCTCTGACTCCCATTCTGATGTAAAATTCAGGGTAGTGTGGCTTCACACTGGAACCATCTCTAGGAGACAGACACGGGCAGCCTTTGGCACTGGTTGGGGACCATAACTGAGAGGGGTAGTAAGTGAATAGATAATCGCTATAAAGCAAAAGCATATGTTTTATGGGTAATGATCTTTATTACACTATTATTGCACATAGTGCTGTCTAGAATATGTACTGTGTCACTGTTTAAAATGTTATCCTGTACAATATAATGCCAAAAATAATGTCATAAAAACTTTGCAGCAAACTTTCTACCCACCCAAGTTAAAAAGAACGCTGCTTCAACTGAGGCAGACCTGTCAACTGCATACTGCAGCTATATATAATTTTTATTAGGTTGAAAGTTGTATTAAACCATCAGCAATTTTTAGCTTAACACATTGAACAAAATAAAATAAACTTCACTAGCAAACTCTTTGCTAAAAAGTCTTACCACTTGCAACTTATAACGTATAATGCTTCTTCTCTCATAGCGCTGCTTTCCTGAACTTCTGGTCTTCACAGGAAAGAGGTATCAACAGACAGCAGGGGAAGGAGGAGGAAGGAGGAGGGGACCGAACTTCTGACTTACCTCCCCACGTCCAAGTCAGACGGAAGTGGGTACAGGGTACCTGTCAAAAACAGATACCCACTCCCTCCTGAAAGGTGCCAAATGTGGTACCAGGGGGGGAGGAACCAGATAAGTGGAAGTTCCACTTGTGGATGGAACTCCGCTTTAAAAACTGAGCGGTTTGTATTACTCAAATGTTACATTTTGCAAACACATACTGTATAGATTATAGTGAATGCATAATTAGTGGAGGATCTACATCACTGGATTTTTCGTGGCACATGGTGGAATATATCATGCTTCTATGAACACAATGATCTATACAGTATGGGGTTGATTTACTAAAGGCAAATCCACTCTGCACTACAAGTGCACTTGTAAGTGCAGTCACTCTAGATCACTGTAGATCTGAGGGGAAGCTCTGAAATGAGGGGAAGCTCTACTGATTTTATCATCCAATCATGTACAAGCAAAAATGCTGTTTTTTATTTTCCTTGCATGTCCCCCTCAGATCTACAGCGACTGCACTTATAAGTGCACTTGCAGTGCACTTTTAGTGCAAGGTGGATTTGCCTTTAGTAAATAAACTCCTAACTGTTTGCAAAATACAACCCCAATATATATATATGTTTGCAATATTTAACTCTGGTGAGTGTATAGTGGAACGGAGTCTAAGCACACATTGGGACATTCACGTGGGGTGGATACTTTTCAGCTATCAGTTCTTTGTTACCACACCACTATTTGGACTTTTTAAATTCCTTTTTTGGTACTTTATGTATGTATTCTGATGTAAGCACTGCACTTAAGTTTATTATTTTCATGCACAAGGTTTTGTATGATCACCTTGAGTGCTAGCAGCTTTATTGTTCTAGGCGATATTGGTTTATTTGGTACTCAAATGTTACAGTTTGAATGTTATACTCATTTACATAAAACTAATACCTAAGCCCAGACATATATGAAATATATCATGGCTGCAGCTGCAGCCATGATCCTGGTAAAATTGCTTTCCATCTAGGATGTATATATACAGTACATACAGTACACTTGCTTACTGGGCACTTAAACTCCCTTCCTGCCCCGGCCAATTTTCAGCTTTCATCGCTGTCACTCTTTGAATGACAATTGCGCGATCATACAACACTGTACCCAAATTAAATTTTTATCATTTTTTTCACATAAATAAAGCTTTCTTTTGGTGGTATTTAATCACTGCTGGCTTTTTTATTTTTTGCTAAAAAAATGAAAAAAGACCTAAAATTTTGCAAAAAAAAAAAATTCATAGTTTGTTTTAAAATTTTGCAAACAGGTAATTTTTCTCCTTCATTGATATGCGCTGATGAGGCTGCACCGATGAGCACTGATAGGCTGCACTAATAGGCACTGATAAGGTGGCACTGATAGTCACTGATAAGGTGGCACTGATAGTCACTGATAGGTGGCACTGATGGGCACTGATGAGGCGGCACTGGTGGGCACTGATGGGTGGCACTGATGGGCACTGAGAGGTGGCACTGATGGGTGGCACTGATGGTTGGCACTGAAGGGCAATGATAGGTGGCACAGAAGGGCACTGATAGGTGGCACTGATAGGTGGCACTGATGAGCACTGATGGGCACCGGTAAGTGACACTGATAGGCAGCACTGATAGGTGGCACTGATGATAAAGCACTAATGAGCACTGATGGGCAGCACTGATTGGCACTGATATGTGGCACTGGTGGGCACAGATGGGCACTGATAGGCAGCACTGATATGCACTGGTAGGTGGCACTGGTGGGCACTGCTTAGCAGCAGTGGGTGTCTGTGTGGGGGACCGGTGTCCCTCTGACAGAAGCCGGTAATCTGCTCTTTTTTTTTCTCCTCATGCGGTCAGCGTGAGGGAAAAAAGAAGCCGATTATGATCTTCTGTTTACATCACGTGATCAGCTGTCATTGGCTGACAGCTGGTCATGTGGTAAGGGGGCCAGGATCTGCCCCTTACTCTGATCTGTGATCAGCCAAGTCTCATTGACCCAGCTGATCACAGAGCGCCGTGCACACCCCGCAGGGGGCGCGTAGGCAGCTCATGCACGGGGGGACGTACATAGACGCCCTCCCGACAATTTAGGCCTGCGCTGTAGCCATCTTTCAGCTATATCTCGGGCGGGAAGAGGGTAAAGTAAATGTGTAGTGAAAAATACAGCATCTGCCATTACTCACCAATACCTTAGAAATACAAGATATCAGGCTGTCTCTTGGTTTAGTACTTTCTTATTCACTGGTCTAAAACAATCATGCAAATTAGAAAGTCAGAAATCCTGATCTGCATACCTGTTCCAGGTCAGTGCATCAAACTACTGAAGCCATTGCATTTTAATACCAGCCAGGCACCTAGCATTTTCAGAAGTAAAGGCCAACAAAGACAAAATCCATAATCTCTCAGTAAAGATTTCCTTTGAAGAGCCTCGAAAGTGACAAAATAATCTAGAGCATATGTTTAAAAGGAACCCTTTTGTAATGCACCAGCTATTTTGAAGCTCCTCATTGGCTGAATGCAAATATTGTGACAGTCTCTAAGAGAGCATGAAAATCGCAGCACAGCCATTAAGGCGTGGCGGATTGGAAAAGACATCTGTAGGCGTCAGCGCAGAAATATACTGGGCTGTAAAAGCAGCTATCAACAGCACTCATAATTAAGATTTCCATCACCTGTATATACGGCAGAGCAGTCACTGTGGAATCCGGAAAAAGGATTTCATGTTGATGAAGGTAGACTCAGATCTGCTTCACTGCTCAGCAAAATAAGCAATTTTAAGGACTGTGCACTCTTGCTGGATGCCTCAGCTCAATGGTGAGAGGCTGAGCTGTACTTCAATTTGAAATGTTACGAAATTCCCCTTTTTAGAGCTCCTGAGACCAAACTGCATCAGATACAGTAGACTGATTTATTAAAAGAGCGTTCACTCCACACAGCTGTTCCCTATTCACAGGTTTTATCCTCCTGTCTATTGTGTAATTAGAATGGTAAAAGGAAATTAAATATCAGAATGGTGCTTTCAATCCATGCTCAGAAAAAACAGATTCACTATATTGCATTAATGAAGAACTCAGCTTGGGACTAAATACATCTAAATTGTAACACAACACTACCCCAAAAAAAAACCTCAGTGAAGAAAATAAACATGCTGATGGTTTATGATGGCCTTTCTCAACTTTTTTTACCTAAAGGGACCTTTGAACTAATTTTCAGGTCTCAGGGGACTCTTCCAAAAAACAATTCAATGGTGGTTAGTGGGAAAAATGCCCATTATATTGGTGATTGGAATGCCACCCTTAGGGTTTGTGGCGAGGACTGTCACACCTCTGAAAGCGATTCACGCTCAGATCAATTTTCAGAGGAGTTTAAAAGGCAGTGAGGAGGTGATATATTACCTTCTTGCTGCCTGTTTTAACCCCATAAACGCTGCACGACCACTCAGTTGTTTGCATCGATTGAGGAACAGTTGCAGCACCACCCTATGTACTCGAATGGGTTGAGCTTGGCAGGTGGGCATTCAATTTCTGCCACGGCCAAGAAGCAGAGCATCATGGCCATGGCATGTGTACACCCCCAGCCGCTAAGTTTTCAGCCAAAGGGGGAGTGGTTGGTGGGCAGTAAAACTGTAGCTCAACCAAGTGATTTTACTGTCCCCATCTAAATGGGTGAATGAGCCCTTACAGACAGCTAAAAAGACCATTGGGTTCATGCAGTTGATTCTGCCAAGTGGCATTGACCTCTGTACTATGCTGGCACCATCAAATGGGAACAAAATACACTAAAATCATTATTAGTGAACACAAACATAACATAAATTACAACATTTCTGCTAAATCTACAATATAAAACTGTATTGAGTTAAAAAAAAACAGGTCTGTGTGTAAATGATGTCTTGAGGCTCATAAACATAGGTGCTATGGCCTGTACAGTGTGAATTAGTGTTTTTTTTTTTTTAATGTGGACATTGCTGTGTGCAAGCAGCTTATGTTACAATGGGGATGCAGTGGCTCTATGAACACAGCCATAGGTTATAATTTGACAGGAGTGTGGATGCAGGTATATGGCCTCCAAATACTGCCACTCACCCACGCCTTCACACTTATTCAATTAGGACCTGTAGAGTAACAAGCAGCTCCAGCAGCACAAACAAACCGCCTAATTCACACTGTATGGGGCAGAGAATCCGTGTGAATAAGCCCTTCATTTTTTAATTATTATTTACAATTTAAAAGATTTTTTTTTTTTTACGATTTTTTACAATTATTTTTTACAATTTTTAAAAATGATTTATTACATTTTTAAGGGAGGGGGGGGACTCAGCAGGGGGAATCAGATGTGGGTAGGACAGGGAGGGGAATAGGTGCAGTAAGGTGGCAATTACAGGAACCATGCCCTGCATGTCTCTCCCTGCAGTAGCTATAAAAGGGGTGGGAGAGAAACTGGCTTCCAGCTGCTCCCTTATCGACGGTCCTGAACCTGACAAACCTTCTAACTATATAACCTGTAAACCTATAATCAATTGAAATGTCCAAAACTATCAGGAACTTGTAACAGCGGCACCTCAAGGGCCACATACTTTTTAGAGCTCCCATGGAACTCTAATATTCATCCCTACAACTCTAATATGAAATCCCTCAGCATGGTAATATTCATAGTATTAGTTCCTGGGGGGTGCTATTTTGTCCTAGATGATATTATAATCATGCTATGAGATATTATCACACTGGGAGACATTGTTGTTGGTTGCCTGTTGTATGTATATATGTACTACTATGTTGTATGTATGGCTGTATATATGTTGATCTTGTCAAAGTGGTAGAAGATAGTTTATAGTGATAGGTTATACCGGTAGTATCATGTCAGGGGATAATATTGGGCTTAGAAATATTATTATTACACTGGAAGATTTTAATATTATCCTTAGTGTTTTTTTGTTATTATTGCAGATATTAAATACAAGTCTGTAACTATAGCTGTAGAAGCCTAGAAGCACAAGGGACTGCCATTTGGCTACACAGTGATATATGCAGGTAGTAATATGATATTAAAATACAGTTTGAACAGAATGAAAGTATATTCTGTATGAAATTTAATGAAATTTAGATTCTGCATCACAAGAGGTATTGCTTTGAGATTAAAGATGCAGGGAGGGGCCTAATGGTTTCCCTATAAGGCCCCATCACATATAGTTATGCCTATGCGTAATATATATATATATATATATATATATATATATATATATATATATAGTGTATATATCTATATCTAGATATAGATATCTATCTATCTCTCTCTCTCTCTCTCTCTCTCTCGCTCTCTCTCTCTATATATATAGAGATATATATATAGATATATATATATATATATATAGATATATATATATATATATCTATATATATATATATATATATCTATATATATATATATATATAGATCTATAGATCTATATATCTCTCTAGATATAGATATATATATATATATATCTATATATCTATATATTTTTTTTCCATGCAACTTCCCTACTTTTGTATTTTCTGCATTATAGCTAGATGAACAATATTTTTTTTCCATGTCTAACATTAGGGAATTAGAATTCCAAGTGAAGATGATGGGTTAGAGATTAGATTTTAATGGCTTGTTATTATGAACTGTTGTTAATTAGAGTGACATTTGTGACATGTAGTTGTTGGACTGTATTGTCCAATGAGCCTGTAGTGGTTACTGCTAATTTGATAGGAGTGCCCAGAATTCTTAATGTGCCATTAATGTCACAACAAATCTAAAACAATCAATACCGGTACCCATAGGGTATTTTAACATGACGCATACAGTATACAGTATACTATATATATATATATATATATATATATATATATATATATATAGTATACTGTATACTGTATGCAGTATAATATATATATATATATATATATATATATATATATATATATATATATATATATATATATATATAAAGAGGGAAAAAAGAATTTGATCACCTGCTGATTTTGTACATTTGCCCAATGACAAATAAATGAGTCTATCATTTTAATAGTAGGTTTGATTTTAACTGTGAGAGACAGAGTAACAACAAAAGTATCCAGAAAAAGTTATAAATTGATTTGCATTTTAAGTCCTCATGCACACGGACGTTTTTACAGCTGCTTTTTTGAGCTTTTTTTGCAGCTTAAAAAGGCCTGTCTATGTTAGTCTATGGCTTCATGCCCACCTAGGCGTTTTTGAGCTGCAAGTGGCATAGGCGTTTTTAAGTTGTAAAAAAAACCCAGGACCAGTGGGTTCTGAAAGACGTTTTTCAGCTGTAAAAACGCTCTAACGCTCAAAAACGCTCAAAAACGCTCAAAAACGTCATTCACCAACGTTTTTTAGCGTTTTTGATCCATTGAAAAAAAAAAAAAAAAAATTTGAAAAAAAAAAAAAAACGCTCAAAAACGCTAACGCGGAAAAACGCTCAAAAACGCTCAAAAACGCTATTGCAAAAAAGCTGAAAAAAGCTGAAAAAAGTAAAAAAAAATCACTGCAAAGATACTGGCGTTTTCATAACTTTTTTTTAACAGCCTGTGTGCATGAGGGCTAATGAGTGAAATACGTATTTGATCCCCTATCAATCAGCAGGATTTCTGTCACCCAGGTGTCTTCTATACAGGTCATGAGCTGATATTAGGAGCACTCTCTTAAACGGAGTGCTGCTAAACTCAGCTTGTTACCTGTATAAAAGACACCTGTCCATAAAAACAATCAATCAGATTCCAATCTCTCCACCATGGCCAAGACCAAAGAGCTGCCCAAGGATGTCAGGGAAAAGATTGTAGACCTTCACAAGGTTGGAATGGACTACAAAACCATTGCAAAGCAGCTTGGTGAGAGGGTGACAACAGTTGTTATGATTATTCGCAAATGGAAGAAACAAAATAACTATCAATCTCCCTCAGTCTAGGGCTCCATTCAAGATCTCACCTCATAGAGTTTCAATGATCATGAGAACGGTGAGGAATCAGCCCAGAACTACACAGGAGAATCTTGTCAATGATCTCAAGGCAGCTGGGACCATAGTCACCAAGAAAACAATTGGTAACACACTACACAGTGAAGGACTTAAATCCTGCAGCGCCCAGCACATGTACAGGCTCATCTGAAGTTTGCTAATGAACATCTGAATGATTCGGAGGAGAACTGGGTGAAAGTGTTGTGGTCAGATGAGACCAAAATCGAGCTCTTTAGCATCAACTCAACTCACTGTGTTTGGAGAAGGAGGAATGCTGCCTATGATCCCAAGAACACCATGCCCACCATCAAACATGGAGGTTGAAACATTATGCTTTGAGGGTGTTTTTCTGCTAAGGGGACAGGACAACTTCACCTCATCAAAGGGACGATGGGTGGGGTCCTGTACCATCAAATCTTGGATGAGAACCTCCTTCCCTCAGCCAGGGCATTGAAAATGGGTCATTGATGGGTATTCCAGCATGACAATGACCCAAAACACATGGCCCTGGAAACAAAAGAGTGGCTCAAAAAGAAGCACATAAGGTCCAGGAGTGGCCTAGCCAGTCTCAGACCTTAATCCCATAGAAAATATGTGGAGGGAGCTGAAGGTTTGAGTTACAAAAGGGCAGCCTCGAAAGCTTAATGACTTGCAGAGGATCTCAAGGAGGAGTGGGACAAAATCCCTCCTGAGATGTGTGCAAATCTGGTGGCCAACTACAACAAATGTCTGACCTCTGTGATTGCCAACAAGGGTTTTGCCACCAAGTACTAAGTCATGTTTTGCGAAGGGGTCAAGTACTTATTTCACTCATTAAAATGCAAATCAATTTATAACTTTTTTGAAATGCGTTTTTATCAATATTTTTGTTGTTATTCTGTTTCTCACTGTTAAAATAAACCTAACATTAAAATTATGACTAATCACTTCTTTGTCAGTAGGCAATGTCAGTATAGGGTCAAATACTTTTTTCCCTCATATATAACTGTGTGTGTTTTCTAGTGTCAAGGAATTTAAAGCCACATTTTTAAAAACAGTTTTACTTACCTCACTGTCACAGACTTCCTCCTCTCAGTGCAACCAGTCCCCTGAATCTGCTTCTTTTTGGTATTCTGTCAGTCACATGCATCTGATGTCGACTCATCACATACAATGCAGGACCAGCAGTCCTGCACTGTACATAAGGATGCCAAGGGCCAGCCCTACAATTTAGAGCATCGGAGGAAAGAGGACAGCGCTTTCTACTGGAGCAGGAAGTGATAAGGGAAAAAAAAAACTTTCTATTTTGTGTACTGTAGACAAAAATTTGCATTTAAACCTTGCCGTGTGGGGGGAACCCCACTACAAGCGTAATTTTAAAATTTCTCCGGAGCTCAGCTACTGGTCAATAAACCTAAAACTCAACATATTATAGCCAAGCATATACAGTTTATTAATTCCCTATTGCTAATTTTATCCTTTCAATGTTGCTGAAATAGCCATGTGTGTCAATTTTTGCAGCATTTTGTAAGTAACAGTCAATTCAGAAAAGATTATTGAATGGGCTTTTGCTCCTAAAAACACTGTTTGCTTCCAGCTGGTATCAAAAAGTTTCCATTAGATTGTCTTTTGAGGATAGCAAAAAAAGGGCCATTTGAGGTGGTAATAAAAAACACATAAAGATCAAATATTGATTCATGAGAAATAAAGGTTTTCAATAGTTAAATGTTCATTTTTCACAAAGAAAAAATGATTTCATACCAGCACAATATTTATTTTTGTGAATTGGACATTTTGATGTGAAAGCTGTCATGAGACAAAATATCAAACACATATTGCTTCATGAATTGGTACATAGATGCCATGTGTAATTATATCTTTATCAATTGCTCAGGTTTCTTTTCTATCCTAGACAAAGGATTTATATCATAGTTTCTATTTTATTGTTGTGCTTGCAAAGAAATATAAGGCAAAACTAAAGTTTATTTTTTTGTTAATGCAAACACTTTGGAAAGTTAAAAATAATGAGTACATGCATGCTTGCAAATCTATTTTTCACGTGAATTTAAATTTGGTTTTGAGCTAATGTACTGGCACAATGTAGGACCTAGGATTCTCTATGATCACTTAGTTTGGGCTTTGCAAGACTTTCCACACCTTCTTATATGCAAGTCATTATTCTCCTATAAGGGCCTGAGACTATTTCTGCACAGACCAATGTGGCTTCTCCAAGTTCTGCCCTATGTTCTTCCTTCTCATTTCACTGACAGCAGCATTTAATAAAACACATAACAATTGAATAAAAACAGACCAGAACATAGAAAGGATTAGATTGGGGACTGCCCTATTACAACCCCAATTTTAGGCAAAGTATGAAAATTCTTCCTACAGAGAACTTCCTATGAGGAAATGATTACATCACATGCCAGAGATTGCAATAATATCTTCATCACCTATTACTAATTCTAAGGAGATGTAATGGAAAAGATACATATTTATACAGTACATCATACCATTACTGTGTAATTTTCATCTCAAGGTTGATCTGCAGTGGATCTCTTTTCAGAGGGCATTTGACAGGTGGTCGGGAGGTGTTATGTAACTATATTATAATTATGGGCCATGTTCAGTGGGCAGTACTGCCTACCAAACGTGACAGTGGGGATATCTTTTGCCATTTGTATAACCCCCGTAATGCTGCCTTTACAGCTTATGGGGAGAAGCTGGGCTTTGAGAAATGCAGCTCAGCCGTGTGTTTTTACTGCCTCCCCCAACCACAATTGTAAACTAAGCCTTAAAAAAGGGTAGGCAACCTCGGCATTCCAGCTGTGGGGAAACTACATATCCCGTCATGCCTTTGCCTCTAGGAGTCATGCCTGTGATTGCCAGGGTCTTTCAATGGCTCATGGGACTTGTAGTTTCACCACAACTGGAGGCTGCCAACCCCTGCCTTAAAACCTAAGAAACAGAAATTTTGAAATCCTATATACAGTATCTCACAAAAGTGAGTACACCCCTCACATTTTTGTATATATTTTATTCTATCTTTTCACGTGACAACACTTTGGGCCCAATTTGGACATTTTCACTTAGGGGTGTACTCACTTTTGTTGCCAGCGGTTTAGACATTAATGGCTGTGTGTTGAGTTATTTTGAGGGAACAGCAAGTGTACATTGTTATACAAGCTGTACACTCACTACTTTACGTTGTAGCAAAGTGTCATTTCTTCAGTGTTGTCACATGAAAAGCTATAATAAAATATTTACAAAAATGTGAGCGGTGTACTCACTTTTGTGAGATACTGTATATATACAATGCACAATAGCTTAAATATTAGCCTTGCTAACCAGACACTAAAAGTAGTAACTATAATTATGTTTTACTCAGAGCTGTCTAGTTTAATCTGCTTTATACTAAAAATACTTAACTAGGAAATATACCAATCAAGGATATATTGGTAATTAGCTGTAGATTCTAAAGTACAGTACCTACAATTGAATAATTCCTTCATAAGAAATGCATATTTAATCATTAGTTGGAGAGACAAGATAAAAAAAAAATACATTTTTTTTTGATTCATGGTGCAAAGGTATGTTGAATTAAGCAAGCAGAGTTGATTTTGAATAACCAATTGTTTCTACGATAATACATTGGAAAAGCTCTTAGATTATGTAGATATTTACTTCAAGTGGAACTTTACCTTACATCAACCCCATGTTTATTAAAAATTACTTTCCCTGTAGTGAGAAAAAAAGCTATCATTTTTTTTTGGAGACAGAAAGATCTTTGTTTTGAAGATATTTAATAACCTCTGGGGGTTTCATTTTTCACTATATAAAGGTACAAAGGCAGAAAACATTACACCTGTTTTGCTTACTTTCTGGTATGAAATATATCAAATAAACAATCTTTCTTCATAAATTTTGGCCAAAATGTATTCTGCTACATTTTTTTTTGTAAAAAAGAAATCAAAATATGTATATATTATTTAGTCTGTGTAAAAGTTATAGAGTTTAGAAACATTGGTATTTACAAATTTGAAATTTATGAATCTTAATTTTCTAATTAAGGCCTTAAAATACCAGAACAGCACAAACAACCCCAAAATGATTCTGTTTGGAAAGTACTGTAGACATAGTTACATAGTTACTAGGTTGAAAAAATACACTATTACATCTAGTTCAACCAACAAAAAAAAATATTGAAAACCCCATATACACAATCCTATACCCACAGTTGATTCAGAGGAAGGCAAAAAAAAGCTACAATAAAGCATGATCAAATTCACTCCAGTGGGGGAAAAAATTCCTTTCTAAACATCTGGGAGTCATTCAGATTTTCCCTGGTTCAACTACCCCTGGTGTTACCTCTAAATAGTAATATCCTGTTATATTATGTGCATTTAGGAATGCATCCAGGCCTTTTTTTAAATCTACTGAGCTAACCAGAACCTGTTCTTAAGGGGGTCTATTCCACATGTTCACAGCTCTTACTGTGAAGAAGCCCTTCCATATATGGAGTTTAAATCTCTTTTCTTCCAGTTGTAAAGAGTAAAATAAGTAAATAACTCAACACCAAGTTCGCTCTATGGACCAATCATGTATTTATATATGTTGATCATTTCCCCCCTTAATCTTCTCTTCTCAGGAAAGGATAAATTCAGTTCCTCTAATCTTTCCTCATAGCTGAGCTCCTCCATGTCTCTTATCAGTTTGTGCTTTCTCTGCACTTTCTCCAGTTCTCCAATATCCTTTATTTTTTAAGAACTGGTGCCCAAATCTGAACTGCGTATTCTAGATGAGGTGTTACTAATGATTTGTACAGGGGCAAAATGATATCTCTCTCTCTCTGCAGTCAATACCTCTTTCAATACAAGAAAGGATTTTGCTAGCTTTGCAAACTGCAGGTTGGCATTGAATGCTATTATTAAGTCTTTGATCTACCATGATCTTTGCTAAGAGAAATGGTGAGCCTTTTGAAGATTTAATTTTTTTGGCACAAGTTTGTGGAAAACGAAGAAAGAAAATGACAATACATTTTTTACACAAGTTGTCATTTTTATAAGATATTTCTCACACACAGCATGGGCATACGTAAAATGACACCCCAAAACACATTCTGCTACTCCTCTTCATTATGGGTATGCCACAAGTGTGAGACTTTTTCGCAGCCTAGATACACAGAGGGACCCCAATCCAAGGAGCACCTTCAGGCTTTCAAGGGACATAAATTGAGCATCCTAGTTCCTTACCATCTATCACAGTACATTTTTGGAGGCCCTGAAATGCCAGGACAGTGGTAACACTTTCAAAATTACCACATTTTTCAAAGCAGGAGGCAATGACATTGGCTGATCAGCAAATTAGAAAAACTGGCACTGGATGTGATAAGTAAACTGGAAACACTGGCACGGATTGTGATGAGCAAACTAAAAACACCAGCATTGACTGTGATCAGCAAACTGGAAACACTGGCACTGGTTGTGATCAGCATACTTAGCATACTTCAGTTTCTGTGAATCTTCAAATTGGAAACACAGGAGCAGGCTGTGATCAGCAGACTGGAAGTACTGGCACTGGCTGTGGTCAGGAAATTGGAAACACTGGCACTCAGTGTGATTTGAAAACTGGTAACACTGGTGCATGCTATGATCAGCAACATTGGCACTGACTGTGATCAGCAAAATAAGATAACTGACACATGCTGTAACTAGGCACAAGTACTGGCAATGACTTTAATCAGGCACTGTGAATGTATCTGTCAGATCACTGTCTGTAGTCAGCCTCTATCTCTCCCTTCTCCCCCTCATAAAGACTCTGTGTTTGTAAGAGTTAGGGGAGAGCTGGTTACTGAGCCGACACAGCGATCACAAGGTACAGAGCCAATTTTATTGGCTCTGTACTGTCTGCCTGTGATAAACACTATCCATTGACAATGTGATCACAGGCATTGTTTACATTTGTGAGCTCTGTGGTTGATCACAGTGATCACAAGATACAGAGTTTCACTGGCCAGGTACCTTTTTTTCTGAGATCTGTACTGTTCAATGACAGTGTGAAGATGTGTACAAGTGCATGTGTGCACAGCAAAATAAATAAATAAATACATAAATACACATTTGCTGTGCTAACTTACTCTTTATTTTTCATAGTGATCTTTTCAGGATCCTGAGAGATATAGTAAAAACCCAAATCTGATTAAATACTATAGATTATATTAAAAGGAGCAACTAATTAACACAAAGCGGTATAAAATATATAAGACAGTGTTTCCATAAATCTCTTCCCAAGTACCACTAACAGGTTATATTTCCCAGACCACATAAGACAACTGATGTATTCATAGGTATCATTTTAAAAGATTGGCACTACTTGCTTTAAAAATCTGTAAATCTGTGGGGAGAACTGGAAAACATGCAAAGTTAGGACCATGGCACACTAGCCATCCTGTCACTGGCAACAGCTCACCAGAGACAGAATCGCTAAAAGACCAGTTGTCTTCCTATGGCAGTGTTTCCTCATTGGATGTCCTTCCTGCACTGCTTCCTCATGAGTGAGTGAGTGAGGTTCTGCAGCATATTGCCTATGGTGCCCAGAGCCATACTTCACATGAGATCTTGAATTACTCCAGAAAAACTGCGTTAGCTTATTTGCTAGGAAAAACAAAAACTGCAATGAATGAAAGGTCTGTATGACAGCAAATCCAGCAATTTGTAGTTCTGTGACTGAACAGCTGACTTTTTGCAGCATCAGAAGCTGGTACAAAGTTGCCAGCGCCATTAGCTACTCATGTTTTTCAATGCAGCTGCTGGGGATCATGGCACACTAGAAATTTGTAGCCTTTTAGATCAGCATCATGGCCAGCTACAGAAGCAGATCTCTAGCCAGCTGCAACCCACCAGAGAAAATAAGCAGAAAGATTTGT
Organism: Aquarana catesbeiana; assembly: GCF_042186555.1. Lineage (NCBI taxonomy): Eukaryota > Metazoa > Chordata > Amphibia > Anura > Ranidae > Aquarana > Aquarana catesbeiana. Next base: position 186,717,582 of record NC_133328.1, read on the forward strand.
AGCTGCTAGTTCCTAAACTCACAGATTTTGCTCTATGCGTCAAGGCAACTTCAGAAAAGTGAATAGAGTCATTAGTGTCACCACAGGGTGGTCCTGTGGACACTTCTAAAATGTTCTGTGCCATGTCCTATAATTTGAAACAGAGAAATTGGAGTAGGAGGCTTGGACTTTTTAGGCACGACCACATGGGTAATTAATACATACATTTTTTTTATTATACATAGGAAATACATTAAAAAATATCGACATCAGTATAACAGAGTTGGATGATTTATACTGTACATGGCCATAGGAAATCAGCATTAAAGTGGAGTTCCACCCACTTTTACAACTCTTCAGCATCCCTCACTAAACTGTGCACTGCAAACGAATTGGATTTTTTTATTTTTTTTTCTCAGCACCTACTGTATATCTACTATATTCATTTTTCACTTCCTCCTCCCTAGCCGTGGCTCATCGCATTATTTCCTGTTTGCAATGCCTCTGGGAAGGGGCGGCAACTTCCTCTGACACTGCTGTTGCTATGGAAACCTGACCTGAAACCTATTACACTGCTTGTGCTGCACTGAGCATGTGCGAGATCTGCAAGGATGAGATGCAGAAGAAATACAGTCTGGCTTCAGATGCCCACACTTACAGTAAGATGGCCACGGCCTGCTGTAAGTTTATAAAATAACAAGCTTCTGCTATAAATGAACAAAATAGACCTTAGTTTACAGACTAACTTTACTAGAATACATTAAGCTTGTGTATTATATGGGTATTTTTATTTAAAAAGTATAATTTTGGCCAGAACACCACTTTAAACACTTGGAGGTGAAGGGCCACTCATTCCATAGTCAAGTTTAAATTCCAGAGATAAGCTATGTAACAGATAATGATGATAATAATATCCTGGGCTCTACATGTTACGCTCCCTGTGCTTCTTCAGGAGCATCAACAGATTTAGTAGACTTGACGATATTGCACAAACAGTAGAAGCAGTATTAACTGCAACAGGGTAAAACTGGACGAATAAACAAGAAGATAATTGGTGATCCTGACAACACCGAGTGTCAGGAAGAATCGCACGTTGAAGTAACTGATATATACCAGAGGGACTGTCGGGGTACTGGAAACAGTCCCTAGAAGCTAGCACAGCACTAGAAAGATTCCTGGGTAAAGAATCACTAGGCAAAAAAGCCTCCAGCAGGGATATAAAATCACAAAGATTTAATGGAGGATTTAAAAAAAAGTAACTAGAGTGCTGGTAGTCATAATCAGATAATCTGCAACAGCTGTTTATACCCGAGCGGTGGCTCCTAACAGGGTTTCCCCTTTACAAGGCGACAATAAGGTTGATGATCTGTTCAAATTTTTCTGGACTACCAGCACTCTTATTACTTTTATTAAATCTTTGGGATTTTATATCCCTGCTGGAGGCT